>NW_008705568.1:1744199-1812000 GCF_000186865.1 Aureococcus anophagefferens | reverse complement strand
ACGGCGCCGACGGCGCCGGCCGCAGCGGCGCCGCCGAACCCGGCGGCGACGGCCGCCGCGGCGCCGCGCGCGCAGTCGACGTCGCGCTTCGGGCGGCCGACGGCGCTGGACCCAAGCGGCCGGGCCGGCGCGGCGCACCGCTTCGCGGAGGTCGACGGCGCGGCGCCGCGGCGGCGCATCGCGTCGCTCGGGCCCTGGGAGGCCGTGCCCGCGCCGCCCCCGGGCGACGCGGCGCGGCCCTTCGAGTTCTGCGAGAGCTCCAAGGCCGCCCGGGGCGACGCGGTCTACGTCGTCGGCGGCTTCCTCTGCGACTTCAACCGCGTCACGGACCGCGTCCAGATGCTCAACGCGTCCTCCGGCGCCTGGACCACCGTCGCGCGGCTCCCCGCGAGCGCGGCGAAGACGCACCACGGCGCCGCGCTGAGCGAGGACGGGTCGTGGCTCTACCTCGCGTCGGGCCAGCTGGGCCCGGGCTGCACGCTCGGCACGGCGGAGTCCTGGGCGCTGCGCTTCGTCGGCCGGAAACAGAAGAAGGCGGTCTGGGTCCGCCTGCCGGACCTGCCGGAGGTGCGCTACGCGCCGTCCGCGTGGGTCGCCGGCGGCGCGCTGCACGTCGCCGGCGGCGCGGGGCCGAACCGGCGGGACCCGCGGGGCGACCACTTCGTGCTCCCGCTCAACCCGAGCGGCCGGCCCGCGCGGAGCGGCTGGCACCGCGCGGCCCCGCTGCCCGACGGCGGCGCGGACTCGTGCGGGACCGCCGTCGTCCGGGGCCTCGCGTACCGCGTCGGCGGCCAGCACGGCCACCCGCCGGCGGTCAACGACCTCGTCGACAACAACAAAGAGTGCCAGTCGTCGCCCGAGGTCGCGCGGACCGCGGTCTACCGGACGCCCGCGGCCGGCGGCGGGCCCTGGGCGCCCGCGGCGCCGATGCCCTGGCCCGCGAGCCACGTGGGCCTGTCGACCGTCGCCGTCGGCGACGACGTTGTGGTCGTGTCGGGCAAGGACGGCAAGGCCGCGACGCCGCGCGTCGCCGCCTACGACGTCGTCGCGGACGAGTGGCGCGAGCTCCGCGCGCTCGACTGGGCGCAGCCCGACTTTCTGGTGTACGAGGCCGGGGGCTACCTCCACGCGGTCAAGTTCAAGTGGCACCCGACGAACTCGACGCTCGACGACGACTACGCGAGCGTGACGCACAAGGGGCGGACGAAGCGGTGGCCCCGGGCCTTCTCGCACCAGCGGGCCGCGATATCCTACGGCCCCGCGCCGGCCGCGCCGGTAGCCGCCGACGCGCGCTTCGACGCGGCGGCCGTCGCCGTGGCGCCCCTGCCGGGCGTCGGCTTCGGCGCGGCCCTGGACCTCGACCTCGGCGCGTGGCTCCCGGCGCCGCCGGCGGCGCTCGGCGCGTTCCTGCGGCGCGCGCTCGACGACCACGCGGTCCTCGTCTTCAAGGGCGCGGGGTCGCCCGCGCTCGACGCGGCGCAGCTCGTCGCGCTCCACGCGCTCTTCGAGCACGACGCGGACGCGCCCCCCCAGGCCTACCACCGGGGCATGTGCCGCCTCTGGCGCCGGGGCCTGCCCCAGGTGAACCTCCTCGCGAACCGCGCCGTCGCCGGCGAATCGACGGCCGCCGCGGGCGCGCTCGACGACGACGGCGAGCCCTGCGTCGCCGGAAAGGTCTACGGCATGGAGGCCTTCGCGTGGCACAGCGACGAGGCGAGCCGGCCGGGCGGGCTGCCCGTCCGCGCGACGGCGTTCCACGCGGATTTGGTGCCCGCGGGCGCCGACGGCGAGACGCACTTCGCGGACGCGCGGCTCCGCGGCGGCGCCGCGGCGGCGCTCGCGGGGCTCGACGTCGTCTACGCGTCGAACGCGGCGACGCGCGACGCGGTCCTCGCGCCCTTCGACGTCGCGGGCAAGCGCGACGGCTTCCTCCGGCCCGACGGCTTCGCGAAGCGCGGCTCGGCCGAGGCCGCGGCGCACGCGGCGGACCTGCTGGAGGGCTGCGCGCGGCTCGGCCTCTGCGAGGTCCACGCGTCGCCGCTCGTCGCCGCGCACCCGCGCACGGGCGTCCCCGCGCTGCACCTCGACGTCAAGCAGCAGCTCGGCATATCGGGGCTCGCCTTCGGCGACGCCCAGGACCTGCTCGCGCGCGTCGTCGGCGCCGCGGCCGCGCCGGACCGCGTCTACCGGCACCGGTGGGCCGTGGGCGACGTCGTCGTCACGGACAACTACGCCGCGCTCCACACGGCCGCGCCGGGCGACGCCTTCAACGACGAGCCCCGCATGATCGCCCGCGTCTGCCTCCCGGGCGGCCACGTCCCGTCCGCGCCGACGTAAGTTGGCCACAGCACCTTGCACTGCAAATTGAAGCTGTAGACGACGCAGTGCGATGGGCATGCAGCATCTCACAAGGTGACGCAGCGATGCGCGAGGTCGAGCTGGCGGCGCTGTCGCCGCTGCACGAGGACGCGGACGAGCCGTCCGACGTCGCGCGCGCGCCGACGCCGCGCATCGGCACGCTCGCGGCCCTCGCCTTACCGCTGTACCTGCCGAGCACGCTCTTCAGCATGGCCAAGGCCATCACCGTCCCCCTCGTGCCGCTCCTCGCCCGCCGCACGCTCGGCCTCGACGACCGGGCGATCGGCGTCGCGCTCTCGGCCCAGGGCGTCGGCAAGGTCGCGTGCAACTTCGGCAGCGCGCGCGCGATCGCCGCGCTCGGCGACCGGGGCACGCTGCTCCTCGGCGCCGGCGCCATGGCCGCCGCGACGCTCGCCATCGCCGGCGCGCCGGGCGGCGCCGCGCTGGCCGCCGCCGAGTTCGCGTTCGGCGCGGCGCTGTCGCTGCAGCAGCTGGGGCGGCAGTCCTGGGTCCGCGTCGCCGTCGCCGACGCGACGCGGGGCCGCGCCATGGCGCTGCTCGGCACCTGGGCGCGCGTGGCCTCCGTGCTCGGCCCCCTCGTCGGCGGCGGCGTCGCCGCGGGCTGCGGGCCGCGCGCGGGGCTCGCGGCCGCGCCGGTCCTCGCGGCGCTCGGCGGCGCCGCGGCCCGGGCGAGGATGCCGGCGACGGCGGCCGCGGCGCCGCGGGGCGGCGGCGCCGGCTACGGCGAGGTCGTCGCGCGCCACTGCTGGCCGCTGGCGACGACGGCGCTCTGGGGCCTCCTGCTCTTCGTGCTGCGGACCGCGCGGGACCTCGCGGTGCCGCTCAGGGCAGGAAAAGAGAGCGAAATTCCCAACTTCAAAGGCTCCTTTCTCGGCCGGTTTCCACTCGTTTCGGCTGATTTTTGGACGAGCGATCATCTCTCGGAACGGTCTCGAAGCATGGATGCTTTTTCCGGAACGCGCGCGCGCGGAACACTCACGTTGAAGAGAACTTGAATCACCCTTTTCCTGCCCAGGTGCCGCTCGCGGCGCTCGAGCTCGGCTGCGGGCCGACGGCGGTCGCGGCGGTCGTCGCCGTGTCCTACGGCCTCGACGCGCTCGTCGGCGCGGCGGCCGCGGGCCCGCTCATGGACGGCTGCGGCCGGCGGGCCGCGGGCGCGGCGTCGTGCGCGGGCTTCGGCCTCGGCTTCGCGGCGCTCGCCAGCGTCCTCTTCGACGACGGGCTCCGCGTGCTCGGCGGCGGCGACAAGAAGGCGCCGCGGCGCGTCGCGGGCCTCTACGGCGCCGCGGCGCTCCTCGGCGCGGCGAACGGAGCGTCGAGCGGCCTCGTGATGACAATGTCCACCGACCTGGCGCCCGAGGACCTCCGGGGCCCGTTCCTCGCCATGTTCCGCGTCGTCTCGGACACGGGCATCATCTTCGGCTCCTTCGCCGTGGGCGCCGTCTCCGAGAGCTACGCGCTCCACGCGGCCTGCTCCGGCGCCGCGGTCCTCGCGTTGGCGACGTTGGCCTTTCTCTACTGCGTCGTCGCGGAGACGCGGCCGCCGCCGCCGGCGCCGCCCGGCGACGACGACCGTCGCGACGCGCCGAGCCTCCTGTCGGCCGCGAAGGCGCGCGTCCGCGCGACGACGCCCCGGGCCCGGCCGGCGACCTACGCGATCCTGTCGCCCGACGACGACGACGACGACGGCGAGCTCCACCCGGGCGACCTCGACCTCGACCTCGACCTCGACGGGGCGGACGTCGCGTGACGTTGTGCTAATTTTTACCCGTCCTCGGCCGCATAGCCCTCGTCCTCGGCCGCGTCGCCCTCGCCGGCGGCGGCGCGCTTCGCGTCGGCCTCGGCGAAGGCCTCGCGCGACGCCGCCGCGGCCTCCGTGATGAGCCGCCGCGTCTCGGGAGAGAGGTAGTCCCAGACGGGCGGCGCGCGCGGCGGCGGCTCGAAGTCGCCGCGGAGCGGCTCGTCCCGGGCGAAGGCGCGCTCCGACGCCAGCCGGCGCCCGAGGGCGTCGGCGAAGACGACGCGCTTGTTCTTGACGCCGCCGCCGGAGTCGCGGGGCGTGTGCTTCTTGAGGGCGAACTCTTTGCCGCCGATGGTCACGACGCCCTTGCGCGTCGGGCTGCCCGGCGGCGTGCGCGGGCCGGCGCTCGGCCGCGCGTGCCACTCGGCCATCACAGAAGGACGGCGTACGCTGGGATGGGCGCCGGCGCCTCCATCGTAATGGCTTCTCCAAGTTGGTGAATGTTGCCGTCAAGGAGCAAACGATTAATCAACCGCGGCCGAACATTGTCATCTCCTGGCACTTCATTCTGCAGTTCAGTGCCGCCGCCGGAGCACGAATTTGCCGCGCTAGGCGCAGGTTACGCCAGCGGCGTCGTCAATCCTGCACGGCGCTCTTTTGTCGCTAGCAGTGTAGCCCCTAACGATGGGCGGGAGCGCGTCGACGAGCAAGTCGCTGGCCGTGGCGCCGCTGGTCGAGGCGGTCAAGTCCGGCGGCGACGAGGACAAGCAAAAGGCCGCGCGCATCGTCGCCGACTTCGCCGAATCGGATCAGAACGTGGAGCAGATCGTCGACGCCGGCGGCGTCGCGCCCCTGCTCCAGCTCCTGGACCTGTCGAAGTCGTCGCTGTGCGCGCAATCGCACGCCGCGGTGGCCCTGCGCAAGGTCGCGTCCGTGGAGAGGAGCCGCGCGCGCCTCGACGACAAGGCGTTCGTCGCCGCGCACGCCAAGGCGCTCGCGACGCCGCCGGACGCCAAGGTCGCGCCGTCGGCGGAGACGCGCGGCGAACTCGCGCGGGGCCTCGGCCAGCTCGCGCTGAAGAAGTCCATCGTCGCGGCGCTGCCCGCGGTGATCGGCGTCCTCGCGCTCCCCGACGGCGAGCAGGGCGTCGCGCTCGCGAAGCAGCACGCCGTCGCGGCGATTTTCTCGTCGATCATGCTCAACGCGTCGGCCAGGGCGAAGCAGGCCACGCTCGAGGCCGGCGGCCTCCCGGGCCTCGTCGCCGTCGCCAAGTCCGGCTCGGACGCGGCGCGCCGGGACGCGCGGACGTGCCTCGCGCAGCTCGCGGATGCCCCGGCGCACCGCGAGGCCATCGTCGCCGAGGTGGAGCGGGCGAAGCTCGACCCGGGCTTCCTCGCCGGCGACAACGGCCTCGCGGCGCGCCAGGGTCTCCGCCAGCTGCGCGACGGGTAGCCGAGGATCCTAACAACGGGCATGTTACTCCCAGCAGAACTGGACGTCCTGGTAGGGCCGGATGGGCGCCGCGGGCTCGACGCGGTAGCCCTGGCCCGCGCCGAGCTCGAGGCGCCGCCGCCGCCGCGCGCGCGCGCGGGCGCACGCGGCGGCGCCGGCGGCGGCGCACGCGGCGGCGCCGGCGGCGAGCGCCGCGCGCGCGAGGAGCGACGCCGGCAGGAGCGCCGCGGCGGCGTCGACGACGGTCTCCGGCGCGCCGCCGCCGTCGTCGTCGGCCGCGGCCGCCGCGGGCCCCGCGACGGTCGCCGAAACCGCCGCGGCCGTCGCGGCGCCGTCCAATGTGAGGTTCCGCCACCGCGCGTCGCCGCGCGCGACGGCCGCGACGGCCGCGGCGAGGCGGCCGTCGCCGACGGCGGCGCCGAGCCGCGCGACGAAGGTCGCGCGCGCGTCGGCCTGGGCGGCAAAAGGGTGCGAAATTCCCAACTTCAAAGGCTCCGATCTCGGTCGTTTTCCACTCGTTTCGGCTGATTTTGGGACGAGCGATCATCTCTCGGAGCGCTCTCGAAGCGTGGGCGCTGTTTCCGAAACGCGCGCGCGCGGAACACTCACGTTGAAGCGACGTTGAATCACCCTTTTCCTGCCCTGGCGTCGGCGGACGCGTTCGCCGGCACGCCGCGCGCGCGGGGGTCGAAGAAGCGGAGCGTCGCGTCGTAGGACAGGGCCGTCCGGTTCGCGGCGTCGAGGCGCCGCGCGGACGTCGCGGCGAGCGCCGCGACGGCCGCCACGTCGAGGCCCGTGCAGTTCTCGAGGACGGCCTCGACGCCCGGGCCGTACGCCTCGAGGTCCGCCCGGCCGCCGAGCCCCTCGAAGACGAGCGCCGAGCGCACGCCGACGGTCCACGCGAGGGCCGCGCAGTCGGCGCAGGCGCCGGAGGGCGCGGCCGTCGAGGGCGCCGGCGTCGGGGCGGCGGAGGGCCGCGCCGTCGGCACGGACGTGGGCGCGGCCGTGGGCGCGCCCGAGGGCGCCCGGGTCGGCGCGTACGTCGGGCGAGACGTCGGCGCGTAGGTGGGGGCGCCCGTGGGCCGCGACGTCGGCGCGGACGTGGGCGCGGCCGTGGGCGCGCCCGAGGGCGCCGGGGTCGCCGTCGGCGGCCGCGACGGCGCGTCGCTGGGCGCGGCCGTCGGCGCGGACGTCGGCGCGGACGTCGGCGCGAGGCTCAGAGTGGGGCTCCGCGTGGGCACGGCCGTCGGGCGGGCCGTCGGGACGGCCGTCGGCACGGCCGTCGGCCCGCTCGACGTCGTCGGGCAGCCCGAGGGCGGCGCCGTGGGCACGGACGTCGGCACGGCGGTGGGCGGCGCCGAGGGCGGGGACGTCGGCATGGACGACGGCGGCGACGTCGGCACGCCCGTCGGCTGCGGACTCTGGCCGCCGGCCGCGCGGAGGCAGACAAAAAAGGCCAGCCAGCGCATCTCTTTCTATGCGCTCACGGCGCGAAGGATTTCCATCGTTCCGCACGGCTCTCCATATCGTTTACGGAGAGCAAGGGCAGCATGGGCAGCAACGTCCCGGTTTGGGCCGACGGTGAACGTTATCGCGAGGCGATGGCTTCGATGGGCTTCACCTCCTGCGAAATCGTCACGTCGCCGGGCCCCGAGGGCCGGCACGTCGTCTGCACGGCGCCCGTCGCCCGCGGCGCGACGCTCCTCGTCGAGGACAAGGTCGTCTTCGCCGTCGAGGCCCGCGTCCAGCGGCTGCGCTGCGCCCTCTGCGGCTGCGTCGCGTGCGCGCCCGGCGACGCGCCGACGGTGGTCTGCGAGGCCTGCGCCGCCCGCGCGGCCAAGTCGGCGCCCCTGGGCCGCTGGCTCGACGCCGTGACGAAGCTCGGCACCGCGAGCGCGTCCGTGGGCGTGTCGGCCGTCGCCGCCGCATCGAGGCGCGTCGACGTCGACCGATTAATGGACCACGAGGCCGACTTCGCGCCGGAGACGCTGGCCATGTTCGACACGGTGTCGCTGCACCTCGCGCCCGTCACGGGCCGGGACGCGGCCGCGTGCCGGCGGGCCATCTGCGTCGCCGCGGTGAACGCGCGCGGCCGCGTGGAAACCGACCGCTGGTTTGGGTGGTCCTGACCAAACTTCAGAATTCTCTCGCTCGGTCACATCGACGTCGATTCGGCTGATTCTTGGACGAATCGATCGCTCTCGTCGAGCTCTCGAAGCCCAGCCGAAGAGCTCGCGTCAAAACTCTACGCCCACATCGACGTCGGGTTGAAGATTTGGGTTCCACGCAGGCGCACGGCGTCGTCGTGCACGACACGTGCTTCCGCGGCGATGCTCGCCTCGACGGCGAGGGCGGCCTCGGCGGCGAGCTCGTGGGCACCGTGCTGGGCGAGCACGCGGCGGCGTTCAACCACGCCGACGACGCGTCGGCGTACCTGAGCGTCCGGCTCGCGCCGGGCCGGTCGCCCGAGGTCGTCGTCCGGGCGTCGCGGACCCTGGCGCCGGGCGACGCGGTGACGCTCAACTACGGCCCCGTCGCCTGCGAGCCGAGCGCGAAGCGGCGCGCGCGGCTCGAGGAGGCCTACTTCTTCGCCGCGGCGCCGCGCGACGACGACGCGCGGCTCGACGCGTTGATCCGCGCGCCGCCGGCGGCCGCGGAGGGCGAGAAGCGGCCCCGGACCCTGCCCGAGGAGGCGCTGGCGTGCCTCGACGGCGCCTACGCGGACCTCAAGCTCGGGCGGCTCCAGGCCGCCGCGGAGACGGCCGACGACGCGCGCGAGTTGTTCTCCCGGCTGCCCCCGACGCACGGCTTCCGCGTCCACGGCGCGCTCCTCGACGTCGTCGTCGCCTGCCGCCGGGGCCCGGCCTACGCGGACATCGCCGCGACCTTCGCGCGGGATTTGTTGGCCGTCCTCGACGCGCACGACGGCCTCGCGGCTCTGGCCGCGGATCCGCTCGTGCTCGCGCGCGTCGCGCGAATCGCGGGCGACGCCGCGCGCGCGGACGAGGCCTTCGCGGCGCTCCTCGCCGACGCGCCGCGCCTCGCCGACGCGCCGACGCGCAAGCGGGCCCGCGACGACGACGGCGCCTGAGGCGCCCGTCGGGCGCGTTTCGCGCCCTTAGTCCTGGGGCGCGTAGGGGTCGTCCGCGGCGACCTCGCCGGGCTTCGCGCGGCGCTGGTCCCAGCCCGGCGGCGAGTGGTGGAGGAGCGCGGCCTCGATGCGGCCGAGGTTCTCGAAGTGGTTCGCGAGGTCGATGGGCAGGTGGCCCTCGGGCGTCTCCTGGACCGCGTCGACGCCAAAGTCCAAGAGCGCGTCGACGACGGCGCCGCCCGCGCCGTTCTCGAGCATGCACGCGAGGTGGAGCGGCGCGCGGCCCGCGTCGTCGGTCAGCTCGCCGTCGGCGCCGTGCTCGAGGAGCAGGCTGACGACGTCGTCCGCGGCGACGGCGGCGGCGAGATGCAGCGGCGTGTGGCCGCGCCTGTGCCGAATTCAAATCTTCAACTCGACTTCAATGTGAGCGTACGCGAATGTGTTAACGCAACTTCTTTGGCTTCGCTTCGAGAACTCGATGAGAGCAATCGATTCGTCCAAAAATCAGCCGAATCGACTTCGATTTGACCGAGCTAGAGAATTCTCAAGTTTGGTCAGGACCACCCAAACCAGTGGTTGAATTCGGCACAGGGCCGCGCATGTCGCGCGCGTCGACGTCGGCCGCGACGAGCTCCAACAATAGCCGCGCGACGTCCGCGCGGCGCTCGTCGGCCGCGAGGTGGAGGAGCGTGTACTCGTTGCGGCCCCGGTAGCGCGCGAGGTCCGCGCCCGCGCGCTTCGCGTTCTCGAGGCACTGGCGCACGGCGGCGAGCGGCGCCTTGGACCGGACGAGCTCCGTGAGCTCGGCGCCCGCCGCCGCCGCGGCGTCGCCGAGCGCCGCGTTGCGCTTCCTCCGGACGTCGGCGAGGCGCGCGTTCTGCTCGTCCATGCTCTCCTTGACGGGGTCCGCGGGCGGCTCGTCGAGGTTCTCGATGAGCGGCTCGTCGTCCGCGGCGCCGTCCTCGACGAGCGCGCCCCACTCGACGGACGCGTCGCCTTTCCGGAGCTTGACGACGAAGCGGCCCCGGTCCTTGACGACGACGCGGCAGAGGCTCGGGTCCACGACGCGGAAGAGGCGGGAGAACTTGAGCTCGAACGCGCGCTCGGCGTTGTTTGCATCGGCGACGCGGACGGCGCAGCCCGCGCTCGTGAAGGACGCGGAGACGACGGTCACGTCGTCGACGCCGTCGAGGTCGACGTAGACGCGCACGAACTTGCCGCTCTGGTCCCAGGCGTACGTGGTGACGGCGGGGACGGCCTCGGCGCACGGCGGCGGCCTCGGGGGCCGGGGGCCGGCGTCGACGCGCACGGGCACGGGCACGGGCGCCGGCGGCTCCCGGGCCACGGGCCTCGGCGCGAGCCTCTTCTTCTTCTCCTCCTTGGGCGGCGGCGGCGGCGGCGGCGGCTTCGCCGCGGGCCGCGGCGACGAGAGCCTCGCGGGCGCGAAGGACCTGTGCCGAAACCAAATCTTCAACCCGACTTCAATGTGAGCGTATTCGAATGTTTTGACACAAGTTCTTCGGCTGGGTATCGAGAACTCGACGAGAGCGATCGATCCGTCCAAAAATCAGCCGAATCGACTTTGATTTGATCGAGCTAGAGAATTCTCAAGTTTGGTCAGGACCACCCAAACCAGTGGTTGGTTTCGGCACAGCGAAGGACGCCGGCGCCGCCGGGTCGACGCGGCGGGGCACGGACAGCGACTTGTGGTGCGCGTCCGTCGCCGCCTGCGACACGCCGCCCGGCGGCGCCGGCGCGGCCTCCCCCGCGGCCGCGCGCGCCTTCGCGGGCGCCCTCGCCGGCGCGGTGTCGTCGGAGGCCCACACGGACGGCGGCTCGTCGGAGACGGGCGTCGAGAACTCGGACCGCTCGATGGCGTCCTTGAGCTTGAGGTCCTGCGTCGTCGGCGCCGCCGGCGGTGCGGGCGCGTCGTCCGCGGGCGCGATGGCCTCGCCGAACTTGAACTTGTCGCCTGTGTGGAAATCAAATCTTCAACCCGACTTCAATGTGCGCGTATGCGAATGTTTTGACACAAGCACTTTCGCTGTGCTTCGAGAACTCGACGAGAGCCATCGATTCGTCCAAAAATCAGCCGAATCGACTTCGATTTGACCGAGCTAGAGAATTCTCAAGTTTGGCCCCGACGTCCCAGCTCACTGGTTGATTTCCACACAGCTTGTCGCCGTCGCCGGCCTCGGCGTAGCCGAGCTCGCGCGCGACGCGCAGCGCGACCTCGCGCATCGTGCGCGTCGCGACGTCGAGGCGCGCGGCGGCCTGGGCCTCGCCCGGCGGCCGCGGCCACGGGTGGCCGCTCTGGTCCTCGAACCAGGACATCTCGATGATGCTCCGGTCGTGGGACGCGAGGTGGAAGAGGAGCCGCAGCACCATCTTCGCGTCGGGCTCGCCCTTCTTGTCGCAGTCCAACACCGCGACGACCAGGTCGTCGCGGAGCCGCTCGTACTCGGGCTTCGCGGCCGCCGCGGTGATGAGCCGCTCGGCCGCCTCGTCGTCGATGGCGCCCCAGCGCGAGTCGAAGTAGCGCGTCGGGTCCAGCGTCTTCCGGAAGAGCATGTTCCGCACGCGCCGCGCCTTCGACGGGTCCTTCGTCGACGCGAAGGGGTCGCCGTTGTTCTTCTGCCGGAGGAACTGCTGGCGCGTCGACTTGTAGAGGATCCCGAAGTAGTCGTCGAGCAGCTTCCGGATGGACGGCGCGTGGTGGTGGATCATCGCGTCGACGCGGCGCCGCGTCTCGTCGTCGAGCTTCCGCTCCTTGGGCTTCGGCGGCGCCTTCTTCCTGCGCCGCTCCTCGCCGGCCTCGTTGGGCCGCGAGAAGATCTGGAGCATCTCGTCCAGCAGGCAGTGGTGGAAGGACTCGACCATGGTCTGGTGGTGGGCCTCCTTCAGCTCCTCGTCCTCGCCCCAGTCGTCGTCGAAGTAGTCCTGCGCGCGGACCGCGGGGTGCTTGAGCACGGTCTTCATGAGCGGGTGGAGCAGCGCGCCGAGGTCCGTGAAGGCGCCTTCGCGCACGCGCACCTCCTCGCCCTCGTGGTACTCGGCGGCGTAGTGCGCGAGGCACGCCTTGAGCTCGTCGTCGACGGCGGCGTGCGTCTCGCGGGCCCGCATCGCGTCGATCTCGGCCTGGAGCACGCCCTGGCGCCCCTGGTAGAGCTCGACGTGGGCCATCATGTTCTTCTCGAAGATTTCCTCGAACATGCCCTCGGGCTGCGCCATGCCCGCGCCTGCGTGGGACATCGACCAGTGGAACGCCCCGTCCGGCAAAAAACGTCTCGATCGCATAGCAGAGTGAAGTCGCGTCGACTATGTTGCGTCCCGCCCGGGCCCGCGCGCCGCATCTGCGCGCCGCACATGCGCTCGATTTGGGCGGTGGTGTCGTCGCGCATCTTGAAGAGCTTCTCGCGCACGAGGCGCGTCAGCGTCTCCATGATGGGCTTCACGGCCGCGTGGTCGTAGAACTCCTTCCACGCGTCCTCGTCGACGCGCTGGACGCCGCCGGAGATGCGCATCTCGATGTGGCGCTCGCCCCGGGCCTGCGCGGCCTTGGCCTTGGCGGCATGCTTCTGCTGGAGCTGGTACTCGTAGTTCTTTCGCTTGCGCTGCTCCCGGTCCGCGAAGTCCTCCTCGGCGCGCCGGTTCGCCTCCTGGGCCAGCACCTCGGCGACGCCCGACATCGGTGGAGGTGGACTTCTTCCGGGGCTGCCCCGATGGCCTCAAGAATCTTCCATGCCCCGAAATTTGCAGTTCCTCATCGGTGGGGCAGCCCGTCGACCACGAGTCGACATGAGTCGCATGATGATCGGGCCGGCCGACGGCGCGCCGCTCCTCGGCGGCCGGCGCGGCGACGAGGGCCTGTCCGCCATGCTGCCCGGCGCGATGAGCGTGCTCGTGTTCGGGTACGTCTCCACGGTCTTCGCCACAGTGCTGCCCCTCTGGTCCGCCAAGTGGGGCAAGGTCGGCGCCATCTGCGGCGGCGCCATCGAGTCCGTGAATTTAGTAGGCGCCGTCGTCGGGCTTTTAATGTTTGGCATGGAGACGGAGCGCCGGGACCCCGCGGGTTTGGCGCTCGCCGCGTGCGGCTGCTGCGTCGTCGGCGGCGTACTCTCGGCGGCGTTCCCGGGCGCGCTGCTCGAGGCGGCCGTGGAGAAGGGCGGCTTCGGCATGTTCGCCACCTTCGGGGGCTGGGGGCTGCTGGCGACGCGCTTCCTCTCGGGCTTCGGCGCGGGGGGGCTCTACACGCTCGGCGCGTCCCTCGAGCACCGCCGGTCCGCGGACCCGGCCAAGGTCGGCCTCGTGTCCTGCGGCATCTCCGGCGGGTCGTTATTAATCTACGCCGTGGGGACGCTGCTCCTCGTGGGCTTCGGCATGGACGCCATCGAGATCCAGTGGCGCCTGACCTTTTGCTTCGGCGCACTTTTAGCCCTAGTCTGCGGCGCGGCGATCCGGTCGAGCTACGGCGGGCACCTCGCGCCCGCGCGCCACGCCGAGGCGCCGTCCCTGGCGCGCGTCGTCGAGCTCGCGGAGGCCGCGGGGCTGCGCGATGCCGCCGAGCTGCTGACCTACTCGTGGTTCCTGCAGAACGTCGGCAACTTCGGCGTGACGACGATCTTTCCGTTCATTCTGGCGGACGCGATGGACGTGTCCCTGGCGACGAACTTCGCGCTGTCGCTGGCCGTCGGCGTCGCGTCGACGCTGGCCTGCTGCGCGTCGCTGGTCTTCGTGCGGCGCCATCCGGGGGCCCCCGAGGACGCGGTCGTCGAGGCGTACGTCGCGTGCGTCGCGGTCCTCCTCCCGGCGGCCGTCGTCGGCGCGGCGCTGAATCTCGTGCCCGCGGCGTCCCTCGCCGTCTTCGTCGTGCTGCGGGTGATCTTCGGCGTCCCCGTGACGGCGCTCTACGCGTTCCCGACGACCGTCGCGCCGGACGAGCTGGGCGGCCCGCTCCACGGCGCGTGCGCGGGCGTCGCGAAGCTCGGCTCCGTGCTGGGCACGATCATCTACTACCCGATCTACGTGTCCTGCGGCAAGCTCACGCTCGAGTTCGTCGGCGTCGCCATCTTTTTGGGGGCCTACGCGCTCGCGGTCCTCGCGGCGCGGGCCTACAAGGACCGGCCCGACGCGTCGCGGCGCGCGACCATGGTCAAGAGCGGGTAACGGCCGCGTCGGTGGACGGCGCGGGGGGGGGGGGGCTCGGGGCGTCGGCCGGCGCGTCGTCGAAGGCCTCGTCGAAGGCCTCGTCGACGACCGTCGGACGCCGTGCCCCCGGCGACCCGGGCGGCGGGCTTCGGAGCTCGAGTTTCCTCCTCGGCCGACGACGCCGACGGGCGGCGGACCGGCGTCGGCGGCGCCGAAGCCGAGCTCGAGCACGGAAGAGCCCTGTGCAGGCGGCCCGCCGACGCGCTCCGCCCGCGACCCGCCGGTCCGCGTTACATGTCCTACAGCCTCGTGAGCCAGGCCATGATGGAGGACTGCGACGACGACGACGACGACGACATGATGCTCGGCGGCGAGGCGACGGACGACTTCCGGGAGCGCACGGCCTGGCAGAGCAAGCACGAGACGAAGACGTGCTTCGGCTGCGGGGGCGCCTTCAACCTCGTCACGAACCGCCACCACCACTGCCGCCAGTGCGGCCGCGTCGTCTGCGGCCAGTGCAGCCCCTGGAAGGACGCGGTCAAGGGCTACGCGAGCCCGCAGCGGACGTGCAACGCGTGCCACGAGGACATCGCCGCGGGCACGGGCGTGCAGCAGGCGTCGCGCGCGCTCTTCGCGCTCTGCCCCTGCTTCCGCTGGGCGCGGCGCGAGTTCGTCCGCTCCAAGCACGCGTCCATGCTCGCCGAGGGCGCGGTCTTCGTCAAGAAGACGTCCAAGGCGGACCAGCTCAAGGCCGCGTCGTCGTCCGTCGCCAGCGCCGTGGGGAGCCTCTTCGGGCGCAAGGCCGCGGAGCCCGCGGCCGGCGGCGCGGCGCCGTCGCTCGCGACGTCCCGCTGCAAGGTCCGCCTCCGGCCCGACGGCGCGTCCCTCAGCCTCGCGGCGGTGAACGGCGACGACGAGGACGTGCTCTACCTCCACGACGTGCGGGCCGTCGAGGCCCGGGCGAACAACGGCCTCGCGCTCGTCGGCGCCGAGGACCGCGTCCTCTTCGAGGGGAATCTCGTCGAGCGGAGGACGCGCGACGCGTGGGTCGCCGCGCTGAAGGACGTCGTCCGCGACGCGGCGTCGAAGCCGCCGCCGAGCCGGAGCGACCGGCGGCCCGCGAGCCGCGTCGAGACCGCGGCGCGCCGCGCGAAGCGCGAGATCGAGCTCCAGGGGCGGAAGCGCGACGCGGAGAAGCGCAAGGGCGAGTACATGAAGGGCGTCGGCGGCGGCCTCAAGTACACGGCCCTCGCCATGGCGAACCGCGCCTCGACCGACGGCGCGGGCGTCGTGTAAACACCCCGTCGGTTTGACGCATGTTGAAGGGTTGTTGAAGCCTAGTGAACCAAAATTGAGGCGCTTCGCTTCGGCAGCGCCGTCACGCGCGCCTCGGCGACGCAGCGCATCGGCGCGAGCGGTTGGGCGCCGTCGTCGCAGCAGTCACGCGCGCCTCGGCGACGCGGCGCGTCGGCGCGGCGAGCATGCTCCTCGACTACGTCGCCGCGCTGGGCGTCCACCTCACCTGGGGCTGCCAGCCCGTTTTCACGCGCTACCTCCAATTTGCCGCGGGCCTGGAGACGGTCCCGCTGCTGCTGGCGTCCCAGGGCCTGTCATTCGCATGCCTCCTGCTGTCCCTGGTGTTTGGCCGCGCCTGCGGCCCGGCGACACGCGAGGAGAAGCCGCCGGCGTGGTCGCCGAGCAAACGCGCGGCGTTCGCGGTCGCCTACGGCTGCGCGACGGCCGCGCGCGCGTCGACGAACATGGCGTCCGCGGCGATGACCGAGGCCTGGCACGTCACGCTCGTGGCGCTGTTGGGCCCCTTCGTCACGGCGCTCCTCTCGCGCGCGGCTTTAGGCGAACGAGTACCGCGCGCCCTGTGGCCCTGCGTCGTTGTGGCGTCCGGCGGCGCGGCGCTCGCGGCGTCCGGCGAGGCGCGCGCGGGCCGCTTCCGGCGCCGCGACGCGCTGGGCTGCGGGCTCCAGCTCGTGTCCATGGTCTTCTCCGGGTCCGCGCGCGTGCTCATCAGGGCAGGACAAGAGAGCGAAATTCCCAACTTCAAAGGCTCCTTTCTCGGCCGTTTTCCACTCGTTTCGGCTGATTTTTGGACGAGCGATCATCTCTCGGAACGGTCTCGAAGCGTGGATGCTTTTCTCGTAACGCGCGCGCGCGGAACGCTCACGTTGAAGCGACGTTGAATCTCTCTTGTCCTGCCCAGGTGCTCATGAAGCTCTCCGCGGGGTCGTTTAGCACGAAAACGCTCATGGTCGTCCAGTACGTCACGATCTGCTGCGGCGCCGCGGCTTTTGTGGCGCTCGCGGGGGACGCACACGCAGCCCTCGCGTCCTTCGAAAGCCTCGACGCGGCCGGGCTCGTCGTGCTATGCGCGCTCTCGCTCGTCGTGTCCTTTGGGGCCGCGGAGGCCCAGATCGTCTGCATCCGCTGGCTCGGGCCGGCGCACTACACGACGCTCCAGCCCGCGCGCGTGCTCTCGACGGTGGGCGTCGGCGCGCTGCTCCTCGGCGAGCGGCTCGCCGGCCGGCGCCAGGTCGGCGGACTCGCGGTCGTCGTCGCCGCGCTCGGCGCGTTCCTCGCGGTCAGGGCGCGGCGGCCCGCGGCCGCGCCGGCGGCGCGCGACGCGCCGCCCGAGCTCGAGGACCCGGGCACGTACGCGCCCGTGCTCAACGGCGACGGCGGCGCGTTCTCCATCGGCGACGACGACGACGACGAGGGGGTCCACCCCGGGGACGAGGACGTCTAATATTCCGCGTTCCTCCGTTCGGAACGGGGGCGCCTCGGACGTCCCATATGCCCCGTCGTGTTACTCCGTCCGGAACGCGTCCGCGAGGACCGCGGCGTCCGCGCCGGCCGCGGCCGCGGCCGCGCGGCGGTCCGCGTCGCGCGCCGACTCCGCGAGGAACAGCTGCGCGGCGTCGAGGCGGAGCTGCGCGGCGACGAGGCCGATGCGCTTCTCGTAGAGCGCGTCGCAGGGCACGACGCGCGGCGACGGCGGCCGCTGCCGCGGCGTCACGGGGCTGCTCCACGCGGCGGCGGCGCGCTGCCGCGGGTCGCGGCGCGGCGCGGCGGGCGCGGGCGCGTCGCGCGGCGCGGGCGGCCGCGGCTTCTTCCGCGACGGCGACCGCGAGCCGCTCGACGACGACGACGAGGAGCCGGAGGACGAGCTCGACGCGGAGCGGCCGCGGCGCTTCCGGGGCCGCGCGTCGTCGCGGCGCGGCGGCGCGTCGCCCCGCGGCGGCGGCCGGCCCCGGGGGTCGCCGCGGAAGCCGTCGTGGCCCGGCGGCGGCCCGCCGTAGGGCCCGTCGTAGCCGTCCGGCGGCGGGCCCCGGCCGCGGCCGCCGCGGAAGTCGCCGTCGTAGCCGCGCGGCGGGCCGCGGAAGTCGCCGTCGCCGCCGCGGAAGTCGCCGTCGCCGCGGAAGTCGCCGTGGAAGCCGTCGGGCCGGCCCTTGCCGCCGCCGTCGAAGCCGTCGGGCCGGCCCTTGCCGCCGCCGTCGAAGCCGTCGGGCCGGCCCTTGCCGTCGAAGCCCTTGCCGCCGCGGTAACCGCCGCCGCCCGGGAAGCCGTCGCCGCGGTAGCCTGGCGGCGGCCCGCCGCCGCGGCCGCCGCCGCGGCCGCCGCGGCCGCCGCGCCCCGGCGGCGGCGGCCGCGGCGGGCCGCCGCCGTGGAAGCCGCCGCGGCCGCCGCCGCCATTCCAGTCGCGCGGCGGCGGGCCGCCGCGGCCCTGGAAGCCGCCGTCGAAGCCGCGCTGCGGGCCGCCGTTGTCGGGCCGCCGGTCGTAGCCGTCGCGCCGGTCGAAGCCGTCGGACCGGTCGAAGCCGTCGGACCGGTCGAAGCCGTCGGACCGGTCGAAGCCGTCGGATCGGTCGAAGCCGTCGGACCGGCCCTTGCCGCCGCCGCCGAAGCCGTCGGACCGGCCCTTGCCGCCGCCGTCGAAGCCGTCGGACCGGCCCTTGCCGCCGCCGCCGAAGCCGTCGGGCCGGCCCTTGCCGCCGCCGTCGAAGCCGTCGGACCGGCCCTTGCCGCCGCCGTCGAAGCCGTCGGACCGACCCTTGCCGCCGCCGTCGAAGCCGTCGGACCGGCCCTTGCCGCTGCCGTCGAAGCCGTCGGACCGGCCCTTGCCGCTGCCGTAGCCGCCGCGGTCGTAGCCCGGCGGCGCGCCGCGGCCGCCGCCGCGCGGCGGCGGGCCGTTGTTCCAGCCTCGCGGGCCGCAGTCCTGCGATGTGGGGACGCGACGGTGAGCCGCGCGCGCGCGCGCGGAAAGCGAAGGGACGCGGGCGCTCACGTCGCGCGGCCGACCCTGGTGGCCGCCGTTTTGGCCATTCATTGGAGGACGCCCTCCCTTGCCGTCCCACGGACCACCCATGACGGCGGCCGGTGGGCACCGCTTGGCTCACCGAGCACGCCGAGCACCGCGGAAACGCGGAGTGACGGCCGCGACGGGCTCGCGCGCGATGGCGCCGAGGATGGCGCGGCGAGTCGCTCACCAAAGCCTGCGAGCCAATTGCAAGGATGGCGGCCTCGGCGTCGCGCCGTCACTGCCGTGCCGTACGAGGCCTCGTAGGCCTCGCCGTCCGTCCGGACCCGGGCCCCGGACGGCGTCCGCGACGACTCGAGAGCGGCGAGAAGGGAGCTACCGTCTCTGGAGTGTGCTCGACACCACCGGCGCGCGCGGGCGCGCGGGCGTCGCCGACGGGCCCTAGGCCATCGTGCCCGGGGCCGCGGTGAGCTCGACGGCCTTCTTCGCCTGGATTTCTCGGATTTGGCGTTTGTGCTGGACGTGCGTGCCGTAGCCGATGACGATGGCCGCGAGCGCGAGCATGATGACGAGGCCGACGCCCGCGGCGAAGTAGAGCCACTCCTTCGAGCCGTCGTCGTCGTCGTCGCCGCCCGGCGCCGTCGGCGCCGGCGACGGCGCGGTCGCGAGGATGTGCGCGACGACGGCCTCGCCGACGCCGCCGGCGTCCTGGACGTGGGCGAGGATGGGCTCCATGGCCTCGAAGACGTAGGACCCGCCGACGAAGAAGACGGCGTCGGCGCCCTGGAGGTCGTCGAGGTCCCAGGGCTTGCCCTGCTGCACACCCTCCCGGGAGAAGCGGCAGTTGTAGTTCGGCGCGCGGAAGCTGTCGACGACCGCGACGCCCGTCGCGCCGAGCGCCTCGGCCTCGCCGACGACCCGCGCGCGGACGTCGGCCTCGTCCACGCCCGAGCTGTTCAGCGCCAGCGCGACGAACTCCTCCGGGCCGTCGTTGGCCTCGGAATCGTCGACGAAGCGCGCCGTGAACCGCGTCGTCGCGAGCTCGCCGGGCTGCACGTAGTTCGCCGGCCACGTGTCGACGTACATGAGGTCGCCGGGGTCCTCCGCGCGCAGGAGGTAGGTCTGCCACTCGTTGCAGCGGCCGAGGTCGCCCAGGATCGCCGCCTCGGCGTCCGTGAGCGCGAGCAGGTCCTGGGCCTCGACGTCCGGCACGGGCACGTTGAGTACGACGCGCCCGCAGGACGTCTTCGCGTAGGCCCCGGCCGCGTCCGCGGAGAAGACGGCCGCGGCGCCGCCCGACCGCTCGACGCGGACGACCGTCGTCGAGAGGCGCACGTCCGCGCCGCTCCGGAGCGCGAGCCGCTCGACGAGCTCCGAGAAGCCCGGCACCAGGATCTTCGGGTCGAGGTCCTCGCCGCCCGTCGCGCCCGTGAGCTGCTGCTCCGTGAGCTTCAGCGCCTGCGGCGTGCTCCACAGCAGCCCGTAGTACGCGGGGATGACGTCCAGCGCGCCGTAGCCCTGCGACTCCTGGAAGATGTCCAGGATCGGGCGCAGCTCCGTGAAGTCCTCGCGGTCCAGCCACTCGCCGAACGTGCCGTCGATGACGCTCAGGTCGGCGATCCTCGGGAGCCGCCCGCCGGAGGCGTAGTCGCCGAAGATCTCCGCGTGGCGCGCGCCGTAGAGCGCGAGCTTCGTGAGGCAGATGCCGACGACCGACGGCGCGCAGACCGTGGTCATGTCGACGCTGCCGTCGTAGCAGCCCGCGGGGAGCTGCGCGGCGACGGCCGGCAGCTGCAGCAGGAACGTCAGCGTGTACTGCGCGAGGCTCACGCCGGCGCTCCCCGAGGACGCGTGCACGTAGCGCGGCGGCACCGTGTCGACCTGGTCGCCTAAATTGAGCTCCTCGAGGAGCGCGTTGATGCGCGTGTAGTCCGGGGACGTGTAGCACGCGCCGAGCTCCTGGGGCACGACGCCGCCGGCGCCGAGCACGTAGCCGCCGCCGGCGGCGCTCACACCGTCGCCGCCGCCGCGCACGGCCGCGACCTCGGACGTCGCCCGCACGGACCCGCCGTTGGTCTGGGACCCGGCGTAGGACGTGCGGATCTTGCCGCCGAGCCGCGCCTCCTTCTCGAAGATGATCACCGGCGTGTCCGCGTTCGTCTTGATATAGTCCGCGACGGCGACGCCTACCAGAGTGTCGATAACGATGGTGGTGCCAAGCGCTCTCAAGAAACCGTCGACGGGGACGCCGAGTGGCGCCGCCGATGCCGCCGCCGACGATGCACGTCGGCAACGAGTCGGCCGCGGACGACGCGACGAGGAGCGGCAGCAAGAGCTTGGGCAGCGCCATGCTTCCGGATTCTGTGGCGCTCGCTGCTCACGACAGTTTTGGACGCTGCAAGTTGATGTCAAGTTGACGCTCGCGAATGCCTCTGCCGATTCCGCACTGGCAGCCATGTTCATTTTGCTGGGCACGGCGCTGGCGGCGGACCCGTGCGACCTGCGCCATGGCTGGCGCGTCTGCCGGGCCGCCGGCGCCGCGAAATGCGAGACGTCCTGGCCGTCGCCGCCGCTGCCGACGACGGCCCTGGCGGCGTTGCTGGCGAACGCATCGGCCGACGACGCGTCGCTCTTCGCGACGCCGCCGGCGCTGCGGACCGGCGAGGGAGTCGTAGACGCCTATTTTAGCAGCAACCTTGCTGCTATCCGCGACGTCAACGCGACGGGCCGGGCCTTCTACACGCTCCGCTGGGAGCGGGAGCTCGAGGGCTGCGCGGGCCGGCTCCTCGAAATCCCCGGCGCGAACTACCGCGCGGCGGTCTACGCCGACGGCGCGGCCGTCGCGTCCGCGGACGCCTTCGGCGGCATGTTCGCGCGGCGGCGCTACGTGTTGCCGGAAGGCGCGGCGGCGCTCGCTCTCGTGGTCGCGCCGCCGGACCACTGCGGTTCGCCGACGTGCGCGGACCCGAACGCGACCTGCGGCCAGGGCGGCGACCACGCGCTGGCGCGGGACGTCACGGCCCAGTTCACCCTGGGCTGGGACTGGCAGCAGGCCATCCCGGACCGGTCCACGGGCTTCTTCGGCGTTCCCGCTTTGACGGCGGTAACATCGCTCCAGCTCCGCGACGCCGCGGTGCTGACGCTCGAGCTCGCCTGCGAGGCGGCCGGGTCCTGCGGAGCGAGCGCCGACGGCCGCGTGGCCGTCGTCGCGTCCGTGACGAATTTGGGGGAGGAGGGAAAGACGGGCGCGGTCCTCGCGTCCGTCGCGGGCCGAGCCGTCTCGCTGCCGTTCTCCGTGGACCCGGGCGCGACGGCGGAGC
Source organism: Aureococcus anophagefferens (assembly GCF_000186865.1). Classification (NCBI taxonomy): domain Eukaryota; class Pelagophyceae; order Pelagomonadales; family Pelagomonadaceae; genus Aureococcus; species Aureococcus anophagefferens. Next base: position 1,790,599 of record NW_008705568.1, on the reverse strand, counting down.
TCCGCGCCGAGGTCGACGTCGCGGGCCTCGACCTCTGGTGGCCCCGGGGCTCGTCGGCGGCCTACGGGGGCGCGGCGCTCAACGTCGCGACGTTTTCGCTCGGGAACTTTACGACCGCCGTCGCCTTCGGGTTCCGCACCTTCGCCACCTATATCGACCCGCGCACCGAGGGCCGCGCCTTCAAAGTCAACGGGCGGCGCGTCTTCCTGCGCGGCGGCAACTGGATCGCCACGGACGCGCTGTGGCGGTTCTCCGCGGACGCGCGGCGCTACGACGACGAGGTCCAACTCCACGCGGCCGCGGGGCTCAATTTGATCCGGGTCTGGGGCGGCGGCGTCGCCGAGGCCGACGCGTTCTACGACGCCTGCGACCGCCTGGGAGTCCTAGTGTACCAGGAGTTCTGGATGACGGGCGACAACAACGGCCGCTGGGCCGGGTCCTACGACTCGCCGGACGACCACGGCGCGTACGGCGTCGCCGTCGTCGACGCCGTGAAGCGGCTGCGGCGCTTCGCGAGCCTGCTCTGGCTCGGCGGGGGCAACGAGCTCTACCCGAGGGAGCGGTCGCCGCCGCCGGACCTCTGGGCGGCGATCCTCGCTGCTGTTGCCGCGCACGACGGTTTGAAGCTCGTGCTGCCGTCGACGATGGACGGGGGGGTGCTGGGCGGCAACGAGTCGCTGCACGACGACGCCTACGCCCTCGTCGCGAAGGACGGGCCGTACGGCATGCTTATGGCGAAGACGTGGAGCGACCGGAACCCGGGCCTCAACGCGACCAAGTATCCGGACCTCAAGATCTCGCTCCAGCCGGAGATCGGCTCCGCGTCCGCGCCGGGCTCCGTGGAGGGGCTCGCGCGTTTTTTGGAAGCGAGGGACCTCGTCGCCCCGACGCGCGGCGGCGCCGTGCCCGCAGCCTGGAAACTGCACCGCTTCGAGTCCTTCGCGACGGGGGCCTACGACCACTGCTACGCCTACGGCGACCCGGAAAACCTCGCCGACTGGGTCGCGTTCTGTTCGCTGGCGCAGTTCCAGCAGTACCAGCTCCTCTTCGAGTCCTTTGCGGCGCGCGCCTTCGAGTGGTACTCGGGCGTGATCATGTGGAAGACGCAGTCGCCCTGGCCGTCGCTGCGGGGCTTTCTCTACGACTGGTGGCTCGAGCCCACGGGCGGCCACCGCGGCGCCGCGGCGGCGAACGGCGCCCGCGCGGTGATCCTCGACCAGCGCTCCCGCGAGGTCGTCCTCTCCAACACGGCGCTCGACGAGGCCTGGGCTCCGGGACGCGCGAGTCTCCGGTGGTTCTCGCTCGACGGCGCGCCGCTCGCGGCGGCGTCCGCGGCCGTCGGGGCCGTCGCGCCGACGTCGGCGGCGCGCACGGGCCTCGTCGCGGCGGCGCCGGCGGCCTGCACGGCGACGACGTGCTTGTTGCGCCTCGCCGCGGGGGAAGAGACGAACGCCTACTGGCTCGCGTCTCCCGGAAACGCGGGGCCCGACTACTCGGCGCTCGGCGCGCTCCGCCGGAAGGGGACGACGGCCGCGAATCTTACGGCGACCTGCGACCGCGACGGCCCCTTCGGGGCCAGGATCGCCGTCGCCGTCGAGGCCGCCGCCGGCGTCGTCGTCGACCCCTCCTTCGCGGTCTTCGAGGACGGCGCCGCGCTCTGGCCCCTCTTCCTCGAGCGCGCGCAGGACCTCTTCGTCCTCCCCGGGGAGCGCGCGGCGCAGGTCCTCGCCGCGAGGCCGACGAAGCGAGCCCCGCTGACGCTGTCGGTCCACCTCCGGGCCTTTACGCTCGCCGAGGACGTCGTCGTCGACGTCGAGTGCGCGATGTACAGCGACGACGACGACGACGACGACCGTGACGACGGGCGATAAGTTTTGTTTTAGCACTCGACGTCTGCCTCGGATTCGGACTCGGCGACGCGGCTGGGCTTCCGGCAGAGGGGGCACTTGATTCGCACGCCGCTGCGCAAGGTCGTGTTGTGGGCCTGCTGCGAGCACGTGTCGCGCCAGGCGACGAGGCACGCGCGGCACATGACGTGCTCGCACTGGTCCGAGCTGGGCACCATTTCAGCGAAATCGAACTCATTCCAGCAGACGGGGCACTCCTGCGGAGGCTTCGGCGTCGGCTCCGGCGCCGGCGCCGCGACGGGACTCGGCGCCGGCGCCGCGACCGGACTCGGCGCCGGAACCGCGGCGGCGGCCCGCGGCGGCTCCGCCGGCGGACGCTCCGCGGCCTGGATGAGCAAACGGGCGCGCTTTCTATTCGCGGCGATGTGGGCCGGTGAGAAGCAGGAGAGGTCGAGGAAGCCTTCGGACAAACGCAGCTTGTCGGCCTGGCGCAACACGCAGGCTTGTTTGGAGGTCCCCGGGCCCCCGTACTTCGGGGAGTCGAGGCAGTGCTTGCACTCGCCGCACGGCTTCACTTTGGAGACAAAATTCAGGCGCTGGCCCCGGCCCGCCAGTTCGCGCGCCTCCTCCCAGCCCGCGTGGGCCCGGAGACCCTCGTAGGCCGCGGCCAGCGGCAGGGTCTCCGCGTCGCCGCCGGCGCCGCAGCGGACGACGCCGCCCTCGACGTCGACGACGCGGACCTCGCGGTCGCCGGGCAGTCGCAGGAGGCGGCCGACGAGCGGCAGCCGCGCGCGCCGGGGGCCGCGCGGGGCCGGCCTCGCCGCGTCGAGGTTCGCGTCGCGCAGCGCCGCGGGCAGCCGCTCGGCCCGAGCGCGCTCTTTCAGCGCGCGCGCCGCCTTGATCGCGGCGTCGAAGTTCGCGCGCTGCTTCGGCTTCAGCTTCCTGGGCTCGTACGTGGCTCGTTTGTCAAATGCCGCGAGGCGATCGCCGCGCGGCACGCAGCCCCAGGCCTCGTTCGGCGGCGCCGCCAAATACAAGACGAGGGAGTGCGTCGGCGGCGGCTTGGAGAGGTAGAGCTCGGCGGCGGGCTTGGAGCGCAACAGGGCCGGATCCATGACGACGCAGGGCCAGTTCTGTCGTGTGTCGGTCTTGAGCATGCCGAACCGCTTTCGCTCTCGCTCGTCGAGCGAGGCCGCGAACGCGGCGGCGCGCGCGCGCGGGTCCGACTCGTCGGCCGCGTCGTCCTCGGCGTCGCTCCCGCCCTCGACGGAGGACACGAAGGACCCGCGCTCGTCCGCGCAGAGGGCGCAGTGCCAGCCGCGCGGCGGCGCGTCGTCCTCGGACATGCCGACGCACGCGCGGTGCACGTAGCCGCCGCAGCGGCCCCTCGACCCGCCCGGGCCGCGCCACGCGCACTTGGCCCAGCGGCGGTCGCGGCCCTCGGGCGGCACCTCGCACGAGCCGCAGACGCAGACCGTGTCCGGGTGGCCGTCGACGGCCTCGCACGCCTCGCGCCTCGTCGCGAAGATACCGAGCAGCTCGCCGCCGACCGCGGCGCGCGCGACGTACTTGGCCGCGCCGGCGCCGCGATACTCGACGACGCCGTGGTCGTCGACGACGCGGCTCCTCGAGTTCGTGATGAACTCGTCGGCGTCCGGCGTCGCGGCGTCCGGCGCGCGGGGCCGCTTCGCCGCGGTCGCCTCGGCGGCCGGCGCGGCCGCGCGCTTCCGCGGCTTCGGCGCCGCGGGCGTCGCGGGCGCCGCGGCGCCGCGCGGGGGCGGCGGCGGCGCCGAGGGCCCCGCCGGCGCGTCCATCTTCCAGTTGCGGGCGACCGCGTGGTCCCAGAGCTGCTGCTTTCCGAATACGTTGACGCCGAGCGCCGCGTCCGCGGTGATCCTGCCGCCGTCGAGCGCCTCCGGCGCGCAATACGCCCACTCCTCGAATCTGTGGAGCCGCTTGGGCATCCGCACGACGTCCCAGTCCTCCTCGTGCTTGAGCCGACGCCAGAGGCGCCTTTCGAAGGTCTTCCGGTCGACGACCGCCGGCGCGACGCCCCGCGAGCTCCGCCGCACCGGCGCCGGCGCCTCGTCGTCGTCGTCGTAGTCGTCGTCGTCCTCCTCCTCCTCCTCCTCGTCGTCGTCGTCGTCGTCGTCGTCCTGGACTTGAGCCACGGACTCGGGCTCGGCGCGGGCCGGGAGGGTCGCCGGCGCCTCGTCCTCTTCATCCTCGTCGTCGTCGTCGTCCTCCTCGTCGTGACGGGCTTCGGACTCGGGCTCGGCGTCGACGTCGACGGGCGCCTCGGCTTCGACCTTGACGCGGTCCGCCGGCGCCCACTCGTCCTCCGTCTCCTCGCCGTCGCCCTCGGACTCCTCGCTGACCGGACGCTCGGGGTCGTCCTCGGGCGCCTCGGCGTCGTCCACCGCCTCGGCGGACGCGAGCGGCGCGGGCGCGAGCTCGGGCGCGGGCCCGGGCCCCGACGGCGTGACCGCAGCGCCCGCGAGGAGCGCCCGAGGGAGGGGATACACGTCGCGCACGGCAGTCGCAGCCTCGTCGTAGCCGCGCGCCGCGAGCCACGCGACGATGTCCAGGCGGGCTTCCCTCCGAGCGTTGGCGACGTCCATCAAGCCGAAAGTCCAGGGCCCCCGCCCGGGCTGCTGCTGGGGATGCTCACGCTCTCCATGACGCTCTCCATCAGACCGGGCTCCGGAGCATGTTTGGGCTTGAACGGCACCTTGCATCCGAAAATACTTCCGAAAATGGCCATGGCCGGGCGCGATCGAACAAGTTTATCGAGGGTCGGCGGCGGGGGCGCCGCGTCGGAGCGAGGGTCCGCGAGCTCCACGCCGCGGGCCTCGGTGTCGGCGGGGGGGGCGGGGGCCCGCGCGCTCCACGCCGCGGGCCCCGGGCGCCGCGCCGCGCCTCCCGGAGCGGGGGCCCGCCTAGGGCGTGATCTGGGGCAGCGACGACGCCGAGGCCGAGCGCCTCATGTCGGACTTGGAGCCGCGGCTGCTCCGCGAGGTCCGCATGGAGTAGTCGCGGCTGAAGTCGCGGCTGAAGTCGCGGCTGTCGTTGTAGTCGCGGCCGAAGTCGCCGGACGAGCCGTACTCCGAGAAGCTCCCGTCGCCGGATCCCGAGCGCCGGAGATCGGCGGCGCCGGTTCGCGGCGTCGGTGCGGCGCTGTAGTCGTCGCGCGGCAGCGCGGCGGCGTGGTCCGGGTCGCAGAGCTGGCGCGCGTAGTCGCGGTCGTCGAGGACGTTGTGCCAGGGCAGGTGGTGCCGCAGCTGCGAGAACGACCCCGCGTTGGCCGGGCTCATGGTCTCCGCGCAGGGGCTCAGGCGCAGCCGCGGGCAGTGGTCGTCGACGGTCCGCAGCAGCGTCTCGAAGACGAGCGCCTCGCCCTTCTCGTTGAGGTGGAGCCCGTCGCTGAGCAGGGCGCGGCCGCCGTCGGGCCGCGCGTCGAAGGCCTCGAAGACGTCGCAGAAGGCGGCGCCCCCCTGCTGGGCCGCGAGTTTGGCGATGAACGCGTATCGCTTCGCGCTCGCCCGCGTGCGGTCCACGTCCCGGAAGGACGCGTCGGGGTGCTTCTTCGAGAACGCCTTGTCGAAGTAGGCCCGGTCGTCGACGGGCGGGCAGGACACGACGACGACGTCGTCGCTCCGGTCCCGCGCTTTGGCCACGAGGGCCGCGAGGTTCTCGGAGAACTCGTCGAGCGGCACGTGGCTCCGCGCGCTTTTCGGCGCCGCGTCGTTGGCGCCGAGCCAGATCACCGTGAGGAGGACCTTGGCGTGGGGCACCGCGGCGGCGCTCGGGGCGGCCAGCAGCCAGCGGCTCGTGTAGCCGCTGTAGCCCCGGTTCAGCACGTCGGCGCGCCGCTGGTAGCGGTGCGCGAGGCGCGACGCCCAGCCCTCGGGCCCGAAGCCGTACTGCGTGAGCGAGTCGCCGAGGAGCACGATGGCCGGCCGCTCGCCGACGTGGCAGGGCGCCGCCGGGCGCGCGTCCCCGGGCATCGCGCGGCCAGGCAGCCCAAGATCTTAGGCCACGTGAGCTGAACAGCAATAAGGCAGCAGGCCCAAAGTTGAAGTCGAGCATGAACATTTATAAATGGGAGTTTCAGTCATGCCCGCGGCATGAGGCTGGGCTTGGGCGTCCTGCTCCTCTCCGCGGCCCGTCGCGGCGCGTCGGAAAGGCCAGCGACCGGACGCCGGCTCCCGCCGGGAGGCGGACGGCCGCCCGGAGGCGGCGGCGGCGGCGGCCCCGCGCCGCCGCCCGGCGGCGGCGGCGGTGGCGGCGGCGGCCCCGCGCCGCCGCCCTCCGGCGGCGGCGGGACGTCGGTTTCCTGCGCGGCCGACGGATCGTCGGCGTCCTACTCGGAGACGCTCGGGACGGCGTCCGGCGTCGCGACGCGCGCCGTCGCCGCGTCCGGGTGCCCGAACCACGCCTCTCTCTGCACGGGCAAGGCCCGCGTGACCGGCTGCGGCGGCGTCGGCGCGAGCGGCACTTTCTCCGAGGCCGCGGACCAGGGCGTCGCCTTCGTCGTGCCCGCGTCGCCCGTCCTCAAGGCGACCCACACGGCCGATGACGTCAAGTGCCAGATGGTGCGTCGCGCGCGTCGCATCTTGATTCAAACATGCACTCGTCTCCTAGGGCCCCATCGCCTACGCGCTCAACGGCGTCGCCATCTTCTCGGGCGCCGTCGACACGTCCTGCGGCGCGCTCGACGTCGCCGACGCGGCCGCCGAGTGGACGTCCTTCGACTGTTGCAGCGGTCACGCGGAGCAGACGGGCGCCTACCACTACCACTTCCCGCCGTCGTGCCTCATCGCGCAGCTCGGAGCCCTCGGCGACGGCCACAGCCCCCAGGTCGGCTGGGCCGCGGACGGCTTCCCGATCTACGGGCCCCGGGGCCCGGGCGGCGTCGAGATCCGCAACTGCGGCGCGCCCGGCGCGGACGCGACGTACTGCCAGGACGCGTGCGGTGGCTACGAGGGCGCGCTCGCGGTCGACGACTTCCGCTACCGCTACTACCTTACGGGCAAGACGTCGGACCTCGACAGCCTGCCCTCGGACCCGAAGCCCGACGACGCCGCGCTCTACGCGCCCTACACGATCGACTGCCACCGGGGCTGCACCCACGACGAGATGAGCTCGGGGGCCTGCTCGGGCACGTCCGGCGTCGCGAACGGCTACGTCGCGGCGGCGACCGCGGGCGTCGTCGACCCGTTCCCCGCCGTGTGCCTTGACGGCGTCACCGATTACTCCGACGACGACGACGCGCCGGCTCCGACGCCCGCGGCCCCTTCCGGGGAGCCGACGCCGCGGCCGTCTTTTCGGCCGTCGCTCGCGCCGTCGCCGCGGCCGTCGCCGGCCCCGACGCCGGCGCCGTCTCGAGAGCCGACGCCGCGGCCGTCGCCGTGGCCGACTCCTGTTCCCGGCGATCCGAGCGCCGCTCCCGTGTTGTCGCCGACGCCTCGCCCGTCCGCGGAGCCGTCGCCGCGGCCGTCGCTAGCTCCGACGCCGGCGCCTTCCGGCGAGCCGACGCCGCGGCCGTCGCTAGCTCCGACGCCGGCGCCCTCCGGCGAGCCGACGCCTCGACCCTCGCCGACGCCCTCGTCTCCGCCGTCCAACGGCCCGACGCCCGCTCCCTCTCCGCGACCCACGCCATCGCCCACGACTACGCCCGGAAAGCCATCGGCGGCGCCGGTGTTCGCACCTACGCCGCGTCCCAGCATCGAGCCGACGCCTCGCCCGTCCGCGGAGCCGTCGCCGCGGCCATCGCCCGCTCCGACGCCGGCGCCGTCTCAAGAGCCGACGCCGCGGCCGTCGTCAGCGCCCAGCTCAGCGCCGTCTCGAGGGCCGACGCCGCGGCCGTCGCCAGCTCCGACGCCGGCGCCGTCTCACGAGCCGACGCCTCGGCCGTCGCCCGCTCCGACGCCGGCGCCGTCTCAAGAGCCGACGCCTCGGCCGTCGCCGGCGCCCAGCTCAGCGCCTTCTGGAGAGCCGACGCCTCGACCGTCGCCAGCTCCGACGCCGGCGCCGTCTCAAGAGCCGACGCCGCGGCCGTCGCCGTGGCCGACGCCCGTTCCCGGAGATCCGAGCGCCGCTCCCGTGTTCTCGCCGACGCATCGCCCGTCCGCGGAGCCGACGCCTCGACCGTCGCCCGCTCCGACGCCGGCGCCGTCTCAAGAGCCGACGCCTCGACCCTCGCCGGCGCCCTCGTCTCCGCCGTCCAACGGCCCGACGCCCGCTCCCTCTCCGCGACCCACGCCATCGCCCACGGCCACGCCCGGGAATCCGTCGGCGGCGCCGGTGTTCGCGCCTACGCCGCGTCCCAGCATCGAGCCGACGACCCGACCGTCCGGGTCGCCGACGTCGCGGCCGTCGCCCCGGCCCACGACGTCGCCGTCGTCGCCGCCGCAGCCGGCGCCGAGTCTACGGCCCGCTCCGAGCCCATCTTCGCCGTCGCCGTCGCTCGGACCGGCGCCGGCGCCGACGTCCGCGCCGGCGGACCCGTCCGCCGCGCCGAGCGCCGCGTCGCCGCCCGTCGCGGTCTCGAACGCCATAGTCCTCGACGACCTCGACGCGGCCGCGTTCAACGCGGACGCCGCGGCCAAGACGGCCTTCGCGGGCGCCGTCGAGGCCACCGTCGCAGAAACAACCATATCCGACGCCGTCGCGGCGGCCGTCGCCGACGGGCGGCGCCTCGCCAACGGCACGGCCTGCGTCGTCGCCTTCGTCGCGACTTGCCCGCGCGCCGCGGCGCTCGACGGCCTTCTGCGCGACGCGACGGCGTCCGGCGCGCTCGCCGCGGCGCTCGACGCGGCGGCCGTCGGCGCGTTGGTCGGCGCGGCCCTCGACGTCGCCGCGACCCTCGACGCCATCGGGAGCGCGACGCTCGCGCCGAGCGCGGCGAGCGCCGCGCCGTCGTCGGCGCCGGCGCCGCGGCCCGCGCCGCGGCCGCGGCGGCGGCCGCGGGGCGGCGGGAGCTTCAAATTCCGCGTCGGCTTCCGGCGGCGCCGCCGGGGGAAGCGCCGGCGGCGCCTCGACGACGCGGGCGGGCCCTGCGCGGCCTTTGACGCGCTCGGCGCGGGCGACGCCTACGCGGACGTCGTCGCCGCCTACGCGGAGGCCGCGCTCGGCGGCGGCGCGCTCGTCGGCGTCGCGTCGAGCTGCGCGCCGCTCAACGGCAGCGACTACGAGGTCGCCGTCGAGGTCGAGGCGGCCGGGACGGCCATCGATCGGACGAGCGGCGAGGACGCCGGCGCGGTCGCCGCGGCCGTCGGCGGCGCCATCGAGCCCGAGGCCTTCGAGGCGGACCTCCGCGCCGTCATGCGCGCGCGCGACGACAGCGACGCGCTCCTCGCCTTCGAGAACGGCTCGGCCATCGTCGCGCTGTCCGCGGTCGTCGAGGCCACGCTCGCGCCGACGACGGCGGACACGCTCGCGCCCACGGCCGCGCCGGCCGCGCCGACGGCCGGGGCGCCGACGACGGCCGCGCCGACGGCCGGGGCGCCGACGACGGCCGCGCCGACAACGTTTGCACCGGCGACCTTTGCGCCGGCGTCTTTTGCGCCGGCGACTTTTGCGCCGGCGTCTTTTGCGCCGACGACGTTTGCGCCGACGCCGCCGGTCGCGGACGCCGCCGCGGCCGGCCCGCCGCCGCTCGTCCGCGCGCTGACGTCGTGGCCGGCCCTCGCGGCCGCGGCCGCGGGCCTCCTGGCGGTCGCCGCCGCGGGCGCGCGCCGGCGGCGGCGCGCGCGGCGGGCGCGCGCCGCCGTCGCGCCGCGGGACAAATACGAAGCGCCGCGAGGCACGTTCGAGGAGCCGCAGCTCCGCGGCCGCGTCCTCGAGCACCCAGCGCGCGTCGCCGTCGCACCCCGCGAGGGCGCCGCCGCGCCCCTCGCCGCGGAGGACGACTTCGACGACGTCTTCGGCGTCCGCGAGAAGCCGGCGGAGCGCCCCCGCGAGGAGACGGCCGTCGTGCCCCTCGCGGAGGGCGACTGTTCGCGCGACGCCGGCTCGGACTGGGACTCGGACGACGACGACGACGACGAGAACCCGCGGAACCCGCTCGTGCGCCGGGCGACCCGCGCGGCGTCCCTCACGCTCGGCCGCGACGGCGGGAGCCGCGGCTACCGGAGGCTCGCGACGCTGTAAGGTTGTTCGGGGCGGACTGGGCGACCACCTCCTACCCGAAGAAATGCGCGGACTGGGCGGACCACGTCGGCGAGATGCCCGAGGGGATCTTCGCGGGAGGCCTCGCTGGGCTTGCTTGAAGTGCCGTTGAAGTGCGGCTCTCGAGCTCCGGACAGTTGCTTTGCTCTCCGTCGCAGCGACCTGCATGGCTGCCATGCGGCTCCCAGCGCGCTCGAGCCGGCTCCGCGCCGCGACGCTGCTCTGCGTCGTTGCGAGCGCGCTGCGGCCGTCGCACGTCGTCACCCGGCCGTCGCGCGTCGTCGACCGGCGCGACGTCGCTCCGCTCGCGCTCGCGGGCCTCGCCGCCGCGGCCCTCGCGCCCGGCGCGGCGCGCGGCGCGGCGACGAAGCTGCCCAGCGGTTTGGTGGTCGAGGACGTCGTCGTCGGCGGCGGCGACTACCCGTCGGCGACGTCGACGATCACGATGGACTTCGCCGCGCGCGTCGGCGGCTTCGACGGCAAGCCCTACGTGACGTCGCCCGCGACGGGCGTCCGCGTCGACCTCGGCACGGACGCCATCGCGCCGGGCCTCAAGGAGGCCATCCTCGCGGACGCGCGCGTCGGCACGACGCGCCGCGTCGTCGTGCCGCCGTCGCTGGGCTACGGGGCCACGGGCTTCCCCCGCGAGGACGGCACGGCCGCGGGCGCCAAGGGCTCCATCGTGCCGCCGGACGCGACGCTCTACTACGAGTTCAAGATCCGGTCCATCACGCTGTCCCGGGGCATCGGCTTCGGCCTCAACTTCTTCTGAGCCGCGCGAACTAAGGTCGGCGACCGAGCGATCGACGGGGGGTCCACGCCCGTCGACGCGACAAAGCTCCACGCCCGTCGACACGACGACGGTTTTTAAATGAACACGGCCCTAGGCCTCTTGCTTCTCCGCGGCCTTCTTGGCCTTGCGCTCCGCGACGAGGCGCGCGATCTCGGCCTCGTTGTCGAGGCGGACCTTGAAGTTCTTGCCCTCGGAGGCGCCCGTGCGGACGAAGCCGATCATGCCGAGGATGTTGTTGACCCAGCCGTCGACGAACGACCGCACGGAGAAGAAGCGCGACGACTTCTTCGACTTGATCATGCCCGGCTTGACGGTGACCTCGAAGGTAGCGCCCGGCGCGACGTAGGGGATCGTGGACACGCAGGACCGGATCCACTTGCCGTCGACCTTGACCTCGCAGGTGCCGCACTCGCCCTTCTTGCACTTGTAGCGGATGAACTGGTCCGCCTGACTCGCGACCTCCGAGAGGGGCTGGCCGACGATGGCCTTCGTGGCTTTCGTGGCGTTGCCCTGGACGAAGACGACGTCGACGCTGCCCGTGAGGCCCGTGTCCGCGGCGTCGCCGCCGCCGCCGACCTCGTCCGCGAGCGTCTTCTTCTGCCGCCACTTGGGCCGGCTCGCGACGGCGCGCAGGGCCGTTCGGCCGGAGGCGCGCGCGGGCGGCGCCGTCCGCGGCGGCGCGAGCGAAAGCGTTCGCGGCAGCGCCGCGAGGGCGAGCAACGCCGCGAGGCAGAACGAGAAGTTTGGTGCCATCGCGCAGCTGTGTTTTGGCATCAATCAGACTTCGACAAGCCGCGCCGTCCGTTCGGGCGATTGGTCGACGTCCGCGATGGGGTGCGACTCCCCGGACAGTTCCCGGGCGCGTCCGGCGTGCGACGACGCGTCTTAGGCTCGTGGTCCTTGGGGCTGCGACCTGGACGGCGTCGCAGAGGGCCGCTTCCGAGTTGCCGCAAATTGCGCCAACCAAAGCGCATCCAGCCTGCCGGAAAATCTGCAAGTGTCGCGATGGCCGGTGCAAAGGGCTTGAAGCTGCTGGTCCTGGCCCAGGCGGTCGCCTGGGCGGCGGCCTTCAAGCAGCTCGGCAACCTGAAGATGCCCAACTTGGGGAACGTCGCCAAGGACATGGAGGCCAAGGCCAAGTTCGGCGCGCCGGCGGCGCCGAATGTCCGCGCGTTCGCCGCTCCCTTTTTACAAACCCCCCCGCCCCGCCCGCAGGGAACAAGAAGCTCGTCGTCGTCACGGGCACGTCGAGCGGCCTCGGGCGGAAGACGGCGCGCGCGCTCGTGCGCACGGGCCAGTACCACGTCGTCGGCGCCGTCCGGGACCTCGAGAAGATGGACGTCGTCGCGGAGATCGAGGACTTCGACCGGTCCTGCTTCACGGCCATGGAGGTCGAGCTCAACTCCTTCGCGTCGGTCCGCAAGTTCGTCGCGGATCTGGACGGCTTCCGCCTCAACAAGCCCGTGGACCGGCTCATCTGCAACGCGGGCATCTACCAGCCGTCGCTCCCGCACGCGAAGTGGTCCGAGGACGGCCACGAGCAGACGATGCAGGTCAACTACCTGAGCCACTTCCTGCTCGTGTCCCTGCTCATGGAGGACATGGCGCGCGCGCCGGACCCCAGGATCGTCCTCGTCGGGTCCGTCACGGGCAACGACAACACCGTCGGCGGCGGCGGCGTCTACCCCATCGCGGATTTGAAGGATTTGGACGGCCTGAAGGCGGGCTTCAAGAACCCCGTGTCCATGATCGACGGCTACAACTTCATCGGCGCCAAGGCCTACAAGGACTCGAAGCTCTGCCTCATGATGCTCAGCAACATGCTCCACGACAAGTACCACAAGCAGACGGGCATCGTCTTCTCCTCCATCTACCCGGGCTGCATCGCCGAGAGCCCCCTCTTCCGCGAGAAGCGGCCCTGGTTCCGCAAGTACTTCCCCGTGTTCATGAAGTACATCACGGGCGGCTTCGTCGGCGAGGAGGAGGCGGGCCAGCGTTTGTTCCAGGTCGCGCACGACCCGCGCTGCGCCAAGAGCGGCGTCTACTGGGGCTGGAACGGCGGGCCCCGCGAGGGCCGCGGCGCGGAGGCGTTGGAGAAGGGCGGCCAGATCGCCGGCGCGGGCGGCGCGGGCGGCGGCTGGGACTCCATCTTCGAGAACGACCAGTCCGACAAGGTGCTGGACGTGGAGAAGGCCGCGACGCTCTGGAAGTACTCGTCCATCGTCACGGGGGCTGAGTGGCCCGAGGCGAACCAGCCCAAGTCGCCCTGCCCGACGCTCAAGGTCATCGGCGCCGTCACGGACTTCATGAACGCCAAGGAGGAGGCGAAGCGCATGGGGGACCAGCCGGGCATGGTCGCGGGCAAGGGCATCGTCGTCACGGGCGCCGTCGCCAAGGCCGCGGACACGGTCCTCGACAAGACCGTCTTCCGCCTCCTGCGCCTCGCGCAGCGCCTGCTGCTCGGGAAGATGCCCGACGCGGCGACGGACGGCTCGTTCCAGGCGACGGAGGCGCGGCGGCGCACGGGGGGGCTGTTGGGCATCTTCCGCCGGTGTCCAATTCGGGCAGACCGGAGGATCCACCACTTCTACGAGCGGGAGGAGGCCAAGCTGCGGATCCGCGAGGAGCTCGAGCTCGAGCTCCGGGCGAAGATCCAGGACCAGAACGCGGACCGCACGGCCGACGACGACGCCGCGGCGCTCGACGACGGCGCGGCCCTCGAGGACGCGGCCGCGTCCGCGGCCGTCGAGGCCTGAACGCGCGCGGCGAAAAAAAAAAGCCGACGGGACGCCCCTTAGGGCCTCCGCCCGTCCACACACCTCCCCTCTCGTAACACATCCCGATGTCGCTGGCCGGGGGCGATGCAAGCTCCAACTGACGTGCTCGCGAGCCGGCGCTTTCGGCGCCTGGGGCCGGAAGGCAACATGCTCGCGCCGGGGTGGCTTAGGGGGGGGGGGCGGCGCGCGTCGGGGGCCTCAGTCGAAGCCGCCGGAGGAGGACGTCGCGTAGAGGTTCGGCGCCGCGCGGGGCTTCGCGGCGCGCAACGTCGGCGGCACGGGCGGCGGCGTGTTCGCCTCGTGGAGGAAGGAGTGGTCCCGGGACCGCCGCGACGACGACGGCCGCGAGGAGCTCGACGCGAAGGAGTGGTCGCTCGCCTCGGCGCCCTGGTACGCGGCGAAGTAGTCCGCGGCGGCGTCGCGGCTGACGCCGAGGTCGTCGGCGTGCGTCGGCGGCTCCGGCGGCGCGTAGGCCGCGGGCGAGACGACGCGCGTGCCGAGGCGGTGCGCCGCGAGCTCGTCGTTGAGCCACTTGATGACGCCCTGGTTGTTCTCGAGCAAATCCGCGGCGTCGGCCAGCTTCCGCTCCGCGGCCGCGAGCGCCGTCTCCGCGAGCTCGCGCTTCTCCCGCTCGCGCGCCTCGGACGCCTTCGCGAGGTCGCGGCCGTGGGCCGCGTCGTCGCGGTCCTTGGCCGCGTCGCCGACGCGGCGCTCCTGCTGCTTGATGACGTCCGCCTTCAATCGGAGCTTCGCCGCGGCGTGCTTGTTCGCCTCGGAGAGGCGCTCGATGATGGCGTTGCCCCGGGCGATCTCGCCGGACGCGGCGCCGAGCTGGTCCTCGCGCTTCTTGAGGAGCTCGGCGGCCTCGGCGTGCCGCGCGTCGGCGCTCCGCCGCGCGGATTCCGACGCCTCCCGGAGCGCGTCCGCGCGCGCGACGGTGGCCTCCGAGTCGGACGCGCGCTGGCCCAGGGACGCGAGGCGGAGCTCGAGGCCCCGCGCGTCGGCCGCGGCCGCGTCGCGCTCGGCCTGGAGGAGCTTGGCGGCCTTGGCCGCGGCGTCCGCGCGCTGCTCCGCGGCGCCGCCGGAGCGCCGCGCGTCGTGGAGCTCGCGCTGGAGGGCCTGGGCCTTGCGCTCCGTCTCCGCGAGGGCCTCGGCGAGGGTCGTGTTTTCGGCGGCCTTGGCCGCGAGGTCCGTCTTGAGCGCTCCGGCCTCGGCCGCGTGGCGCGCGCGCTCGCCCCGGAGCTCGTCGCCGTGCGCCGCCTGGAGCGCCGTGACCTCGCGCGCTAAAGCCTCCCGGTGGCTCGCCTCGCGCTCGCGGTGCGACGACGCGTGGCCGCACTCGAGCGTCGCGCGCTCGCGCTCCAACTCCGCCTTCGCGGCCGCCAACTCGCCGCACTCGCCCCGGCTCGCCGCGAGGTCCGCGGCCGTGCGCTCGAAGCTGGCCTTGTGCGCCGCGGACTCGGCGAGGGTCTGGGCCAGGCGCCCGGCGAGGTAGGCCTTGACGTCCGCGTCGTCGCCGCGCTTCAGCTTCAACGCGACGTGCGTCACGCGCTTGAACGCGTTCGCCTCGACGACCGCGAAGGTCCCCGGCGTGCCGGCCCCGCGCTCCAACGCGCAGCCGAAGCGGCTCGTGGCGCCCGGGGCGTCAGTCACACTCAAACTCGACCCCTCGCACTTGCCGAGGAGGTCGACAAAGTGCGTCGGGAAACTCAGGAAGTCGACGAGGAGCGCGTGCTCGCGGCGCAGCTCGTGGAAGTCGCCCTCGCCGACGTCGAGCGCGTAGAGGAAGTAGGGGTCCGCCGCGTCGGCGAGCTCAAGGTGCAGCACCCGCTCGCGGCCGCTCGGGCCCTCGCCGCCGCGCGGCGGCGGCGACGCCGCGCCGTCGGCGAAGATGCGCTGCTGCACGACGGCGCGCGCGGGGGACGCGCCCGCGCCGCTCGCCATGGGCCGCGACCCCTCGAGGAGCCGCACGGTCAGCACGCGCTCGCCCTCGACGTGGCTCGCGCCGTCGCCCACGCCCACGAGCTGCACGCCGAGCGTCGCCTCGTAGAGCGGCGCCGCGCGGTCGAGCTCGAGCGTCATGGTTCGTGTGTCGTTTTTGATGGTTTTGGGAGCGCGGTGCTCGCTTCAGAAGCCGCGCGGCGAGCGTAACCGCGACGACGCGCTCGTCGAGCTCTCCGCGCTTTTGAATTCGCCTCAGGCAATTTTCCCGCCGATGTTGCCGGCAACGCTTTTGAATGAAGTTTTGGATGAGGCAGCCCGCCGTCGTCTCGCATCGATGCAGCTCTCCAAGCGCGCGACGGCCGCCGCGCCGCCGTCGGACGACGTCGCCGCGCCGCAGGACGATTCGAACAAGAAGCAGCGCCCGTTCGCCTGCTCGACGCTCGCGGCGCTCCTGCTCGCCTTGTGCTGCGCGTTGCTCATAATCGATGGGCGCCAGCGGCGCCTCGACGGCGCGGCGCTCGAGGCGCGCTTCGCCGCCGTCGCCGGCGACCACGCGGCGCTCGAGGCGCGATGCTCGGCCGCCGCCGGCGAGCGCGCGGCGCTCGAGGCCCGGCTGGCGGCGAGCGAGGCGGCCGCCGCGCCCGCGGCGCGACGCGACGATCGCGAGGACGCGGACGAGGACGAGGGCCCGCCGCGGATCACGACGGCGGCCGTCATGTGCTGCTTCGACGGGCCGGCGTGGATGCAGCGGCGCTACGGCGCGGTGCTCGTCAACGCGCTCGGCGTGCTGCCAGAGACCGTCGCGGTCCAGGTCTACCACAAGACCGACGAGTCGTTCGACCGCGCGCTCGAGATCAACCCGTCCGTCGCGACGCTGCGGCGGCGGCACCCGCGGCGGCTCGTGTTCACGGCGTTCCCGGACGCGCTCAAAAACACGAAGAAGCGCGCGGACCTCGTGCTCTCGCTCTTCTTCTGGGAGCGCGCCGTCGCGGACCGCGTCCTCTTCTTCGGCACGGGCGGCGGCTTCTGCGGCAACTCGCCCCACGCCTTCGACGACTTCGCGCCGCTGCGCTACGTCAACGGCGACAACCTCATGCTCGTGCGCCGCGGCGACGCGCTCCGCGAGGTCCGCGCGGCCATCGACGCGCAGGACGATTCGCTGTCGCCGCTCTTCGTCGCCGGCCAGCACGGCCCCACGGGCTGGCTCCACCACCGCCTGTCCAAGGCCGGCGTCGCCGACGCGCCGCCGGACGTGAAGCGGACCTCAGGGCAGGACAAGAGAGCGAAATTCCCAACTTCAAAGGCTCCTTTCTCGGCCGTTTTCCACTCGTTTCGGCTGATTTTTGGACGAGCGATCATCTCTCGGAACGGTCTCGAAGCGTGGATGTTTTTTCTTGTGACGCGCGCGCGCGGAACACTCACGTTGAAGCGACGTTGAATCTCTCTTGTCCTGCCCAGGCGGACCTTCGCCGCGGGCGCGGACCACGACGCGGCCGCGGGCGTGCCCTTCGCCGTGACGGGCACGCTCAGCCGCGTCGCCGACGCCGAGGCGCGCAAGGCGCTCATCGAGCTCTGCCCGGAGGCCAAGCTCATCTTCCCGAGCCTCAGCGAGCCGGGCTGCTTCGGCGCGAAGAGCGCGCTCGACCGGGACCGGTGCGTCAACTCGCTCTGCGTCGTCAGCCCCAAGGCCTCCGGGTGCCGCTAATGACGCTTTAGGCGTTCTCCTTGGCGCGGCGCTTCTCGTTGTCCGCGCGCTTCCGCTCGAGGGCCGCGCGCGCGGCGGCCGCGCCGTCCGCGGCCCGGGCGCCGGCCACGGTCCGGCGGCGGCTGCGGTCCTCCTCCTTCTTCGCGTCGGCGGCGCGCTGCCGCCGGAGGTCGCGCTTCCGGTCCGCGACGGCCCGCGCCTCGTCCTTCTTCTTCTTCGCCGCGATGTCGAGATTCTTCGCCAAATCCACCGGCGCGGCGCCCGCGTCGATCTTCGACGATTCTAAGATCGTCGCGCCCATGCCCTTGCACCGCGTGAGCAGGAAGAAGAAGAGGGGGTCCTCCGTCGTCGCGGGCGGCACGTCCGCCGCTAGAACGCCGTGGAACCCCCGCGAGTCCTTGACCGCGAGCGAGGAAGTGGCGCGGTCGTACTCGAGGACGACGTCGTCGCCGTCGTCGTAGAAGCCCTCGGGCGTCGGCACGGCCAGCGTCTGGAAGCCGCAGTCCCAGTCCGTTAAACCGCGGCGCACGGCGCCGTCGCGGCAGCGGAAGGAGTAGGCGCTCGCGTTGTCCGCGATCTTCTTGAAGCCGTCGCAGTCGCCGCGGGCGAGCCCCACGACGATGCCGTCGCTCTTCGCGAAGCCGTCGCCGCCGCGGAGCTTGAGCGCTAACGTGCACCGTCCCATCGACGGCAGGATCCGCGGCACGACCAAATCCGCGGCCCAGGAGTCGACGTCCGCCTCCGCCGCGCCGTTGACGCAGACCGTGTCCGCCGACTCCAGCACGCTCAGCCCGTGGGCGTTGGCGTCCCGGTCGAAGCGGAACATGGCCGACGACTGGGGCGCCTTGACCGCGAAGCCCCCCGCGTCCGCGGCGTCGTCGGCCTCGCGGCTCCCGAAGACGGACACGTTCTGCAGGCCCACGTAGCCGCCGAGGGCGCTGCCCGGCCGCGTCGCCCGCAGCTTGAGCACGTCGCCCTTCTCCGAGAAGAGGTCCTGGTCGCTCTTGAATTTTAGAGTGACGACGCCCTTCCGCGTCTCCTCGTCGTCGTCGTCGTCGTCCCGGGAGAACGCCGCGACGAGGGGCCGGTCGCCCTTGCGCCGCAACGCGACGGTGACCGCCGACGGCGCGACGAGGTGCGCCGCCGGGTCGACCACGAACGTCAGCGCGAGGCGGCTCAACAGGTAGCCGCCGGGGACCTGGCAGCTCCACCAGACGGGCTCGGGGTTCCCGAAGTCGTCGCCGAACTGCGTGCACCAGTAGGACAGGCCCGTCTCCACGGCCTTGGACGCCGCGTAGCCGCCGCGGCACGCGGAGCTCGACTTGGCCCGCGACGCGTCCAACGGCACCAAGCCGTCGCCGAGCTGGAGCTTCTGCGTCGCCGCGCCCGCGGACGGCGGCGGCCGCGGCGCCGCGTCGTCGGCGTCCTCTTCCGTGTCCTGGCCGAAGCGGTTCTGGCCGCACTCGAACTCGTCCAAAGATAAGAACGCGCTGTGGATGGGCCCGTGGAACCGGTTGTCCTGGACGAAGACGCGCGTCAGCTTCTTCCCCGCGGCGATCTTCGCCGGCAGCAGGCCCGTGAACATGTTGTCGCTCACGTCGAGGCGCTGCAAATTGTTCAGCGACGCGATGGCGCCGGGGAGCTTGCCGTCGAGGAAGTTGCCGTTCACCTCCAACCGCTCCAGGTTCCGCAGCCTCCCCACGGTCACGGGCAGGGGGCCCTCGAGCTCGAGGAAGCTCAGGCGCAGCACGCGGAGCTTCTTCATCTTCAGCAGCGCCGCCTCGGGGAAGGGGCCGTCGACGCGCATGCGCTGCTTCGACGACCCCCCCAAGAGCTCGAGCCGCTCCAGGTTCGCGAGCGCGCCCAGATGCGCCGGCGCGGGGCCGAGCTTCCCCGGGCAGAGCTCGATGCGCAGGACCCGCAGGTCCAACCGGTCGCAGGCGGCCTCGGACAGCAGCTTGGCCAGCCGCGGCAGGTGCGGCACGCGCGTCAGCGTCAGCGACGCGAGGCGGCACGTCGGCGACCGCAGGATCGGCGCCCAGTCCGCGCGGAACCCCGCCTCCGACCGCGGCACGTCGTCGACCGTGCGCGTCGTCAGGTCCGCGCCGAACACCGTGAGGTCGTCGACGCAGCCCCGGGCGACGCGCGACGCCGGCAGCGGGTCCTTCAGGCCCGGCGCGGGCGCGAAGAACGAGTCCACGGAGCCGACCCACGCGCCGCCGTCGAAGAACGCCACGCCGCGGCACAGGTCCACGTTGGCGTGGACGCCCTTCTTCTCCGCCACGTCCAAGAACGCGTTCAGCGCCACGGCGACCTCGCAGACGTGGCCGCAGCACGACACGTTCGTGAGCACGTCGCGATAGCCGCCCGTCCGCCCGTCGACCTTCGGGCTCATGCGGTTCTTCACGCGCACTAATTCAAAGACCTTGGAGCCGCGGAGCTCGCGCGCGACGGCGGCCATGGCCTCCAAGGTCTCGCACTGCACCGTGCCCCGGACCATGTCCGTGAGCCGCGCGTAGTCGCCGCCGTACTTGCCTGCGGGTGGCATTCAAATCTTCAACCCGACGTCAACGTGAACATAGGCGACGGTTTCGACGCGAGATGTTCCGCTGTGCTTCGAGAACTGGACGCGAGCACTCGATTCGTCCAAGAATCAGCCGACGCGACTTCGATGTGACCGAGCCCGAGAGGTTTCAAGTTTGGTCGGGACCGCGCGAACCCGGCGGTCGAATGCCGCGCGGGTACGTGCCGTGCGCCTTGCGCACGGCGGCGCCCAGGGCCTTGACGGGGCAGAGCAGGGTCCGCAGGACGAGATCGCCGTTCTTGTGCCGCACGGCGTCCTCGATGCGCTTGAGCTCGCGGTCGAACTGCGTCTTCGCCCACTTCGCGTCCTGCGCCAACCCCAGCGCGAACCTCAGGTCGGACCGCGCGGCGAACGCGACGGCGGCGAGGCGCGCGCGCTCCGCGTTGCGGATGGCTAGAGCCTCGGGCTTGAGGTGGGCGTCGGCCTCGGCGTTCTCGAACGCGTCGCCGCCGCCGAGCGCGGCCGAGAGGTCGAACGCCGCCAGCGACTTGGCGCTGAGCTGCTGGGGCCCGAAGCGCCGGTTCACCTTCTTCGCCATCTCGTCGCAGGCGCCGTTGAGGGGCGCGAAGCCGTCGGTCTTCTGCGTCGTCTTGTAGAGCGCCGAAAAGTCGGACCGGAGTTCGCCCGCGACGTCGGAAACTTCGGCGACGGCGCCCGACGCGAAGGACTCGCCGAGCCCCGCGAGCGCCGCGTCGCGCGCCGCTCTGGCCGCGTCGAGGCGCGCGCGCGCGTCTTCGCGGAGGGCGTCGACCGTGCGCGCCGCGTGCGCGTCGTCCTGCAGCACAGCATCAACGCCCTTGGCGGCGACGGCGTCGAGGTCCGCGGCGGCCCGCTCGCGCTCCCTCACGTCGACGGAGGCCGCCGCGACGGCCGCGCAGCGCGCGGCGAACTCGCTCAGGCGCAGCTCCACGGGCACGCTGCGGTGCTTGCGGTACTGGTCGACGTAGTCGACGGCCGGCGTCCGGTCGGCGGCGGCGCGCGCGGCGTCGGCCTTGGCGAGCACGTCCTTCTCGACCTGGCGCACGAGGCGCGCCTCGGCCGACGTGTCGCCGCGGTCGTAGCCCCGGCAGGCGTAGTCGCCGAGCTTCTGGCAGTCGCCGCGGATCGCGGCGAGCTCCGCGTCCGGCGGCGGCGTCCGCACGAGGTGCGCGGCCTTGGCCTCGCGCTTCGCCCGGTCGACGTCCCGCTCCGCCCGGGCGAGCTTCCGCTTGAGCTCCTCGGCCTCCTTGCCCAGGACCGCGACCTTGTCCCGGAGGAAGGACGACGACTCGCGCGCGGTCGTCTGCTCGCGCGTCACCGTCGAGTAGCGGTCGTTGAGCCGCTCGAGCTGGTCCTTGAGCTTCATGTTCTCGCGCTGGAGGTCGATGACCGTGTCGACGTCGAGCTTCGACACCTGCTCGACGCGCTGCCGCTCCTTGGCGAGGAGGCGGTCGCCCGCGGCCTTGGCGCCGCGCGCCGTCGCCGCCGCGGCCGCGCCGTCGCGCGCGGCGTCGCCGAGCGCGGCCGCGGCCTCGCTCCTCCGCGCCGCGTAGACCGGCAGCGCGCCCCAGGCCCGCGCCGCGAGGGCGTCGAGGTCGTCGAGGTCCCGCAGGCTCGCCGCGACGGCGGTCTCGCTCTCCAGCGCGCGACCGAGCCAGCCCGGCGGCTTCGCGGCCGCCTCGAGCTCCGCGCCGGCGCCCGCGAGGACCCAGCCACCGTCCCGCGCCTCGAGGAGCGTCGGCAGCACCGCCGCCCCGAAGCGCAGGTCCAGCCGCCCGCGGCCCGCGGTCCACGTCCCCGCCGAGTCGCCGCACGTCGCGCGACCGTCCGCCGAAAACACGACCTCCAGACCGTCGCCGCGGTACGTGGCCGATACCACGTCGACGTCTTCGTCTTGCCGCGGGCTCGGCTCGTCGACGACGCCCCGGACCATGCCGTCGAAGTCGTTCTCGCACGCCACGATGTCGCAGCCGGGCTTCTCGGGCGCCTTGCCCGTGAGCCGGTTGTCGTCGACGCGGAGGACCGCGAGCCGCTCGAGGGCGAGGACGGCGGGCGGCACGAAGCCCATGAGCTGGTTGCTGCGCAGCTCCAGCGTCGCCAGCGACGCGAGGGCGCCGAGCTGCTCGGGGATGAGGCCCGCGACGGACCTGTGCCGAATTCAACCGCTGGTTTGGGTGTCCTGACCAAACTTGAGAATTCTCTAGCTCGGTCAAATCGAAGTCGATTCGGTTGATTTTTGGACGAATCGATCGCTCTCGTCGAGTTCTCGAAGCCCAGCCAAAGAGGTTGCGTCGAAAATGTCGCATATGCGCACATTGAAGTCGAGTTGAAGATTTGAATTCGGCACCGCGACGGACGAGTACGACACGCGGAGCTCCTCGAGCTTCGCCAGATCGCCCAACTCCGGCGGCAGCTGGCCGACGAGCTGGAGCTTCTCCACGGGCGAGGCGCCCACGATGTGTAAGACCTTCAGCTCGCGCAGCGCGCCGAGCGTGCGCGGGACCGCGCCGAGGTCGCCGGCGCACCGCGCGAGCTTCAACGACGTCAGGCACGGCGCCAAATTCTTGACGATGCCCGGCGCCAGGAGCAAATCCAGCTCCGGCAGGGCGCGCACCTTCCAGAGCGTCAGGGACCGCAGGCGGCACGTCTTCTCCAGGAGCCGGGTCCGCAGGCACGCGCCGCAGTCGCCGTCGTCCGCGGCCGGCTCCGGTGTCCCAAAAATAACACAGTCCAGGATCTGGCCCGCGCCGAGCCGCGCCGGCGCGGCCCTCGGCCGCGACGCGTCGCCGTCGACGCGCGCCGCCGCGCGCTTCGCGAAGGACGCCTGCGTGCCCACGAATTGCCGATGCTCCGGAGCGAAGTAGTCCGTCGCGGCGAGCGTCCCGTCGGCCGCGAGGGACCGGTCCCGCACGTCCGCCAGACTCGCAAAGGCGACGCGCACCTCGCAGACGTGGCCGCCGACATCGACGTAGAGGCCCAAGTCCCGGTAGCCCGCCGCGGCCTCCGCGAAGCCGTCGCGCGCGTCGACGACGGGGAACTGTGAGGCAAGCCCTTCCACAACGGCGCGCGCGGCGTCCGGCGCGGCGCAGGTCAGGTGGCCCCGCACGACGCACATGACGTCGAAGGCGCCCGTCGCGGCCGACGCGCCCGCGACCTCGCCGAAGCACGCGCCGAGCGGCTTGAGCGGCTCCGCGGACGAAGCGGCGCCGTCGACGGCCTCCGCGACGTTTCGGAGCGCCACGTCCAGGGCCGCCTTGGCGGGCCCCGCGTCCCGCAGGAGCGCCAGCGCGAAGGTCGCCTCGAAGGCGTCGCCGGGCCGGTCGCCGCCGCCGAGGAACTCGCCGCGCGCGGCGTCCGAGAGTTTTTGACGCCAGCTGCGGTTCCGGGGCCCCGGCGGCGCCGCGAGCTCCGCGAGCCGCCGGCGCAGGCCCGGCCAGGCCGCGTGGCGCGCCAACTGGGCGCAGAGGTAGGCGTAGGTCGCCGCGGTCTCGTTCGCGTGCGCGCCGAGGTCCGCGCCCGCGGCCACGGCGACGCGATCCGCCAACACCTCGACCGCGCGGTCGCGCGCGCGCGTCTCCTCGCGGATGCGCTTGCGCAGGTCCGCGGCGACGCCCGCGTCGTAGGCCGCCGCGCGGACGTCGTCCAGGGCGCGCCGCAGCGCCAAAAGCCGGCAGTCCGCCGCGCCCGCGAAGTCGCGCAGCGCCGCGGCCTGAAATTCCGAAAACACCGGCGGCACGCCGAAGCCCTCGCGTTCCCGCTTGCGGTCCTGGGACGCGTCGAGCCATTTCGCCGCCGGCGCGGTGAAGGCCGCGGAGTCGTGGCGCTTCTCGAGCACGCGGTGCTCGACGGCCTCTCGCGTCGCCGCGGACCGCGCGTCCGCGGCGCCCGCGAGGCCGCTGAGCGCCTCGAGGTCGTCGGCCAGTTTCGTCGCGACGGCGACGGGCGCCGCGGCGGCGCCGCGCCGCGGCGTCGCGCCGCCGGGCCGCGGGGAGTGCCCCGGCGCGTCGTCGCCGAAGACCGCGGCGCGCGCCGCGAGCTTCTCCCGCAACACCGCCGCCTCGCGCTTCGCCTCGTCGAGCTCGGCCTTGGCCCGGCTCAGGTCGTCGGCGAGGGACGAGTCCAGGTTCCGCGCGGCCTGGAGCAGGTGCTTCCGGCTCCGCGCGTCCAAACGGAGGCTCGTGCGCGCGGGCACGACCGCGACGCCGTTGCCCGCGTAGGTCGTGTCGACGAAGAACCAGAGCGGCTGCTTGGACTTCGGGTAGGGCACGTTGCGGCTCAGGACCCCGGAGAAGCCGCGGTCGTCGCGGACGAGGAGCGACCGCGTGTCGCGGTCGTACTCGAGCGTGATCTCGTCGCCCTCGTCGTAGAACCCCCGCGCCGCGTCGGCCATTTCGCCCTTCTGGTTGAAGCCCGGCACCCACTTGCCGTCGAGCCGCGCGCGGCCGTCGCGGAGCCGGTAGACGAGCGCGGTCGGCTCGCCGCACGCGGCGCGGCCGCCGGCGATATCAAAACCCTTCATCTGGGACCCGAGGCCGACGTAGAGCCCGTCGCTGCCGCGGGCTCCGGCGCGGACGCGGAAGGTCACGGCGGCCCGGGACACGTCGGGCCCGAGGCGCGGCTCGAGGAGATCGCACGCGAATCGCGGGACGTCCGCGTCCCTCGAACCTTTGGCCACGACGGACAGGCCGTCCTCGCTCGCCTCCGTGAGGCCGTGGAGGGGCTCGGCGAAGTGGAAGGGCGACTCGGCGACGGGCACGGGGAAGCGCCTCCGGTCGCGCGGGGCCTTGGGCGCCGTCCGCGGCCGGTCGCCGTCGTTGCGGGCCGCGAGGGCCTTGGCCGAGAGGCCGCTCCGCGACGCGGGCCGGCGCAGGGACGCCGTCGCGGGCCGCGGCGCGGCCTCGCCCGGCGGCGCCGCGGCGAAGCCCTTCTCCGCCGCCTTCGTCACGAAGGGCCGCACCTTCCGGGACCGCGTCGGCGACTCGCAGAGCTCCGCGAGGGCCTCGGGCGACGCGAGCCATCGCTCCACGCAGGCGACGACGTCCTCCGGCGCGCCGACGTTCAACGCCACGTCGAGCACCGTCTCGCCGTCGGCGTTCTCCACGTGGCCGTCGATCTTGCACCGGCCCAGCAGGTCGCCCACACACCGCGCGGAGCACCCGTTGCGCACGGCGAGGTGGCTCACGGCGTCGCCGACGCGCGCCTTGAGCCGGTGCGCCTTGAGGGCCACGGCGCTGTACATCTTCCGACCGGCGATGTCCACGCTCACGCGCCGGTCGCTCGCCGACGGGGGCGCCTGCATCAGCGTCGGGTCGAGGAGCTCCACCAACTTCTTCTCGAACTCGCGCGGCCGCAGGCCCTTGGCGATCTCGTCGATGTGGGCCACGGCGAGGTCGTCCCAGCGCTTGTCCGCCTGGGGACGCTCCCACGCCATGGCGCAAGAAGGCTGCCCGCTGCGGCCTCGATCGGTTGTACACTGCGCGCGGCTGCCCGGCGCCGGCCTCTATCGTTGGCACGTCGTACGCTGCGCGAGGCTGCCCGGCGCGCGGGCCTCGATCGTTGGCACGTCGTACACTGCGCGAGGCTGAAGGGCGCGGGAGTCTATCGTTTGCACGTCGTAAACTGCCCTCACCGGGGCACCACGAGCTTCAATAGGCTTCACCATGCACTATGAGGGGAGAAGCAGGGAGAGCCTCTCTTTGGCATTTGCCGGCGCGCGCGCGGCCGGCTGTCCATGGTCACGGGCTGCGGATCGCGGCAGACGTGCCTCTGGTGTGCTCGGAACTGTGCTCCGTGACCATGGACACCCTGACCGTCATCCGGAATCGCTGCGCGAAGTTCGAGCATTTCGGCATGCTCTGCGAGCCGAAAAGCAGCCCATTTTGGGCTCTGGGCAGCGTGCTGGCTGGATCGGAGGCTCGGGGTACATGTCTGATACCCTCGGACTGCTCAGTTGCTGACTTGGCTCGAACGACGTGCGACACCGCGCGCGCGGGCGTGCGGGCGCGCGCGACGCGGTTTCAGCGCGAACACGTCAGATCGACTTCCTCGGGTCCGCGGGGCCAACCCTTGTGGCAGGGCGCTCTCGGGTCGACAGCGGACGATCCCTGCTGCTGCGCGGGGCTGCCCGGGCCGCTCACGGGCCGGGGGAGGGGCGTCGCGTCCGTCAAATCGGTCGCCCGAAGCCGCTTGTGTTCTCAGCGAGTCGCAATCCAAACGCTGCCGCTCCTTCGCGGATGGCAGCCCCGATGTGTGCGCTATGCGCAGTCCCAGCGATCTTGCACGCGGGGGGGCGCGCGCGGTGGTAGGCGCGCTCGACTAAATTTAATGCGTCCATGCCGTCTCGGCACTTCTCGGCCCGAAATCAGCGGAACCAAATACATACAGCGAGCCGATGAGCGGAACCAAACACATACTAGAGTAACCTAGCATAAACCGACTTGGTGTCGGGGATTTTTACCTCCCCCCAGGGCGGTAGCGGGGCGGCCAATTTTGCATTTTCTGAGTCCTCTGGAGCCCCTCCGCTGGTAGAACTTCCAAGCTCTCCGATTGGTTCGGTTTTCGTGGCTGAACACAGCCCCACGTGCCCATGCCGTACGCTGAGCCCCCCCGGGCCGCTGAGCCCCGGCCACTGTCGACGGATGGCTGGGGCGAAATTACGAACTCCACGATCCCGACGGAGAACGCCGAGCCCCGTACGTCTGTGTACATATCCGACGTTGTGTTTTCGTTCCTGATGTCAGGAAGACCGTAGGCAACAATCTGCGATATCCCAAGTTGCCTTTTATGTTGAAGTCACATTGAAGTTCAAGCAAACTAAATGTTATTTAGAAAAATAACGCGGACGACCTTGGATACGCTTTAAGGACGCTCCTCCAGCCCAGCGGGGCTGAGAATCTTCCCCTGGTGATGCCTAAGTTTCTCTCTAATGTGCGAACGCGCTGCCAGCGATTTTTATCTGGAAAAAAAGTCGAATTTCAGGGTTCTCGAGGTCGCCGTACTCGGCCGAGCTAGGCATCACAAGGGTGTTGTAGTTCGTGCTCTAAGCTTTCGATCGCGCCTAAAAGCGCGTCCAAAGTCGTCCGGCTTCATTTTTCCATTTGTGGTGCTTGTTCATGCTAGGTTACTCCAGTACAGCGAGCCGAGAGTAAACCAAAGCTCAACGGATCGCCGCCGCAGTGGTTGCTATTCCCCTCCTCCATGCACTCGGCGAGCGGCGCAATGGGCGCGGCACAAGTGCCGTAAACAACTCAGCGTCCAAGGCTGCGGCAATGAGCTCGACCAAGAAGCGCCCCCCGAGCGGCGCCGAGCTCGTCGCGCTGTGGCGGCAGCCGCGGCGGAGCCGCGCGATCTGCGTGCTGGGCCACGTGGACCACGGCAAGTCGAGCCTCGTCGACTGGCTGTTGGCGGAGAACGGCCACATCCCCGCGCGCCTCGCCGGCACGCTGCGCTACCTCGACGACACGGTCGACGAGCAGGAGCGCGGCATCACCATGCGCGCGTCGGCCATCACGATCCTGCACCGGCGCGTCGGCCCGCCGCCGCAGGCCTGGGAGACCGGGGACAAGGGCGACCGGGACTACGCGATCACGCTCGTCGACTCGCCCGGCCACATCGACTTCAGCCACGACGCCTGCGCGGCGACGCGCCTGAGCGACGGCGCGGTCATCGTCGTCGACGTCGTCGAGGGCGTGCGCGTGCAGACGCGCTTCGCGTTGCGGGCCGCGTGCGCGGAGCGGCTGGCACCGATCCTGGTGCTCAACAAGCTCGACCGCCTCGCCGTGGAGACGGCGGACTCGCCCATGGAGGCCTTTTTGCGGCTGCGGCGCGTGCTCGAGAACGCGAACGCGGCGCTCCACGAGGCTTTGCGCTTGCACGGCTGCGACGACGCCTTCGCCGCCAGGGCCGCCTTCGCGGCGGAGAAGGGCAACGTCGTCTTCGCGTCCGCGCTCGACGGCTGGGGCTTCACGGCGCTCCAGGTGGCCAAGGTGCTGTTGCCCCGCTTCCCCGCGAAGACGACGCCGAAGGCGCTCGCCACGGTGTTGTTCGGGGACTTCGCGCTCGACGGCGACAAGGTCAAGCGGCTCCGGGACCCGTCGTACCCCGACGACGCCATCTTCCCGACGCTCGTGCTCGCGCCCCTGTTCCAGCTCCTGACGGGGACGGCCCTCGACGACCTGGGGCCCTGGTTCGAGCCCGACGAGAAGCCGTCGCGGAAGAAGCGGTCCGTCGCCGACGACGCGCGCGCGTGCCTGCGACGCAAGTTCCCCGCGACGGACGCGCTCTGCAAGGCCGTCGTCGAGCGCGTGCCGCCGCCGGAGGCGGCCCTCGGCCTGCGGACCGCGGCGCTCCTTCCCGACTCGGCGTCGCCGCTCGCGGCGCTCGTGCGCGCGTGCGACGCGGACGGCCTCCCGCTCGCGTACGTGGCGAAGAACTTCAGCCGCCCGGGCAGCGACGCCGTCGCCTGCGCCGTGCGCGTGCTCAGCGGCACGCTGCGCGCGGGCGCGGCGCTGCGCGTCGGCGAGAGCGGCGCGGCCGTCGTCGTCGACGCCGTGTCCGCGATGATGGGCGGCGAGCTGGTCCCGATCGACGAGGCGCGCGCCGGCTGCGTCGCGTGCCTGGGCCCCGGCGTCGCCGCGGCGCTGGGGGAGCTGAAGCGCGCGACGCTCGCGGACCCGAGCTTGGACGGGGCGCTCGCGGCGCCCGCGGGCGCGACGGCGCTGCCGCTCGTGCGCGTGGCCGTCGCGGCCCAGAAGAGGGCCGAGAGTGCGCGCCTGGACCGGGGCCTGCGGCTGCTCCAGGCCCTCGACGCCGCGGCGACGGTGGAGTTTCGGAACGACGGCGAGAAGGTCGTCGGGTGCGTCGGCGAGCTCCACCTCGACCAGGCGCTGCGCGATCTGAGGGCCTACTGCGGCGGCGACGAGGCCATCGCGCTCGACGTCTCGGAGCCCATCGTCGGCTTCCGCGAGGGTCTGGCGGAACCGTCGGGCGCGCCCTGCAAGCGGCCGCCGCCCTGGCGCGACGAGGACGGCTTCGCCGCGTGGGAGGGGAAGACGTTCGCGGACGACTGGCCCTCGGGCCGCGGGGGCGCGCGGGGCACGTTCGCGGACGACGCTTTGGGCTTCGCGGTGTCCTGCGGCTCGCTCGCCGGCGCGGACGCGCTCCTCGACGACGCGGCGCCCCTCGACGTCGGCGGCCGCCGCGTCCTCGCCCGGGGCCCGCGCGCGGCGCGCGGCAACGCGCTCGCGGCGGCGCCCGGCGCCGCGGACGCGCTGGACGCGGCCGCGGTCGCGGCGCTCGCGCAGGGCTTCGCCGACGCCGCGCTCGCGGGGCCCCTGGCCGAGGAGCCGCTCCACGGCGTCTTGTTCGTGCTCGAGGTCCGCGACGCGGCGTCGGTCAACGGCGCGGACGCGGTAGACCTCGCCGCGGCGTGCCGCCGCGCGTGCCGCGTCGCGTTTTTGACGGCGGAGCCGCGCGTCGTCGAGCCGCTCTGCGCCTGCGAGCTCCACTGCGGCAAGGACGCGCTCGGCAAGATGTTCGGCCTGCTCAGCAAGCGGCGGGGCAGGGTCCTCGAGGAGACGCTGCTCGAGGGCACGGACCTCTTCGTCGTGCGCGCGTCGCTGCCCGCGGGCGCGGCGCTCGGTTTCGGCGCGGACCTGCTCCAGTGGACGTCGGGCCACGGCACGGCGCCGCAGATGGCCTTCGACGGCTTCGCGGTCATGGACGTGGACCCGTTCTGGACGCCGACGACGGAGGACGAGCGCGAGGAGCACGGCGACGTCGACGACCGCGTCTTCGCGGCCGCGAACGCCGCGCGGCAGGCCATCGCCGCGGTCCGGAGCCGCAAGGGCCTCGCGGGCGACGCGCTCACGCTCGACAAGAGCGCCGAGGCCCAGAAGAGCAACGCGCGCATTAAGGGGTGAGTGGCCGCGCTCGGCCTTCACGCTGAACAGCAACGCCCAGGCCAGGGATGGCGCTCGTGCCGGCGCCGCGCGCCGGCCGCCGGCCGGGGCCGGCGTCGTGTCGCATCCCGCCCTCGGGCTAGGTTCCGTGACTCACAGTGGGCTTTAGTTCGGGTCCGCGGCGTCGCTCGGCGCGCTCTCGACGTCGACGACGACGGCGTCGCCCTCGTCGGCGGCGGGGTCCTCCGGGGCCGCCGCGGGCTCGTCGAGCGTCATCGTCTGGTCGACGTCGAGCTGGGCGTCGGCGTCGTCGGCGGGCGCCGCGACCGGCGCCTCGTCGGCGGCCGCGGGCTCGTCGAGCGTCATCTGCGGGTCGTCCGCGGGGTCCTGCTCGGCGGGCGGCGCCGCGGCAGCGGGCTCGTCGGCGGGCGCCGCGGGCTCGTCGGCGGGCGCCGCGGGCTCGTCGAGCGTCATCTGCGGCTCGTCCTCCGCGGCGTCCCGCTCGGCCCGGTCGGCGGCGCGCGCGACGTCCTCGAAGTCCTCGACGTCGCGGTGGACGCCGTCGTCGACCGCCGGCGACGGCTCCTCGGCGTCCGCCGGCGACGGCGCGGCGTCGCGCGGGACGCCGCCGTCGATGGGCTCCGGCGGCGGGGCGACGCCGTCGTCGACGTGCGGCGGCGGCTCGTCGTCGGCGACGACGGATTTCCGGTCGTCGTCGACGGGCGGCGGGGCCGCCTCCGGCGCCGCGCCGCGCGAGTCCGGGTAGCCGCGCAGCGCGTAGGCCCCCGGCCGGTCGCCCGTCGCGTTGCGCAGCGCGTCGAGGTGCGCGGCGAGGCCGCTGCGGTTGTGGCTCCGGAGCGGGTGCCGCGATTCGAAGGACCGCTCGTGGCGCGCCAGGACGGCCGCCGCGCTGGGCCGCTTCCGGCTCTTGCGGTCGTACTCCGGCGCGACCGTCCGCACGTAGAGCAGGTCGTCGACGACGAAGACGGGCACGAAGACGAAGACGAAGAAGACGCCGAAGATGCCCAGGAGCAGGCCCAGGCCCTGGCTCTGGACGATGTTCTGGAGGCGCGCCGCGACGCGCGCCGGGCTGTAGCCCGCGCGCCGGTGGCTCCGGGGCGTGTCCTCGTCGTGGCCGATCTCGAAGGCCGGGACGCGGCCGTACATCGCGTCTCGCGTCTCGGTGAGCGACGAGCTTTCAAGCGGATGCCATCGGCGGCCGCAACAAGGTCAATCTTATGAGAATGGTCAATGTTGCCCCTCGCATCCCTCGCGAACGAGACCGATCTGGTCCGTCGCTCCGCCCTTCTCGACCATCTTCTGCCCACACTGCGCGCTCCGAACGCAACAAATCCATCGTCACGCTCACCTCTACTCCTGCCGAAACGACCATGGCCTGCACCCTGACTTTTGGCTCGGCCACGCGCATGTTCGACATCCCCGAAGGCGGAATAAGAAGATACGAGCTTTTGAACAAGGCCCGGGCGGCTTTTTCGCTCGCCGCCTGCGCGACGCTGCGCCCGCAGCCGACGTGCGCGCTGCGGGTGCTCGAGAAAAAAGAGCTCGCCCACGACGCGCGCGTCTACTTCGACGACGGCAAGCTCTTCGAGCTCGTGGACGCGCGTTCGCTCGAGCGCGACGACATCCCCAACCTGGGGGAGCGGTTGATGTACGCCGGCGTGCACTGGTTCACGGAGAAGTGCATCGTCGTCGACGGCGTCCTGGAGTCCGACGTCATCGCGCGCGCGGCCGCGCGCCCCAAGCGCGCCTTCTCCCTCGGCAGCTCCGCCGCGCCGCCGCCGGCCCCGTCTGCGCCGCCCGCCAAGCAGCAGAAAACGACGACCTCGGTCGCGGCGCCGTCGTCGTCGTCGTCGTCGCAGGGCCGGAAGCCCGACAAGTGCGCCATCTGCCGGAACTCGCTCAACGAGCCGTCCTTCGAGTACGAGGCGAACCCGTCGCCGATCAACGAGAACGGCCTGTCGATCGCCTTCGGCTGCTGCGGCCACGCGCGTCCGCCGGGCCTTTCGTTCCGCCTTCCCTCGCGCGCGCGCGTGACTCACCAACGCTCCGCGCAGGTCTTCCACCTCGACTGCATCCAGCGCTGGCTCAAGACGCGGTCCGTCTGCCCCCTGTGCAACAAGGAGTGGGAGTTCGCCAAGATCGAACGCATCCCCGGCGACGTCGCGCCCGCGGTGCCTGGCCCGGACAAGTCCGGCAGCCTGCGAGTCTCCGTCACGACGCTGGCGGGCAAGACCATCACGCTCGACCTGGACCTCTCCGACACGATCGGATCGGTCAAGAAGAAGATCGCGGAGACCTTTGATCCACAATGGCAGCGTTTGATCCACAAAGGCAAGCATCGCAAGGTCCTTGACAAGGATGAATGGACGCTCGCCAACTACTACATCACGCCCGAGTCGACGCTGCACCTCGTGCCCCGCATTTGCGGCCAGGGCCCCGGCGAGTCCGGCCCCCTGCGCGTCTACGTCAAGATGCTGACGGAGAAGATCATTACGCTCGACATCGATTACTCGGACACGATCGACAACGTCAAGCAGAAGATCCAAGTCGCTGAGGGCATCCCGCCGGACCAGCAGCGCATGGTCTACGAGGGTAAGCAGCTCGAAGATGGTCGGACGATCGCGGACTACTGCATCAAGAACGAGTCGACGATTTGCCTCGTGCTCCGCCTCCGCGGCGGCATGTTCGACGAGTCGTCCGCGCAGAGCGGCATGCCCAAGACCTTCACGCTCGTGTCGCGGAAGGGCGAGCACACGATCACCTGGCGCTACGAGAGCCTCAAAGGCATCGCCGCGCGCGCCGCGGGCCTCGCCGCGCTCCGCACGAGCAGCGACGGCGTCGTCGAACTGGACTCGGACTCGGACTCGGACGACGACGAGGACGAGCAGCGCGACGGCGAGGACGACGCGGCCTACATCGCGCGGCTCCGCTGCCTCCTCGCGGAGGCGCGGCCGCGGAAGAAGCCGCGCCGCGCCTGAGCGGCGGCCGCGCCGAGCGAGGCCGAGCTCGTGGCCCTGCTCCGGCGCGAGGACGCGCTGCGGCGCGCGCCGGAGACGCAGCGGGCGATGGAGGCGGCGGAGCGGAGCGCGGCGAGCGACTGGATCGAGGTCGCGCGCGCGGCGCAGCGCCGCGTCGCGCGCGAGTCGCTCGCGCCGGGCAGCTCCGAGGCGGCGGTCGACGCGCGCGTCGACGCGCTGCGCGGCGCGGCGCTCCGCCACCCGGAGATCTGCCACTGGGTGCGCCACAACCGCGCGCGGCGCGGCGACCTCCGCGTCGGCGACGCGGCGCCGGACGTCGCGCTCTGGCGCCTCGACGGCTCGAAGACGTCGCTCCTCGCGGGCCGCGACGCCGCCAAGCCGCTCGTCGTCGTCGCGGGCTCCGTGTCGTGACCGCCGTTCCGCCGCGTCGGGCCCGAGCTCGACGCGCTCGCGCGCGAGTGCCCCGGCGCGGACTTCACGTTCGTCTACGTCGCCGAGGCGCACGCCGCGGACGAGTGGCCCCTGCGGTCCGCGCGCTTCGCGGCGGCGCCCGTCGTCGTCGACCAGCCGCGGACGCTCGCGGACCGCGTCGCGCTCGCGCGCCGCTACGCGGCCGACTACGGCATCGCCTCGCCCGTCGTCGTCGACGACCCGACCGACGAGGCCTTCGAGCGCGCCTACGCGCCGTGGCCGCTCCGGCTCTACGTCGTCCGCGGCGCCGCGCTCGCGTGGATCGCCGAGCCCGACGGCGCGAGCTACGAGCGGTCCGTCGCCGAGCTCCGCGCGATGCTCCGCGCCTAGCGCCCCCGAGCCCCCGCGACCATGACGGCGCGCGGCGGCGGTCTGACCGCCGCCGGGCGCCCGACGCGCCGCGGGGCCCGGCCGGGCGCCTCCTTCTTGTCCCGTCCTCTGTCCTGTGTCCCTCGTCCTAAGTCTTTTGTCCCGCCATAGAACTTAGGTCGGGTCGGCCATGTAGAGGTGGTTCTGCCACTGCGTGTCGACGGGCTTCTGCCGCGTGACGAGGAGGCTCTCGGAGTAGGCCGTCTCCTTGCAGCCGCGGCGCCCCCGCTGGCGGTAGGGCTCGGGCACGGGGTCCGGGAGCGCGAGGAGGCGCTGGGCCGGCGCGAGCGCCACGGACGTGGACGACGCGGACCGGCCGTAGCGCGACGCCTCCGTGTCGTAGCGGCCGAACCTCTTCGGCACGACGATGCGCGTGTGCTTGCCCATGCAGCGCCGCAGGTCGCGGTGGCTCGTGAAGAAGTTGCCGTGGAGCTCCTCGTAGGTCGCCGTGCCGTGGTCGACGACCTGGACCGTCGGCGCGTGGAGGGGGTGGGCGAAGTGGGACTGGGATGTGGTCACGGGCTTGAACTGCTCGCTCGACTTGCGGTGGTGGATGACCTTGTTCGACGCGTCGCGGATGATGCGCACGTGGTGGTCGTCCCACTTCGGGGGCGGCACGGGCGCGTGGTAGCCGAGGATGACCATCGCAGCGCGGGAGACGCTCCCGAGCGTATCTTCCGAGACGCTGAAGCTACATTGAAGCTTACGTTTGCGGCGCCCCGACGCCGCACTTGACGCCGCGCGTTCCCAGAAGATGGTTGTTACATGAAAGGCGGCGCGGCGAAGGGGCGCGGGCCCTAAAAGGCCCGTCACGGTTCGCCGCCCTCGTCGAGGACGCCGTCGACGTCGGTGCAGTCGCCGCAGCCGAGGAGCGCGTCGTCGGCGTCGTCGCGCGCGACGTAGCCGGGCGTGTTCGCGTAGTAGGTCTCGTCGTGGGCGTCGGCGGCGCAGAAGAACTGGATGAGGTCGCCCCAGCCCACGGGCGCGGCCTCGTCGTCGCCCGGCGCCCAGGTCTCGGACCGCTTGAGCCCCCGGCCGCCGCGCGGCGAGCCGCCGAGGTCGTCCGTCGTCATGGCCATCTGGCGGCGCCGCGCGCGCTCCCAGTAGCCCGGCGGCAGCTCGCAGGGCGACGAGTCGCAGCGCTCGCGCGCGTCGGCGAGCGCCGCGTCGTCCGGCTTCCGGCGGACGTCGCGGAGCATGAGGAAGCGCGAACCCGCGCCGGGCCGCGCGACGAAGGGCGCGTCGCCCTCGAGCACGCGCCGGTCCCGCTCCGCGTCGAAGAGCCGCGACGCCGCCTCGCCCCGCCGGTTCCGGTCGATGCGCTCGCGGAAGTCCTCGAGGCGCTTCGCGCGGCGCTCCGCGTCCGACGCGCGCTTCGACTCCGCGGCCGCGGCGCCGAGATTCCGCGCGTCGCGGAGCGCGTCGAGGCGCCGCCGCTCGGCGTCGAGGCGCGACAGGAACCGGGCCTCGTCGGACCGCTCGATGGTGATGACCTCGTCGTCGCGGCCGCGGACGTCGAAGCGCTCGCCCGGCGGCGGCTTCTCCTTCGCCGGCGAGTTTTGGGGCGACGTCGCCGCGAGGAGCGCCTCCAGGCTCCCCGACGACTCGTCGCGCGTCACGGACGGCGAGCTCCGCACGGACATCTCGAAGGACATGGTCCGCGCGCCGAGGCCGTCCTCCGCGGGCGGCGCCCAGAGAGCGTCGTCGTCGCTGTCGTCGTCGTCGCGCGCGCGCTCGCGGCCGTTCGTCTGGGAAAAGGCCTTGCGGCCGTACAACGCCTCGGACGTGTCGACGTCCTTGCGGGCCTTGGCCGCGACGTCCGCGGCGAAGGACGGCCCCAGGTGGATGCGGCTCTTGTCCTCGGCCGACCGGCCGCGCCACGACTCGGGCGTGTCCATGGGCTTGCGGCGCACGTCCGACGCGGGGCCGAGCCACGCGCGGCCGCTGAGGTCGAGCGCCTCGAAGTCGTCCTGCGGCGCCGGCCGGCCCGCGTCGCTCAGGTTCCCGAAGGACGACGACCGCCCGGACAGGCTCGGCGACCGGCGGAGCGCGTCCATCATGCCCGCGCCGAGCGCGCCGTTCTCGTCCGCCGGCGGCATGGGCGTCTCGAGCAGGATCTTCGCGCGCGCGCGGTCCAGCGGGCCCGCGACGGCGGCCTTGAGCTTCCGGAGGCGCGCCTGCTCCCACCTGGGCAGGAAAAGGGTGCGAAATTCCCAACTTCAAAGGCTCCTATCTCGGTCGTTTTCCGCTCGTTTCGGCTGATTTTGGGACGAGCGATCATCTCTCGGAGCGCTCTCGAAGCGTGGGTGCTGTTTCCGAAACGCGCGCGCGCGGAACACTCACGTTGAAGCGACGTTGCATCACCCTTTTCCTGCCCTGGCTCCCACAGATCCGCGATCTCGCGGCCCCGGCGCCGCCGGAACGTGAGCACGAGCGGCCGCGCGTCCGGGTCCACCAAACGATCGAGCACGCGCCCGAAGTCCTCGAGCGACGCGATGCGCACGGCCTCGTCGCCGATGGCGATGAGCTCGTCCGTGACCTTGAGGTGCCGCACGGCCTCGGACGTCGGCCAGACCCTGTGCACGACGGCGATGAGCGACAGGCCGTGCTCCACGAGGGCCAGGTTGACGCCGAGCGCCGGGCCCCGGAAGACGACGTGGCGGACCTCGCGGTCGCGCTCCTCGTGGTTGAAGAGCGTCAGCAGGAACCTGCGCGCGCGGGTGGCGGTCCACGCCGGCGCGTCGCGCGCGCGACGGTCGACGAGGGCGCGCGTCGACGGGCCGTCGGCGCCGGGCGCGCGCAGGGGCCCGCCGCCCGACATGGTCCGGCCGCCGCGCGGGACGCGCGCGTCCCGGCCGCCCGGCCGCGGCTTCGGCAGCCCGGCGCGGCGCGGCGGCGGCGGCGCCTCCTTTGGAGCACTCGACGCCTCCGGCGGCGCGCTTCCGGACGAGCCCGGCCGGCGGCCGTCCGAAGCGCGGACGTCCGGCGTCGACCCGCCCAGTTGTGCCACGTGACCTGCTCCCAAGTGGAGATCAAGTAGCACACGTCGGACCACAAAAAGTCGCGTTTCGTTTTCCAGCATCATGGTCATCATCGACATCAATCTTGAGAGGTGCACCACCAACTCGAAAGGCTCCTGCGCGACCATCCTCGCCGCGCCGCCCAAGCTCTATCCTGCCTGCGCGCCGCCATGAACGGCCTCGTGGACTACGCGTCCAGCGACGACGACTCCGACGGCTCGTCGCCGCCGGACGAGGCGCCGGCGCCCGCGCCGCGCGCGCCGGCGCCCGTCGCCGAGGCCGCCGGGAGCGGCACGCGCCAGAGCCGGCGCTACCTCCAGGCGCGGGCCGTGCTCCCGCCGGAGATCCGCGCGGCCCTCGAGGGCGGCGGCGACCTCGACGACGACGGCGGCGGCGGCGCGCCCGCCGCCGCGGCGCCGCGGCAGAAGCGGCCGCGGACCGAAGGCGGCGGCCGCCAGCACGCGCTGCTCGCGGCGCTCCCCGCCACGGTCCAGACCTACGAGGCGCCGCCGGAGGCGCCCGAGGAGGCGCCCGAGGAGGACGACGCCGACGCGCGGGACGACGACGACAGCGACGGCGGCGCGCCCGCGGGCCCGTTCTTCAAACTCCCGGAGAAAACCGGCAAGCGGCCCGCCGCCGCCGCGCCCGTCGTGGTCCGCGGCGCGCCCGAGCCCGCGCGCCGCCGGCCGCCGCCGCCGCGCGCCGCGCGCCCGCCCGTCGTCGCGGCCTACGCGGCGCCGGCGCCGCCGCCGCCGCAAGAGATCTCGTCCGGCCGCCGGCGCCGCGAGGCCGAGGCCGCGCTCAACTCCGGCGACGCGCGCGCGCTCCGCGAGTTCGCGAGCGTGCACGGGCCGTCCGTCGACATCGCCGAGGCGCGCGGCCACGTCGAGCTCCGGAGCCGCGAGGAGCTCATCGCGGCCTCCGACGCGCGGCCGCCCGAGGTGTCCATCGCCGCGCAGTTCTACAACACGAAGACGGGCGCGACGACGACGTCGACCAAGGCGACGAAGACGCAAAGGCGCAAGCACCAGATCAACTCCCTCGCCATCTCCGCCGCGGAGCGCGAGCTCGAGCTCCTCGACAAGAAGGGCAAATCCAACAAGACGAAGCACGAGACCAACGCGCGCTACGGCTGGTAGGGGCGGCGCGGGCGGCGCGCCCGCCGTCGTGTATCCGTCGCGTAATAAATTCGGACGCGTTGTTGAACACAAGGTGCCGCCGACTTGAACCTGCCACAGCTCTGCTCGCCTCGACGCCGCCACCGCGCCGTCGATGCAGGCGAAGCTCGCCCGCCTCGTGGCCCCCGCGGTGTGCCTCGGCTACGTCGGCTACGTGCTCGTCGACCGCTTCGCGTACCACGAGGCGCGCAAGCTCGAACTCATCGAGGAGACGCGGCGCGCCAAGGAAGAGGCGGCCCGGCGCGTCGCGGCGCGGCCCGAGGGGTGAGCCCGACCATGCGCCCCGCGTTGTTGGTCCTCGTCGCCGCCGCGGTCGCCGACGGCGCGAGCAAGCACCACGCCAAGGACCGCGCGTACCGCGCGGCGAAGCGCGAGTGCGAACAGGGCGTCTGCTCTCAGTACGCGCCGGACACGGGCTACAACTGCGTCCACGAGTGCGTGTCCGCGCCGTGCTACGCCGACGTCTACGCGGCCGAGCCCCTCGAGGACGGCGAGGTCGACGCGAAGCGGAGCCGCCTGTTCCTGGCCTGCGTCCGCAAGGAGCAGGCCGCGCGGCGCCGCGCGGAGTCGGACGCGCGCAAGCAGAAGCGCCTCGAGAAGCGGCGGGCCGAGCGCGGCGAGGAGGCGTAGTTGACTAAGTTTTAAAAAGAGAGACGGGGGGGGCACACGGCGCGACACCCTCAGCGCTTGGCGACGTCGCCGACGAGGGACAGCGCGACGCCCGGCGCCTGGGCCCAGCTCTTGCCGTCGAAGACGTGCCAGGGCGCGCGGAGGTCCCGGAGCGCGCGCGCCTTGTCGTAGGCGACGAGGCCGCCCGTCGTGGAGCCCGGCGTCGAGCCCACGAGCCACATGCCGCGGTCCGGGAGCGTGTAGAGGAACGAGTCCTGCTCGCCGGGCCGGTCGCGGACGCGCTTGTAGAGCAGGGGCGGGTGCCCCGCGGGCGGCGCGTCGACCTTGGCGTAGAGCCCCGCGCGCCAGGACTGGACGCCCTCGGCGCCGGGGATGCTGAGGATGACCGCGTCCTTGCCGTGCGCGTCGAGCTGCGCCGCGCTCTCCGCGCGGGCCCGCGCGACGACGTCGCGCGCGGTCGCGAGGTGCGCCGGCGTGCCGACCATGCGCTCGGCGACGAGGGACGCGGCGACGGTCGTCGTGCCCACGGCGCGCGCTCCCGCCGCGAGCGCGCGGCTCGCGGAGCCGTCGCCGACGTCGCGCGGCGGCTCGCGCGCGGCCGCGGCCGCGACGGCGGCCCAGAAGACGCGGCGGTAGGGCTCGTGGGCGTCCAGGGCCTGGAGGACGATGGACGCGAGCATGGCGTGGTCCGGCCCCGCGCGCGGCCGCGCCGCGGCGGCACCGGCCTCGCCGCCCGGCGGCGCGGGCGGCGCCTGCGCGGGCCGCGGCGCCGCGAGCGCGCCCGTCGGCGGCGCCAGCGCGCCCGCGGCGAGGCCCCGCGCGAGCACCTTGGCCGGCTCGACGACGCCGAAGCGCCGCCCCCGGCCGTCGTAGGCGACGCGCGCGACGCCGACCGTCGGCGCCTTGACCCAGGACGCGCCGTCGAAGACGCACCAGCCGGCCGCGATGTCCTCGGGCCGCTCCGCGCCGTCGTAGACGACGGCGGCGCCCGTCGTCGCGCCGGGCGTCGACCCGACGAGCCACATCTTCTTCTCGGGCACGCGGTAGAGGAAGCTCGCCGGCGGCGGGTCCGCGGCGCCGCGCGGGCTCGTCGCGGGCTCGGCGTCGCTCCGCCGGTAGCACGCCGCGGCGCCTCGCTCGACGCGCTCGTAGACGCCGGACCGCCAGTGCTGGGGCGCGGCGACGGGCGGCAGGTAGAGCGCGACGCGGTCGCCGTCGTCCTCCGGCGGCGGCGCGTCGCCGTCGCTCCGGAGCATGATGGCTTTTCGATAGAACCGCTCGATCTCCGCCTCGCCGCCGCCGCCCGGCGCGCACGCGTCGACGATGGCTAAACGCGCGTCGCGGTAGTGGCCCCAGTCGGACCGCTGCGTGGCGTCGAGGACGTTGAACTTGTGGCGCCAGGTGCGGAAGTGGCAAAAGGGGAAGTGGAGGAGCACGATGCCCGCGCCGCGGTCCTGCGCCTGCGCCGGAAACGACCGGTGGAACGCCCCGTCCAGCAAAAACGTCAAACCTCTCGAGCTCGGTCACGTCGAAGTCGTTTCGGCTGATTTTTGGACGGATCGTTTTCTCTCGGCGAGTTCTTTCGAGATCGTGAAAAAAATCTGTCAAACCCGTGCGCATACGTGCATATTGAAGTCGTGTGGAATATGTTTGGTTCCTGCCCGGTCCCGCGCGTCGTTCTTCGCCGCGTCGCCGCGGGCCGCCGCGAAGAAGTGGACGCCGCAGGGCCGCAGGCCCGGCTCGGCGAGGCGCCCCGCGGACTTGCCGTTCCAGTAGGACAGGTAGGGCGCCGTGAGGCCGTCCGCGCCCGACGCGGGGTTGCCGCCGTGCACGTAGAACCGCGGGTCGTGGTGCCGCGGCACCGCGGAGCCGTCCGCGTGGAGGCCCACGCGGAGCTTGAACCGCGTCTCCTCGGCGAAGAAGTTGTAGTCCGAGTCGACGGCGTCGTCCTTGAAGCGCTGGACCTCGAGGTTGTCGAGGCGGAGGTTGAAGCTGCCCGGCCGCGCGGCCGCGACGACGTCGCCGAGCGCGCGGGCCCCCCGCGCGCGCGGCGTCGTCAGGTAGAGCAGCTCGTCGTCGTCGAAGTGGAAGATCCAGTCCATGCCCTGGGCCCGCGCGCGGCGGATCGCGTCCGTCGCGTTCCGCTCCTGCAGCGCGACCTGCGGGGGGACGCGCGGGTTTTTCGCGCGCGGCGCGGCTTTACCCCGACGTCCGACGCGGCGCGCGCGCGACGTCGACGAAGGACGCGCCCGAGGCCTTGCCGACGAGCGCGGGGATGGCGAGCACGGCGCGGTCGAGGCCGTGGGCCGCGAGCGCGCGCTGCACCGCGTCGAGGAGCGACGCTGCCTCGCCTGGGCAGGACGAGAGAGATTCAAAGTCGCTTCAACGTGAGTGTCTCGCGCGCGCGCGTTCCGGAAAAAGCATCCACGCTTCGAGACCGTTCCAAGAGATGATCGCTCGTCCAAAAATCAGCGGAAACGAGTAGAAAACGGCTGAGAGAGGAGCCTTTGAAGTTGGGAATTTCGCTCTCTTGTCCTGCCCTGGGCCTCGCCGGCGGCCGCGACGGACTTCGTGTCGTGCACGTAGAGGTAGATGCTGTCGATGCCGACGCAGAGGTGGTACCTGCGGCGCGGGCGGCGGCGTCGGCGGGCGTCGGCCCGCGGCGGGTCCTCCGGGCGCGGGCCGCGCGCCGCGCCCACCACACGAGGACGTCGAGGCCGGGCGCGACGCAGGTCGTCGTGACGAGGGCGCAGCGCGGGTCCCTCCGGCCGTCGTCCCGCTCGCCGAAGGCGCCGAGGCCCCGGGGCTTGGGCGTGTCCGACGCGATGGTCGGCGACGCGGGGCGGCCCAGCGCCGCCGCC
Source organism: Aureococcus anophagefferens (assembly GCF_000186865.1). Taxonomy (NCBI): domain Eukaryota; class Pelagophyceae; order Pelagomonadales; family Pelagomonadaceae; genus Aureococcus; species Aureococcus anophagefferens. The sequence continues at coordinate 1,749,371 of NW_008705568.1, read as the reverse complement.
GGCGCCGACGCCAGGGGCGCGTCGGAGCCGCGGCCCATGTATGCGTAAGCGCGCGCACTCCGCGGCCGGCGAGCGCGCGAGGGCGCGCGATCCGCGCGGGCGGCGACGCCGGCGGCGGCGCGCGGCGAGCGCCCAACGACGCCGCTTCGCGTGACGAGCACGGTCCGGGCAGCCCGGGTGCAAAAAAACATTTCGGATTTCGTATCTTGCAACACGACACGGACGCCAGGAGACAAGCCGGGGGTCACACGTTCCTCGACCCCGCACGTACGAACCACGCCGATGCCCCCGTTTTTATGTTTATGACATATCCCGCCGGCGGGATATGTCATTGAACGGTGCCCTGAACTTGAAGCGCAAGGAGTGAGGTTGAAGTCCTGCAACTCAAGGTGAAGTGCAACATTTGAGGTTGAAGATGCGGCGCTCAGCGAGCCGGCGTTAGCGCCGCCGCGGCGGCGCGGCGGCGCGCAGCGGCGTAAAATAAATCGAAAAAAATAAAGGAGCGTATTTAATTTTATTCTACAAGTTTTTTTAATTGGCCAAAAAGTTATCCGGTGAATCTCAGCGGCTCTCGCCGGAAAATTCATCGATATCATCGTCAAAATTCCATTCGGTGTCGTCCGCGTACGGGTCTTCTTCCTCCGGGTCCGGCATGTCGCCGAACGACTCGGCGTCGTCGACGGGCGCCGCGACCGCCGCGACCGCCGCGGCCTCCGCGGCCGCGGGCCGCGCCGCCGGCTGGAGGTCGGCGGCGGCGGCGCGCATCGCCCCGGCCATGACGCCGCGCCGCGGCGCGTCCTCCGCGGCTTCCGCGACGGCGGCGACCCGCGGCGCCGCGACCTCCGCGACCTCCGCGGGAGCGAAGGACCGGGCCGCGGCTCGGTCCGCGGCGCGATCCTCCGCGGGAGCGAAGGACCGGTCCGCGGCTCGGTCCGCGGCGCGATCCTCCGCGGGAGCGAAGGACCGGACCGCGGCTCGGTCCGCGGCGCGCTCCTGGGCCTCGGCGCGCTCCTGGGCCGCCGCGCGCTCCTGGGCCGCCGCGCGCTCGCGAGCTTCGGCCTCGGCGCGCGCCTCGGCCGCTTTGCGTTCCCGCATGCCGTCGAAGTCGTTTCCCTCGAGGCGCAGCTCGAGGCCCTCTCGGGCGAAAGGGGGGCTGGGCTCGGGCCCGTCGAGGCGATTGTTCTCGAGGTTGAGCGTTTGCAGGCGCGGGTGGTCGAGCAGCCCCGTGAGCATGAGCCGCCCCGTGAGCTCGTTGTCCGCGAGGTTCACGTTAATGAGATCCGGGCACTCGGCGAGCGTCAGCGGAATGGGGCCGACGAGCGCGTTTTCGTCGAGGTGCAGATTCCTGAGCCGCTTGAGCTTGCCAATCTGCGGCGGGATCTCGCCCTCGAGCAACCCCGCGGGCAGCTCGCCTCTGACGACGAGCACCTCGAGGGACCGGAGGCCGCCGATCGTCGGCGGGAGCGCGCCAAGCGGGCGGTCCCCGCGCCCGATGATCCGCACCTCCTCGAGCGTCGGCGCGAGGACGTCGACGACGCGGATGTCGAAGAGGTCGTCGAGGGGCGGCACGTCGACCCGTCGCAGATCGAGGCTCCGGAGGCGGCACGTCGGCGTCCCGAGGCAGGCGATGATCTCGCGCTCGAAGGTCCGCGGCGCGTCGGAGCCGCCCGGGAGCAGAATCAACGAGCAGATCTGGCCCGCGGCGACGCGCTCGCACACGCTCCGCGGCACGTCGCCGTCGCCGTCGCTCCGCGGCGCGGCGCGCTGAATGAAGCTGCCCTCCCGGCCCATGTAGTGCTGGAGGTGCTCCCGGAAGTAGTGCGTCGCGCGCGCCGTCTCGTAGACCGCGTGGCCCTTCGTCTCCTTGACGTCGACAAAGGCCGCGAGGTTGAACTGCACCTCGGCGACGTGGCCGCCGCAGGAGACGTTGCAGAGCACGTCCCGGTAGCCGCCGGCGCCGCCGTCCTTCGGGTCGAAGCGGTTCTTCACGCGGAGCACGTCGAAGACGTGCGACTTGCGCACCTCGTCCGCGCACAGACGCATCGCGTCGAGCGAGTCGCACTGCAGCGTGCCCCGCACGAGGTCTGTGAGCAGGTCGTAGGATCCGCCGTACTTTTCGTGGACCTTCTGGAAGCCCCGGCCGAGGGACTTGAGCGGCGCCGTGAGCACGAGGGCCGCCTTCCGACCGAGCGCGGCGTCGACGGCCGCGCCGACGCGCGCGAGCTCGGCGTCGAACGACGGCTTCGCGCGCGTCGCGTCGCGCAGCAGGGCGACGGCGAAGGCCACGTCCATGGGCTGCGGCGCGCCTCCGGCGCCGAAGTACTCCGCGGCGGCCAAACGGCTCAGCGCCTGCTTCTTCGACCTCGGGGCCGCGTCCGTCATGCCTTCGACGGCGGCCAAGAACCCCGGGAAGCCGTCGTCCGCCGCGAGGTCCGCGAAGAGGCGCCCGTAGGTCCGGTTCGTCTCCATGAGGTCCACGGCGATGTCGTCCGCCGTCTTGACGTAGAGCCGGTCCACGAGGTGGCCGAGCGCCGCGTCGCGCGCCTCCGTCGCGGCGTCGATTTGACCCTGCAGAGACTCGTCGGAGGTTTCGAAGATCATAGCCCCATGAGAGCCTTCTGCAAACAAGCGCGCGTCCTCTTCCCGAGCCGCGAGGAAGTCGTCGCGCGTGCGCCGGAGGACCATGATGTCGACCTCGATCACGGCGACCGCGCGCTGGATGGCCTCGGTCTCGTAGAGCCGGAGCTCCTTGGGCAGCACCGCGGCCTTGGCCTTGGCGCTCGGCGCCGCGTCGGCGCTCGGCGCGGCCCCGGCGGCCGCCGGCGCCCGGGCCTCGCGCGTGAGCGCCTCCGTCTTGTCGAGCCACTCCTGCGCGGACGTGACGAACTGCGCGGAGCGGAGGCCGTCCTGCGCCTCGAGCACCTTGTGCTCGAGGCGCGCGACCTCGCCGGCGGCCGCGGCGTCGCCGCGGCCCGCGAGCGCGCCGAGCTCCGCGAGGTCGCCCCGGACGGCCGCGGCCGCGTCCGCGGCCGCGGCCGTGACGCCGCCGGGCGTGCGGCTCGCGAGCGCGTCGCGCTCGGACCGCGCGCGGGCGAGCGCCTTCCGCGCGAACGCGAGCTCCGCCGCGGCCTCCTGGCGCACCCTGGCGATCTCGTCGCGGAGCAGCGCCGACTCGCGGCGCGCGCCCTTGGACTCGAGCTCCGCGGTGTAGAGCTGGACCCGGAGCTTCTTGTTCTCGCGGCGCAGCGCGCCGACGTCCTCCTCCGCGGCGCGCGCGGCCGCGCGCGCGTCGCCGGCCGTCGCGGGCCGGCTCCGCGGCACGAAGTACGCCGGCGCGCCGTCGGCGGGCACCTCGTAGTAGTCGAAGGCGTCGGCGCCGTCCGCGCGGGCCGCGGCGCCGAGCGCGGCCTCGAGCTTGCCGCTCGCCTTGGCCGGCGACGCGGCCTGCGCGAGGCGCAGCTGGGCCACGAGGTTCCGGAGCTGGTAGGGCCGCACGTCGAGGCGCAGCGTGTACAGAAGGGCCGACGCCTGCTCCGCGTCCATGCGCTCCAGGGCCGCGCCGGAGACGCCCGCGGCCTCGAGGCGCTGGGCGACGCCCGCGTAGTTGGCGCCGAGCTCGCGGATGCGCGCGGCGACGTCGGCGGGGCTCAGGCCGCCCAGGGGGCCCGCGGTCGTCGAGGCCGCCGAGCCCATGGGAGCGGTCGAGCGGTCCTAGGGCTGCCCAAAGCCGCCGCCCATAAGAACCCGTCAACCGTGGGGAGCAAGGTGCAGTGACTTGCAGTGCAACGCTTGTGCAACACGCCGCGACGATGTAACGATGGGTCGGTGCCTCGACACTGCAGCGCTTCGCCAGCGCCAGCGACCTCGCACGATGGCTCTCGTCGCAGCGATGCTCTGCGCGACGCTCGCATCGGGCTTCGAGCCGCAGCGCTGCGCGCGTCGCGCCGCGACGACGCGCCGCGCCGCGACGTCCGACGCGCAGCTCCTCGACGCGGCCTGCGAGGCGGCGCGCGCCGCCGGCGCGCTCATCCGCGGCGCGTCGTCCGCCGGCCGCGCCGTCGCGCAGAGCAAGGCCAACGCCAAGGACCTGCTCACGACGACGGACGTCGCGTGCCAGGCCGCCGCCGCCGCGGTGCTCGCGGCGCGCGTCCCCGAGAGCCGGCTCCTCGGCGAGGAGGACGTCGCGCCCGGCGGCGACGCCGCGAGGCGCGCGGCGGAGGCGGCCTTCGCGGGCGACGGCGTCGTCTGGGCGCTGGACCCCATCGACGGCACCGCGAACTTCGTCGACGCGATTCCGCTGTCCGCCGTCTCCGTCGCGGCCGTAAAATGCCGGTCCGGCGCGGCGCCCGAGGTCGTCGCGGGCGCCGTCTACGACCCGTCGCGCGACGAGCTCTTCGGCGCCCTGCGCGGCGCCGGCGCCTGGTGCCAGCGCGGCGACGGCGCGCGCGCGCCGCTGGCCGCGTCGCCGAACGCGCTCCGCGACGCCGTCGTCTACGCGGGCGCGCCGCCGACGGCGCGCGCGCTGGACCCGTCGCTCCGCGGCATCGCCGCCGTGGCGCCCAAGGCGCGGACCATGCGCCTCCTCGGCTCCGCGGCGATCATGCTCGCCTACACGGCGGCGGGGCGCGGCGCCGCGTACTTCGAGTGCGACCTGGCCGCGTGGGACACCGCGGCCGGCGCGCTGCTCGTCGCCGAGGCCGGGGGGCTCGTCACGGACGCGGCCGGCGCGCCCTACGGCCCGCTGACGCGCCAGATCGTCGCCGCGGGGCCGGGCTGCCACGCGGAGCTCCTGGCGACGCTCGACGCCGTCGGCGGCGCGCGGCTCGACGACTAAGGGCCGGCGCGGTTGAGGTATACCATCGCTCGTCGTGGCGCCTCCCCGGGCTAGGCGCAGTTAAAGGCGCAGCGGGACGAACCACAACGTCGGCCCAGATCTTCAAGCGGCGCGGTCCTAAAAAAGCGCGCTTTTAAAGCCCCGCGGATCGCAGGCGCGTCGTCCGCCGCGCGCGCCGCCGCCGCCCATGGCCGCCGACGCGGCGTCGCGGAAGAAGTCCATCGAGGAGCTGCTCTTCAACGGCGGGAGAAACGACGACGACGAGACGTCGGGCGTCGACAGCACGCCCAACGTCAGCGACTCCGACCTCCGAAACCTGTCGGCCAAGAAGTCGCCGC
>NW_008705568.1:1726747-1744018 GCF_000186865.1 Aureococcus anophagefferens | reverse complement strand
CACGTGTCCGTCGTGCTCGTCGGCGCGAGGCGCACGGGCAAGACGCTCATGGCCCAGACCTACGCCCACGGCGTCGCGGCGCTCCGGCCGCCGCCGACGTTGGGCGTCGAGCGCCACGTCGCGGCGATGCCGCGCGAGTTGGGGGGCAACGCGCGGCTCCCCGAGCTCCGGGTCTGGGACACGTCGGGCGACGCGCGCTTCGACGACGCGTCGTCGAATCTCGTGCGGGCGGCGAACGCGATCCTCGTGCTCTACGCGCGCGGCGACGCCGCGTCCTTCGAGTCCGCGGCGAATCGCCTGCTGCGGACAAAGGTGGAGTGCCCGCGCGGCGCGGTGGTCTGCCTCGTCGCGTCGACGCTGGGCCGCGACTCGGAGAACGTTTTAGCCGACGACCCGGACGACGACGACGCGCGCGACCTCGCGGCGTCGACGTCGGCCATGTTCCGCGTCTGCCGCGCGTCCGACCGCGCCGCCGTCGACGCGCTCCTCTCCGACGTGCTCCGCAAGGCGCTCCAGAAGCGCGAGGCGGCGCTGAGGAAGGGCGCGAAGCGGAGCGACGGCGACGACGACGACGCGGCCGCCGCGGCGACGCAGAAGGAGCTCCTGTGCTACGCCATCGCCCTCTTCGTGCTCCTCGTGCTCCAGTCGAATTAAGAGCGGCCCCGCGCGGTCCTAGACGACGCCGAGGGCCCGGACGGGGATGGACCGGGACGGGATCCAGTAGAGCCAGATCCACCCGAAGAAGGCCGGGTACAAAACAAAGAAGATGGCCTTGCGCAAAAGATCGAGCGCGGACGTCTGGCCGCTGTCGCGCGCCAGGGACTTGCGGCGCAGCGTCGCATACTTGGCTTCCGCGGGCTCCTCCGCGTCGCGACCCGCGGGGACCTCGAGCCAGCCGAGGTCGTGCGCGTCGAGCTCGAAGAGCGTCACGAACCAGTTGTCGATGTCCATGATGAACGACAGGCCCGCGAAGGTCGTCAGCACCTGGAGCATGTTCGCGGACCGCACGATGAGCACCGCGCCGAGCGCCGCGTTCGCCAAGCCGATCGCGCAGCCGATGACCGCGAGCAGGAACGCGCACGCGTTCGTGGACAGGCAGCCCGGGTGGGACGCGGCGTACTTCATGACCTTGTAGTCGCGCTTCGTGTCGCCCTGGAGGATCTTGATCGACACCATGACGAACGCGAGGCACCGGCCCTCCATCGAGAGGCCCGGCGCGTCGTCGGACGCGAGGCGCACGAAGTCGTAGTGCGCGCCCTTGCGCGAGAGGAAGCCGTGGAGGTGCAAAACGATGAGGGCCATGACCATGGCCTGGAGCGCGATGGCGCCGGAGCCGACGGCGACGCGCCACGGCCGCGCGGGGCGCGACGAGTAGATCTCCTGGAAGAGGACCTTGTAGGAGTCGCTCGCCTCGCTCGCCCAGTCCGCAGTCATCCACGCCGGCGCCCAGGGCGCGCAGCCGCGGTGGAAATGTGCGCCCAAGAACGTGAGCGACGCGGGCAGCGCAGCGAAGAGCAGATAGCACAGGAGGCAGTTGGCGTAGGCCCGCCCGACGAAGCCGAAGAGCGAGTCCTCCTGGTTGTAGTCGTCGGCTCGCGTCAGCGACCAGAGCGACGTCGACGTCGCGTTCCCGTAGGCATGCAGGAGCGCGGCCTCCGAGCTGTCTCCCATTGCCACGACTCGGATGATGTGGACAACTCGAGGTCTACGTTGTAGGTCAAGTTGAACTTGATGTCGTCGCGAAGCCGACGCGAAGCCGCGGTGCTCCAGTCGAATTAAAGGATCCTGGGTCCCCGCTAGCGGCCGACGGGCTGGGAATTCCGCGCGGAATTCCAGTTGAACGTGTCGCGGAAGCACCAGGAGTCGGCCCCGAGTGACTGCTGGAGGGGCTCGAGGAGCACCTGGTTGCGGCTCACGACGGCGCGGTGCTTCTGGGCCGCGTACTTGCCCGTCTTCCACGCGCGCGTCGCGGTCGTCTGGAACCAGTCCGGGCTGTCGGCGGACGTCGCGGTCTTCATTTTCGGCTGCTTCGGCGGGCGCCGCGTGCGCTTCACGAGGGTCGCGCCGCCAATATCAAAACCGTCGACGGCGGCGATGTGCGCGAAGGCGGGGAACTCGGCGGAGATGGACGTGCCGTGGACCTCGCGGCCGTAGCCGCCCGTCGCGGCCTTCAAGCCCGTCCACGGCGTCGTCGACACGCGGAGCCACGCGGGCGCGATGAGGTCCCGCCCCACGTAGAGCTCCTCGAGGGCCGTGACGCGGTGCTCGAACTCGTGGCGCCGCGCGCCGAAGGTCGCGCCGTCGACGCGGCGCGCGCCCGTCGCCGTCGCCGGGCGGCCGCTCGCCGCCGCCGCGCCCGGCGGCTCCGCGGCGGGCGCGCCGCGCGCGCTCCGCGTCGCGGCGGCCGACGCGGGCCGCCGGCCGCTGCCGAGGGCGCCCTCGCTCGCGCTGCGCCGGCCGCTCGCGAAGCCGGACCGCGCCGAGGCCGGCACGGCGGACTGGGGCCGCGGCGGCCGAGCGCTCGACGGCACGGGCGTCGGCGTCGCGCCGCCGCGGATGACCGCCGGGCTGCTCGTCGTGTTCGTCACGCCGCCCCCGGTCCGCGGCGTGCGGGCGGGCATGGTGGGGCTGCAACGCTTGAGGTGCGACAAAAGAGAGCGCCCACCCTCGGAGCTAACGCGGCCGAAGATGTGTAGTGGAAATGTTTGCGTTTGCGGGGCAACTCGCTTGACAAGCATGGGGCTTCCCGGCGCACGAGCGGCGCCCGAGCCAGCCTAGCGGGGCAAAGCATGGGGCTTCCCGGCGCCCGGGGCTTCCCGGCGCTGGCCTGCGTCGCGGCGGTCGCCGGCGGCGCGGCGCTCTACGCCCTCTCGACGCGGGCGCGGCGCAAGCGGCGGCGCGGCGTCGCGGGCACGCGCCGCTGCCGGAAGCACCGGCTGACGATCGAGTGCGCGGGCGGCGACCTCGCGCTCGACGTCTCCGTCGCGCCGGCCGTCGGGCGCCGCGCCGGCGACGCGCTCGTCGTCTACGTGCTCGACCCGGAGCCCGTGCTCTTCGGCGCCGCGGCCCTTTTTGTTTTTGGGCAGGCGGGCTACTTCGACGGCTGCTGCGGAGCCGAAGACCCGGAGGCGCGCTTCGCGCGCGTGCACGTCGTCGGCGTGGGCCACGCCGCGGAGGCCTTCCGCCTCACGGAGCGGGGCTTCGACCGGCTGCGCCTTCGGGATCTGCGGCGGACTGACTTCCCGCCCTTCGAACACCCGACCGTCGCGCCGGGCCGGAACCCGAACGCGCGCGCGGCGGCCTTCGCGGACGCGCTCGTCGACGTCGTCGCGCCGTTCGCGGAGCGCGACCTCCTCGGCTTGTCGCCCGGCGCGCCCGTGCGGCGCTGCGTCCTCGGCGCGTCCTACTCGGCGGTGCTCGCGCTCCAGGCCGTCCTGCGGCGGCCGCGCCACTTCGAAGACGCGGTTTTAGGAAGCCCGAGCGTCTGCTTCGACCCGGAGATCCTGGACGACGTGCGCGCGGCGAATTTCGCCGGGACGCGGTGCCTCGTCGTCCTCGGCGGCGACGAGGCCGCGGCGGCCGTCGGCAACGTGCACTCGGGCATGGCGCGCTACGCGACGGAGTTGTGCGCGGCGCTCCGGGCCGCGGGCGCGCCGAACGCGCCGCGCGTCGAGCTCGTCCCGGGCGAGGACCACACGTCCGTCAAGCTCGCGCTCGTCAGCAAGGGCCTCGCGTGGTTCGCGCGGAACGCGGCGCGCGCCGAGGCGCTCGCGGACCCCGGCGGCGGCGACGACTCGCCGACGGTCGCCTGGAGCCCGACGCTCCACAAGCTCGCGGCGCCGGCCGACGGCGACTCCGAGGAGGAGTCCGACAACTACGCGTTCTGGCCCCGGTATGCCACGGAGCGGCGCGCGGCGGCCGACGTCGCTCACGGCGACTCCTAAGGCGGCAATGAAACTTAGTACGGCGCCTCGTCGTCGTCGTCGTCGTCGTCGCCGTCCGCGGCGGCCGCGGCGGCCTCGTCCGCCGCCAACAGCCGCTCCTCGTGCGCGACGTCCACGCCGCCGTCCTCGACGGCCGTCGCGCGGCGTCGCTCGCCGGCCTTGCGCTCGAGCGTCGCCCGGATGGCGGCCTCGTCGACGGTCTCGCGCGGCGGCGCCTCGTCGTCGTAGCGCGGGTGGATCGAGGCGTTCGGCGACAATTGGAGCAGCCGCGTCTCGTGGCGCTGGCCCAGGACCTCGTGCTTCGACACGGAGAGCTTGAAGAGCTTCGTCGCATCGTGGCCTTTGCGCAGGAAGCCGCCGTCGCCGTGGGCCACGAGGCCCTCGGCCGCGGCGTACTTGGCTTCGTAGAGCTCGGCGGATTCGAGGCTCCCGAAGGCGCCGAGGACGCGCGCGCCGTGGTCCGTGACCTTCACCGCTTTGTGCGCGCCCTGGGCGACGGCGAGCTCCTGCACGACGTAGACGCAGAGGTGCCCGGGCATGGCGCGCGCGCGGCGCCGATCGGCTGCCCGAACGCTTCAGTTTTGGCTTCACGAATGCATCTTTGGGCAGCCCCTCATCGATCTGTGGCCACGGCGTTTAGAATCGCATCCTCCGAAAGCATGGGCGACTCGGAGGCCGCGCTCCTGCGCGCCTTCGGGAACGCGACGTCGACGTCGCTCTGGTCGCTGACGCGGGCCGACGACTACGACCAGGGGGAGTCGCTCTTCGGCTTCGTCGGGCGGGCCTACGTCAACTGCCTCCTGTGCTACCTGCTCTTCGCCGCGGTGCCCGCGTCGCTCACGTTTTTGGGCGCGTGGTTCCACCGCGGCCGCGCGCCCTGGGCGCCGGCGTGGATGAGCGCGGCCTGGGCGAGCGAGGCGAGCGACTCCTACAAGGTCCTCTTCCAGGAGATCTACAGCAGCCGCCCCGCGCGGCCGTGGCGCGTCGCCGTCGGCTCCGGCGCCATCGCGCTCCAGGCCATGGTCATGGGCCTCATCGTCTTCCACCTCCACGGCTTCTTCTCGCGCAAGGGCGCGCACTACGACTTCGTGCGCCTCGCGTCCGACGACGCGCCCGGCCTCTCGATGGAGGGCCGGTGCCTCGCGTTCGTCATGGTGTCCATCAAGATCCTCCAGGGCGACACGAAGCGCGACTACAAGGTCATGAAGTACGCCGCGTCCCACCCGGGCCGCCTGTCCACGAACGCGTGCGCGTTCCTGCTCGCGGTCATCGGCTGCGCGATCGGCCTCGCGAACGCGGCGCTCGGCGCGGTGCTCATCGTGCGGTCCGCGAACGTGCTCCAGGTGCTGACGTCCTTCGCGGGCCTGTCGTTCATCATGGACATCGACAACTGGTTCGTGACGCTCTTCGAGCTCGACGCGCACGACCTCGGCTGGCTCGAGGTCCCCGCGGCGGCGCGCGACGCAGAGGAGCCCGCGGACGCCAAGTACGCGACGCTGCGCCGCGCGTCCCTGGGCCACGACAGCGGCCGGGCGTCCTCGCTCGGCCTCCTGCGCAAGGCCATCTTCTGGGTGTTGTACCCGGCCTTCTTCGGGTGGATCTGGCTCTACTGGATCCCGTCCCGGTCCATCCCCACGAAGCAGGACCCCGTCTAGCAAAAGGCCCCGAGACCACACGCGAGGTTCGAAACGGACCTGCAGCGTAGATCATCCTCGCATAACGCTATTAGGACAGCCGCCGCCGCTTTCGCGCGCGGAGCGGGGACTCGCCGCCTTCCGCGGGCGCCTCCGGGGGCATGAAGCGCGCGAGCTCGTGGTCGCCGACGTCGGCGCAGTTGGCCGACAGCGGCGGCGGCGCGTCCTCGACCTTCCACCAGGGCCCGACGAAGCCGTCGCGCTTGAAGAAGTCGGCCGCGGCGTCGGAGTCGTCGCGCCACTCGCACGGCGCCATGTTCGCCCGGTGCTCCAGGAGCCGCGCCTGCAGCAGCTCGACGACGTCCGGGTGGTCCGACGCCAGGTTGTTCTGCTCCGAGGCGTCGTCCAAGACGCGGAAGAGGTAGGAGTGGGGGCTCGAGACCTCGAATTTCGAGTTCGCGTCCAATACTAAAACGCCCGCGTCGCGCCGGTTCGCGGACGCGGCGTCGAGCACCTCCAGTTTCACCTCGGCGTCGCGCGTCCTCGGCGTCTTGTACCAGCCCAGGTCGCCGGAATTGGCGATGTACTTCCAGCCGAGCGCGTAGATCGCCGCGACGTCGTAATTTAAAGGCGCGGAGGTGAACGCGAGCGACCCGTCGAGGTAGTCGATGTTCAGCAGCATCTCCTCGCGCGGCGGCGTCGCGTTGACGTCGTCCTTGCGCCCCGTCGCCGCGAGGGCGAGCCACTGGTCCACGCCGTCGAGGCCCGACGAGGAGACGGGGTGCGCCGCGAAGTGCGTCTCCAGCGCGGCGGCCGCCGCGGATTTGGGCGCCGCGGGCTTCTTCGCCGGCGGCGGCGCGGCCTTGGTCGCGGCCGCGGGCTTCGTCGTCTCCTTCTTCTTCGCCGCCTTCGTCGCCGTCGTCGCCTTCTTCTCCTTCTTGGCCTTCTTGCCCTTTTTGGCCTTCTTCGTCTTCGTCTCCGCGGCCGCGTCCTCGTCCGCGGGCTTCTCGACGTAGAGCGACGCGTCGGCCAGCGGCGGCGCCCCCAGCAGCCCGTTGAGCAGCGTCGGCACCCAGTCCGTGACGTGGAAGGGGTGATCGTAGGTCGCGCCGCGCGGGAGGTACTTCGGCGCTCTCACGAACGCCGGCACGCGGACGCCGCCCTCGAACAAATAGCCCTTGGACCCGCGCAGGGGCGCGTTCGAGCCGCCGTGCTCCGGGTTCGCGCCGTTGTCGCTCGCGAAGATGAGGATCGAGTTCGCGTCCATGCGCGCCTCCTCGAGCGCGGCGACGACGTTGCCCACCGCGTCGTCGACGAGGCGGAGCGCGGCCGCGAACTTGCGCCGGTTGCCGTTGGTCACGTTCAGCAGGTCCGGGTGGGTCTCGTAGGTGTCCTCGGGCGCCCAGACCGGCGCGTGGACGGCGTTGAAGGAGAGGAGCAGGAATAAAGGTTTCTCCGCCGCGTCGGCTCGCTTCGAGTGCGCGTCGATCAATTCCTCGGCCTTGCGCCCGAAGAGCTGCGTCGAGTAGGACCCGAACAAGTCCTCGACGCGGTCGTTGTTCTCCCGCAGGTCGAAGTAGCAGCCGTGCTCCGCCGTCACGGCTTTGAGGGAATCGTAGTCGCCGACCTCGAAGCCGCGGTACAAGACGTCCCCCGGCAGCTTGCAGTCCATGGCGTCGATGTGCGTCGCGTAGTACTGGGCCCCGTCCAAACCGCCGAAAAACGAATCGAAGCCCCGCGCCGTCGGCAGGCGCTCCGCCGAGAAGTGGCCCAGGTGCCACTTGCCCACCAAGTGCGACCGGTAGCCGAGTTTCGCCAAATGCTGCGGAAGGATGGAAAACTTCGAGGGCAGGCCCCAGGGCTGCTCGGGGAAGACCTGGCCGTGCTGGAGGCCGAGCCGGTGGGGGCTCAGGCCCGTGAGCAGCGCGCCCCGCGCCGGCGTGCAGGAGAAGGCGCTGTAGTAGCGCGAGAGCGTCACGCCCTCCTTTGCGAGCGCGTCGATGTGCGGCGTCGCCACGGCGCCGTCGGCGTTGCCGTAGCCGACGTCGTCGAAGCCCAGGTCGTCCATCAACGCGAAGACGACGTGCGGGTAGGACGCCGCGTCCGAACCCAGGTCCCGGTCGTCGCCGCGCGGGCTCCGCGCGGGCAGCGCCGCCTCCTCGACCGCCGCCAGCGCCGACGCCGCCAGCGCGGCCGGGTCGGCCCCGCGGCGCAGGACCACGAGCGCACACGTCGCGGCGGCGGCGACCGCGAGGGCCCCGGCGCGCCGCGGCGCCGCGGGCCGCCGCGGCGCCAGCATCGCGCCGTGGATGTACTCCAATTAGAGGGCCGCCGGGGCAGCTCTACCGGCGTCCGACGACCATACGTTTTCATTGAGGTACACGATGGTGCGAACGGTCTGAGAACTCAGGAATTCTCGAAATATATGACCAGTGGTGCCCCGGGGACTATTAGATCTCGAATATATGTCACATGTTTACCCATGGGTCATCGGATAGCTGTTCTAGGCCTTAGAAGTGGCTGGGGGCTGCCCCCTGGGCGCTGGTGTTGCCAGAGGGGCCGCGACGTTGAAGTTCGCCGATTGGAACAAAGCTCCGGGGCATTTTAGAAAGTGCCCAAAGACGGCGGGAGATGCGAGAAGACGGCCGTGCCTTCGAGTTGAACCGGGGACGTTGGTCCTTGCAAACCACTGAAATCGTTGCCTTCAGCTCTATGAGATGCAAACGTCTCTGAAATTCACGAGTCACACTAAGTCTTTCGTTCGCAAAGCGAACCCCACTTTGGTAGAACGCAGCCCGATGCACAAGTGCTCGGCGAGTTGACGCGCGAGGCGCGCGGCATTGGACGCGTTTTGAGCGCGCCGCCCGACGGTCCCGCCCTCGCCCGGCGCCCGGACGACCGCGCGCGCGACCGCCTGGCACTGGCGCGCCCCCCGGGCTGCCCCTAGTTTCGGGCAGCCCTGCGCGGCGCGATGCGACCCTACGGCGCCCCGGGCGGCGACCCCGGCGCCGCGCCCCCGGCGCCGGGCATGCGGCCGCACGCGCAGCCCTGGTCCGGCCCCGAGGAGCCGCCCTTCGCCGACCAGTTCTCCGCCCTGTCGCTCGCGTCGAGTTGGCGGCCGACGGCGGCGGCGGCGCCGCCGCCGCCGCGGCCCGCGCCGGCGGCGGACGTCTGGCGCGCGCCGCCGGCGGCGCACGCGCCGCCGCCGCCCCTGGGCCTCCTCGCGCCGTCCGTGCTCGAGCGGGCCGCCGCCGACGACCCCCGGGACTTTTACGGTTCTTTCGCGCCGCCCGCGGCGGCCGCGGCGCCCCAGCCCGGCGGCGGCGGCGGCGGCGGCGCGCTCAGCGGCGAGGAGGCGTCGCTCGCCGCCTACGTCACGGGCCTGCCCGTGGCCATGCGGCCCTGGGAGCTCGCGGCGGCCTTCCGCGACTGCGGCGCGGCCCGCGCGGAGCTGCTGCCCATCAAGTTCCCGGGCAAGGGCACGCGCAGCGGCCTCGTCGTCTTCGCGACGCCCGAGGGCATCCAGGCCGCCCTCGCGCGGTCCCCGCTCAGCGTCGCCGGCGCGAAGCTCGTCTGCCGCCGCTTCGGCGGCGGGAGGCCCGCGGCGGGCGGCGCGACGATCTCCCGCGACGAGCGCCAGGCGCTGAGCCGCCAGGGCGTCCTCATCTTCGTCGGCTCCATCCCGACGAACGCGACGGACGTCGAGGTCAAGGCCGCCTTCGGCGTCTTCGGCAACGTCGTCCGCTGCTGGTCGTTCCTCACGACGTCCGGCCAGCAGGACCTCCTCTGCGCCTTCGTCGTCTTCGCGGACGTGGCCTCGGCGAATCGCGCCGTCGACAGCCACCGCGCCGGCGGCCGCGTGGCCATCGGCGGGCGCTTCGTCGTCATCGAGCGCCCCTCGGGCTCCGAGGCGCCCGGCGCGGGCCGCGGTGGCGCCGGCGCGCGGCACGACGACCGCTTCCTCCCCTGGCGCCTACGCCGCGCCGGTTTTTGTGTCTTTCGACGTGCCGTCCGCGGGCGCCTCCGTTTTCGACGCGGGCGCTTCGGCCCCGCGTCGCGACCCCGGCGAGAGCCGTCGACCCGTCCGAAACGTCGACGGGAGCTCGAGCGTTGGTCGGGGCGCCCCATCGATGCCGGCGCAGGCTCCGCACGCTCGACGTCTCGGAGGATATCGTCCACCTCTTTGCCGTGTCGCGCGTCACCTTCGAGCAGGTCCCGCGCGCGGGCGTCGCCGCGGGTGATTCGTTCGACGCGGGCACGCCGCGCGCGCGCGTTCCGAGAAAACGCATCCAGAGCGCTCCGAGACATTGATCGCTCGTCCACGAATCGGCCGAAATGGGCGACGCGCGGCCGAGCGCGGCGCCGTCGACGTCGGGCACGTTCGCAGGTCCGGCGCATGTCCGTCGTCGACCTCGGCGACCTCCAGGGCAGGAAAAGGGTGATTCAACGTCGCTTCAACGTGAGTGTTCCGCGCGCGCGCGTTTCGGAAACAGCACCCGCGCTTCGAGAGCGCTCCGAGAGATGATCGCTCGTCCAAAAATCAGCCGAAACGAGCGGAAAACGACCGAGATAGGAGCCTTTGAAGTTGGGAATTTCGCACCCTTGTGCTGCCCAGGCGACCTCGGCGTGCCCTACGACGCCGCGGATCGCGTCGTCCGCGCCGCCGCGTCGACGCCGTCCCTCGAGCCGCAGACGGCGCGGGGGATCCACCCGGCGACGTGCTGCCCCCTCACGGGCCGGGTCATGCGCGACCCCGTCGTCGCCGCGTGCGGCAACTCCTTCGAGCTCGAGGCCATCGCCCACTGGCTCGCGCGCAACGAGACGTCGCCGGTCACGCAGGAGAAGCTCGCGTCCAAGCTCCTCTTCCCCAACGCGGCGCTGCGCAGCATCATCCGCGCGGGCCATCGGCCCTAGAGTCCGCGCGCCGCGTCGACCTCATCTTTCTCGCCTTGTTCTTCTCGCTCCGTCCCGCACATCCGGGAAAAAACCTGTTCGCCGCCGCCGCCGCCCGCCTTCCCGCACCGGCCGGCGCCGGTCGGCGGCGACTCCAAAGTCGCGCCCCGTCGGCGCGCGTCCCGATCGCCGCCGCTTCCGGCGGCGCGACCCACGCGACGCGCCGCTCGACCTCTTTAAATCGCGCTCGATCTCTACTCGTCGCGCTCCCAGGGCGCGTCGTCGCCGTCGTCGCCGTCGTCGTCGGAGCCGAGGCAGCCGCGCTCGTCGACGGCCGCGCGCCGCGCGTCGAGCCCCGCGAGGAGCGGCGCCCCGAAGCGGCGCAGCGCCGCGTCCCGCGCGGCGGCGTGGCTCCGCAGGAGCGCGGCCCGCGGCGCGCCGGCCGCGGCCGCGCGCGCCGCGCGAGCGATCGCGGCGGCGTAGACGAACGGCGCGACGTCGCGGAGGCGCGGCGACGCGGCGAACCATGCCGCGGCGGCGTCGTGGCTCTCGAAGTGCCGCGGCGGCGGCGGCGCCGGCGCGCCGGCGGCGGCGCTCCGGAACCAGAAGCTGCACGCGTAGCGGAACGCGCCGGCCCGCCGCCAGGGCTCGACGGCGTGGAGCACGCGGTCGCTCCGCAGGAGCACGAGGCGGTTCTTGCGCGGCGCGACGCGCCGCGGCCGCCGCAGGAACGGGTAGAGCGCGAGGCGCCCGCCGTCGTCGTCCGAGCGGAACGCGTCGGACACGTAGAGCACGGCCGTGAGCCCGCGCTTCGAGGGCGGGCCGTAGTTGTCGAAGTGGGCCGGCAGCCCGCCGCCGGCCGCCTGCCGCCCGAGCTTGGCCGCGACGTGGCCGTCGAGGCCGAGCGCGGGCGCGGCCGCGCGCGCGTCCGCCGCGACGGCGTCGCCGAACGCGCGGAGCCGCCGGACGAGGCGCGTCGGTGCGGCCCAGTCGTCGACGAGCCACTCGGCGACGCGCGGCTCCGCGTGCCTCTCGCCGTCGTCGGAGCGGAAGGCGTAGGCCTCGTAGGCCGCGCGCGGCGCGTCCTCCGCGAGCTCCGCGAGCGCCGCGGCTCCGAGCACGCCGTCGACGACGGCGTAGCCCGCGGGGCCCGCGCAGGCCGCCGCCGCGCGCCGCACGGCCGCGCCGTCGTACCACGGGGCCGCCGCTGCGGAGGTATCGACGTCGGCGACGTCCGCGTCCGAGGCGTCGGAGGCCTCGGCGACGACGATGTCCGCGTCCGAGGCCGAGTCGTTGGACGCCGGCGTCGCGCGCACGTCGACGGCCGCGACGGCGACGTCCGCGTCCGAGTCCGAGGCCTCGGCGACGACGATGTCCGCGTCGGAGTCCGACTCGTCGGACGCTGCCGCCGCTCGCACGACGGCGGCCATGGCACCACTAAAAGGGCTCCATCGTGCCGCCTTTTTAGAGTTAGGCAAACTTAAACAACATTACCCCCGGCCGTCGCCGCCGCCGCGGCCGCGGAGGCGTCGGCGTGTCGCGCGCCGCGTCGTCCCGTCGCCCGGCCGTTTGAGCGCGGCGAAGACCGCGTCCCCGAAGGCGTCGTAGCCGGGCCGCGCGAGGTGGATGCCGTCCTCGTCCCAGAGGCCGTCCCGGTCGCCGCGGCCGCAGGTCCGGCACGTGAGCGCGTCGAGGTCCACGCGGTCGCGGCCCGGCAGCTTCGCGTTGACCGCGGCCCGCGTCTTCGCGGGGCCGGGCCACCGGTCGCGCGCGAGCTCCGGCAGCGTCACGGAGAGCACGCGCGCGCCCGGGCAGGAGCGCGCCACGGCCGCGCGGAGCTGCGCGACGTGGTCCAGGATGGACGCGGCCGCGTCGCCGCCGAGGTTGTTCGTGCCCGCTAACACGACGACGGCGTCGAAGCACCGGGACGCGAGCAGCGCGCGGAGGCGCGGCACCATGTGGTCCACGCGCTCGCCGGAGACGCCCGCCTCGACGAGCGTGACCCGCTCCCGATGGGCCGCGTCGCAGGGCGCCGCGGCGCGCGACCCGGCCGGAACCTCCGCCGGCGGCGACGTGAGGAACTCGAACGCGACGGTAACGTTCTCCTCCGCGTAGCGCTCGCCGAGCCGCAGCGCGTAGGGGTAGAAGCAGGCGCGCTTGTCGAAGGCTTTGGGGCTCGGCGCGGGCCGCGCGCGGACGTCGCCGCGCTTGTCCCGGTAGGGCGTCGGGGGAGGGTTCGCGTGGGCCCGGCGGAAGCAGCCGTTGCCGAGCAGGCCCTCCGTCAAGCTGTCGCCGAAGAGCAAGACCGACGTGGATCGCTCGCAGCCGGCGGCGGAGCCGGCGGCGGAGCCGGCGGCGGCCGGCGCTGCCAGCGACAGGAGCGCGAGGATGAGCTGCCACAGGCCGCCCATTGCTCTCGGTTTGGGTCAATATAGGAGCACCTCCCAATTGGCACCTCCCTGGAGGTCCGGCCCGTGCACCTTGGGGGAAGCCTATGGAAGTCGCCCCAGGTGAGGCAGCCCTAGCGACGCATGACTAGCGCGGCGGAGGATCCCTGC
The DNA here is from genome assembly GCF_000186865.1 of Aureococcus anophagefferens. Taxonomy (NCBI): domain Eukaryota; class Pelagophyceae; order Pelagomonadales; family Pelagomonadaceae; genus Aureococcus; species Aureococcus anophagefferens. The sequence goes on along the minus strand of NW_008705568.1, from coordinate 1,730,989 downwards.
GGTCCGCGCGGCGCGAGCCGCCCTGGGCCTGCGACGTGACGGACCCGGAGGAGGCGAGCGAGCCCGCCATGCTGGGCCTGAGTTCGACGTCCTTCGTCACCTACAAAGTTAAGACAAGTCCCTACGGCGTCGTGCGACGGCGCTACTCCGACTTCGCGCTCCTCCGCGAGTCGCTGAAGCGCCGCTACGCCGCCGCGGTGCTGCCGCTGCTGCCGCCGGCGCAGTACACGGGGCTCCTCGACGCGGGCCTCAAGTGCCGCCGCGCCGCGCACCTCCGCCGCTTCCTCTCCGCGCTCGGCGAGGACCCCGTGCTCCGGCGCGACGCGCTCCTGCGGCTTTTCGTGTCCTGCGCGTTCTGGGAGGACCTGCGGAAGAGCGCCGACGACGTCGAGGCCGCGGCCGCGCGCATGGATCCCGCGACCGAATTTCCCTGCGACGCGGAGCGCGCGTGGGCCGACCTCCTCGCCGCCTACGCGGCCTGCGACAACGCCCGGGAGGGGGGCGTGGACGCGGAGGCCATCGTCGCCTGCGTCGAGGCGCGCGACGCGCGGCACGCGCGCGCGGCCGCGGCGCTCCGGAGCTACGCGGCGCGATGCCGCGAGGCCGTCGCGGCCGGCGGCGAGCTCGCGGCCGCGCTGCGCGACCTCGAGCCCGACGACGACCTCCTCGCGGCCGCGGCCGCGGACGCGTCCGCGCGGGCCGTCGCCGTCTGCTCCCCCCGCGACCTCGCCGCGCCGCCGGCCGCGGCCGCGGCCGCCGCGGCCGCGGCCGCCGTCGGCGCGCCCGTCTTCGGCGCGCTCGCGGACGCGGCGGACGCCGTCGTCGTCGGGCTCGAGTACGAGAAGGACGCCGCGCGGCGCGCGGCGCTCGACGCGCTCCAGGAGCTCCGGGATCGGAAACCGCCGCCGCCGGGCGACGCGCCGGCCGACGCGGACGGCGCGCGCGTCGCCGCGGCCTGGGGCACGACGCGGTCGCCGGCGCTGTTGCGCCTCGCGGCGGCCCAGAAGGCGGCCGTCCGGGCCGCGCTCGGCGGGCTCGTCGACGCGCTCGGAAAGACCGCCGCGGACCTCGCGGCCGCGGCGGACGCCGCGCGGCCCGTCTTCGAAACACGACCGCCGGTCGACGACGCGCCGGTATCGGTCGACGCCGCGGCGCCGCCCGCGTACGCGCCGTCCGCGCCGCGCGCGTCCGGCGCCGCGCCCGCGGCGTCCGCGCCGCCGCCCGGCGACTCGGACGACGACAACCCGTTCGGCTCTTAAGCGCGCGCGAAAACAAGCCTAGTGGTCGACGTCGCACTCGATCTCGCCCTGGAGGTCCAGGAGCGCGCGGTCCAGGTCCGCGGAGATCTTGGACATGGTCCGCATGAGCCGCGCGGTCTTGCCGCCGGCCGTCGAGATGCGGTGGAAGACGGAGCGGCGCGAGACGGCGTAGTTGATGGTGCCGCCGGCGCCGTCGATGGCGCCGGCGTAGCCCCGGTGCGTCGGCGCGCCCGTGTCCAGGTCGACGCCGTTGTCCTCGTCCTTGAGCACGTCGGGCGACTCGTAGTCGCCCTCGGCGCCCGGCATGAAGGCCGCGGAGATGCCCAGGTCCACGGACGAGTTCGCGTGGAAGGGGAACGCCTTGTTGCAGCGCGCGTCCGGGTAGTACATGCAGGCCAGCGTCGCCTGCGCGGCGAAGACGAGGAAGAGCTCGATGTTCAACACGACGACCGCGCGCTCGTTGTCCTTGAGGAACGCGGCGACGACGATGGACACGGGCTTGGCGACGAGCCAGAGCGTGAAGAAGGCGTTGAACTTCTGGTAGAAGCCGAGCTTGTTCTTGTAGTGTTTTTTCGTCGTGGACGCGGCGTACCAGAACCACACGCACACTAAAGCCCGCAGCGACACGAGGACGAAGCCCGGCGGCGACTCGTAGTGGTAGGCCGACGTCGCCGGGTTGAAGACGTGGAGCCGCCAGAGCTCGAGGCTCACCGTCGTCCACGTCAGCACGGTAACGTAGAGCGCGACGCGCACGCGCCCGTTCGCGCTCAGCTTCCGCCGCACGATGGTCCAGCCCTTGGCCAGCAATACAACCAGCAACACGAGCAGCAGGTCCGCGCCGTGCCAGAGGAAGCGCGCCGTCTGGAGGCACTCCGGCGCGCCCACGCCGTCCCGGCTGAAGACGGTGAAGTGGATCGTGCCCAACGCGCAGCCCAGCGTCTGCACGAAGATGGACCAGACGAGGACGGCGACCGTGTGGTGGAACTTGCGCCGCCGCTTGAGGCGCTCCCGCAGGTGGAGGCACCACAGGCTCAGCGCGACGTTGGCCACCGTGTACGCGATCAGCGTCTCGACGGTCCCGAGGTCGTCCGCGGAGAACTCCTTGTCGTTGTTCTCGGAGCCGTTCGTGAAGTGGAAGGTGTAGTCCAACACCAGCGGGCCCTGGCAGTTGTGGTAGCCCGTCTCGCTCGTGCAGCTGTCGGCGCAGTTCGCGAAGACGACGAAGAACCACGTGTTCGTCTTCGACCGGAGGTACGCCTGTCCTCTAGATTTCAGCACGCGGTTCAGATCGTCGGGCTCGACGGACTGGACGAAGGCGGACGGTTTGGACAAGTCAATAGCCACGGTGGCCTTGGCCTTGCGCTCGGAGCAGGACTCGTCGCCCTTGTAGACGTCGATGAAGTCGTCGAAGCCGTCGTAGTAGAGCAGAATCGCGGGCGTCGCGCCCGTCGGAAAGTCGACCTTGAACTTGAAATACCCGTAGTTGTTCTTGTCGTTGTTCGTCGGCGTCTCCACGCGGTCCGGCGTCGGCACGAAGCAGAACCGGTTCACGAAGTGCCAGGGCGACAGCGTGTCGAGCTCCGCGTTCTCGACCTACAGAGCGGGGGCGGCCATGGCGGCGCGCGGGTCGCGCCGGGCGGGCGGGGGCGCACCTTGAGCGCGGTCGCCGCCGCGGCGACGAGGGCGAGGACCCACCGCCGCCGGGCCATGGCCGACGCGACGCGTCCGGGCAGCCCACCTTCCCCGGCTCCAAACCACGGGCAACCGTCGGCAACGAAATCGGTGAAGCCCGACGTGAAGCCCGTGGGGCACGAGGTTTTTCACGAGGCTTTTTCACGAGGCTAGCATGCGCACGGGACGCCTCGCGCTTTTTGAAACCTCGCGCTCGGGGCTCGTTACAGAGGAAGGGCGCGGCGGCGGCGGCGCGGCGCGACGCAGATGCGGCCGGGGGCGGCGCGGCGGGGCGCCCCGCCGCGCGGAGGTGTGTGCACGGGCGGGCGGCGCGCGGCCGCGCGCCCAGGGGACCGGCCTCTCGGCCTCTCACGCGGGACAACATCGTCGTTTCTTCTTGTCGCCGAGGCCCTCGAGGGTGACCGCCTGGCTCGCGAGCGCGTCCGCCTGGGCCGCGAAAGGGTGCGCGATTCCCAACTTCTCTCTCGGTCGTTTTCCACTCGTTTCGGCTGATTTCTGGACGAGCGACCATCTCTCGGAGCGCTCTCGAAGCGTGGATCCTTTCTCTGGAACGCGCGCGCGCGGAACACTCAAGTTGAAGCGACGTCGAATCACCCTTTCGCGCGGCCCGGGCGTCCGCGGCGCGCGCGTCCGCCTCGGACTGCGCTAAAATCGCGTCCTTCGTCTCCCGCGCGATGGCCGTGTAGCACTCGTCGACGGCGCAGTTCTCCTTGGCCGACGTCTCGAAGAAGGCGACGCCGTACCTAAGACGGGGCGCCGCGGTCGCCGCGGGACGTCCGGCGGCGGGGGCGCGGCGGGCCGCGCTGCTTCGCGAGGGCCTCGCCCTCGGACGTGGAGACGACGCGCTCGGAGCGCCGGTCGCACTTGTTGCCGACAAGGATCAGGCGCACGCGCTCGTCGGCGTTCTCCCGGATCTGGTGGACCCAGTGCTGGATGTTCTCGAAGCTGTCGCGCTCCGTGACGTCGTAGACCAGGACGATGCCGTGCGCGCCCTTGAAGTACGAGACCGTGATCGTGCGGAACCGCTCCTGCCCCGCGGTGTCCCAGATCTGGAGCTTCACCTAGAACGTTCGAGGGTGAGCGCCGCCGTTGTTCTCCCGTCTTCTTCCGGGACGCCGCGTCCGCGCCCGCAGGCCGTCGAGCTCGACCTGCGCGGGGCGGCCGTCAAGGCGCGCGGGGGCGCCGTGGCGGCGCGCGCGCGCGTCGGGGCCGGCGGCGGGAAGAGAGGAGCGCCGCACCTCCTTGATCTTGAAGTCGATGCCAATGGTCGTGATGAAGGTCGGCGAGAAGC
>NW_008705568.1:1667528-1726697 GCF_000186865.1 Aureococcus anophagefferens | reverse complement strand
AGTCGTAGCGGTCCGCGTCGGCCATCGCCCCCGGCCCGGGCTCCGGGGCGGGCGCCTCGCCGGCCGACGCGGACCGGCGCGGCACCCGGCTGCCCCTCTTCCCCGGCCGAGCAGCCTCGAGCAATTTTCGGCCCAATTTTCCCCGGGCTTCAATAACTTTTGGTGAAGAGGCCACTCACCGATGATGGTGGTCCGCTCTATATCGCCTCTCTGAGATGCCTCAACGAGCCGCGTGGAGTCGATGTTGCCCCACGCCAACTTGCAACCATTTGGCATGCTTGTCGGCCGCTGACTTGGCGGCCGGCGTCGGCACGGTCGTGTCTTGTTTGGCGGCCGCCGGCGGCGGACCCATAATCTCGCCGGCGGCCACTGGCAGTCGGCTTCAAATATCTAGTTCAATGCCAGTGCGCAAGCGCGGTTCGCGCTAGCGCGCTAGGGAGAAGAAGCGCCAGGCAGCCGCCGCGAGGCCGACGAAGATGAGGACGACGGCGCACGTGATGGCGGCCTTGCGGATGGCGATCTCGCGCTCCTTCTTCGCGACGGACTCGGCGATCGGAGCTCGAGGGCCGGGCCGCCGGGCCAGGCCGTGCGGCGGACTCGGAGGCGCGTGATCCAAGACCCCTCTTCTTACCGCCGCGACAAAGTCGCCTGCAGTCCGGGAAGACCCGCGGGCTGCCCTGCGGGCGTGCACACCTGGAGGAGCCCGCAAAAAGCCCGCCACACGGTCTTGAACTGCAAGTTGCAGTCCTTGCTCTCGAATTCGAGTCGAGCATCTTCTAAGCATCTGGGGTGCTCTCAGGGGCCTGCGCCCTCCGTCGCCGCCTGTGCCGCGTTTTGGTCATCCTTTTGCCTCTCGACACCGCCGCTCGCAGCCCCATGTCGGCGCCGCCGCGCCGGAGCGGGCGCGCGCGCAAGGAGGTGCGCAACGAGGATGCGACGGCGAATTTGACGGATTCCGAGGACGAGGCCCCGTCGCGCCGGCGCAAGGCGCCGAAAGGCGCGCCCAAGGCGCCCAAGGCCAAGCCGGCGCCGCCGCCGCCCGCGTCGGCGGACGGCCTCGCGGCCGCGGGCCTCGCGCGCGTCGCGGGCACGGGCGCGGTGGACTCGAGTCCCGACTGGCCGCCCGGCTGCCGGCTGCGGCGCCTCGACGGGCTGTCGTGGCGGTCGACGCTCGCGTACGTCGCCGTCGACTTCGACGCCGCGGTCCACCTCCAGCGGCTCTGCCGGCGCGGCGCGGCCCTCGCGCGCGTGCTCTGCGCCGGCGGTGGGCCGCCGGGCTGGCGGATCCACCTGAGCGCGTCCGTGCCGAAGCGCGCCCGCGACACGCTCTGGCGAATCTCCCGGCCGTCGCCGCGCATGGCGGCGCACCTCGCCGCGGGCACCTGCTGCCTTTGCGGGAAGCCCTGGACCGGGGCCGTGCTCGAGCCCTGGGGCGTCTTCGCGCACGAGGCCTGCGCGCGGCCGCTCCTGGCAGGGCTCGACTACGTCAAGGCCCCGGAGTCGGACCGGAAGCGGCGCCTGCCGCGCCAGCTCCGCGACCGGCTCTTCGCGACGCCGACGGGCGGCGCGCGCTACGACGAACTGCCGAAGACGACGCTCCAGGGCTACGGCTACTACGGCGTCGTCGAGTACGACGCGGTCTGGGGCATGAAGTCGTGGGTCGTGCCCGACTGCTTCACCGTCGACGCGGCGCTCGACGCCTGCGAGGCGGGCCGGCCGGCCGGCGAGACCGCGGCGGCGGTCACGGCCGTCAAGGCGCGCGTCGACGCCGCGCGGCGCACGCACGACACCGCGCGATACCGCCAGGCGGCCGCCGCACGGGCCAAGCTGGAGCGGGCGGGCGGCGACGTGTCGTCGCTCACTGTGCCCGAGATCAAGCTGCTCTTTTCCGTCTTCTACAGCATGGACATCACCGGCGGAAAGGGGGGCCTCGTGGCGAGCCTCGAGGAGAGGATCAAGGCCGATCCCGGCGGCCTCGAGCACACTCTGGACGAGTATCTCAGTCGAAACGAGCCCGGCGCCCGATACGCCGAGGCGACGACGGGGTCTCCCAGCAAGCCCGCCGCGCAGCGAGCGCAACAACAGCCGCCCGATAGCGTGCTCGATGCCAACCTGGCCGACGGCCAGACCATCGAGGAGATACTGACCTTCTTCCCCCCCGCCTCCCCGCCAGGCGAGTAAGCGAAGCGAAGCGAGACCGTCGCAGCGAGGGGGAGATTACGACAAGGCTCAACTGAGACGCCTACTTGCAGTTTTTTTTCTGGAACGTGTCGACCTGGGATTTCGAGTAGGACTTGGCCGTGCCGCCCATGAAGGACGCGTTGGGCTTGTCGCAGAATTTCTGCGGCGGGGCGCGCGGCGATGCGTGGGGGGCGGCTCGCGGGACGCGCGAGGCCGCGCGCGCGCGCGGCGGCGGGGGCGCGACGCGCCTTCGTCGTCATCTTCGACACGTCGCTGCAGCTCGCCGGGAGCTTGCAGGACGACTTGGCGTCGCCCTTGCCGCCCTGGGTGTAGGTCACCCAGGTCTTACCGTAGTCGATCTCCGTGACGGAGAAGTCCGTGTACTTGAGCGACAGGTCGGCGGATGTGGCGCTCTGCGCCGACGCGCCGGCGAGCTCGGCGAAGAGCGTCTTGAACGTCGATTTCCCGGAGCACGGCGCCTTGGAGTCGTTGCAGGAATCCTTGGCGACGGCACCCGCGAGGCACGCGAAGATGAGCGCGACGCTGCGAGCCATGGGCAGCGTATATCGAAAAGGCAATCGTCGCGAATGGTTAACGTTTGCGTTTTCTACGGGCATTATTATCAGGACGTGACGGGAAGTCCGGCCATGATGGGGCTGCCCCTGCGCCTCTTCGTCACGGCGGCGGCGGCGGCGAGCGCCCGGCGGCTCGAGGAGGAGTCGTGCTTCGACATGGTGCTGACGGATTCCTACGCGGACACGTGGGACGGCACGACCTACACGATCACCGACGAGGACGGCGCCGCCGTCGTCACGGGCACCATGGAGACCGAGGCGGCCAACGAGACGGACGTCGTCTGCCTGGCGCCCGGCTGCTACGCGCTCGTCGTCGACGGCGGCGACTACCTGAGCGAGAAGGGCTGGACCCTGGGCGCGCTGAGCGGCGGCGCGCCCTACGACGGCGCCTTCACCGCGGGCGCCGACGGCTCCGTCGCGGACGGGTGCGCGATCTGCGTCGACTTCGTCATGAGGGACAGCTACGCCGATACCTGGGACGGCACGACCTACGCCTTCGCGTCGGACGACGGCGCCGCGGTGGCGTCGGGCACGATGGACGCCGAAGCCGACAACGAGACAGACGCGATCTGCTTCCCCGCGGCCGGCTGCTACGCGTTGGTCGTCGACGGCGGCGACTACCTGAGCGAGAAGTCCTGGACGCTCGACGCGCTGAGCGGCGGCGCGCCCTACGACGCCGACTTCTCCGTCGACGCGGACGGCGCCGTCGCGGACGGCTGCGGCGACGGCGACGCGGAGGTCTGCGTCGACCTCGTCCTCTTCGACGCCTACGCGGACACGTGGGACGGCACGACCTACACCATCACCGACGAGGACGGCACCGCCGTCGCCACGGGCACCATGGAGACCGAGGCGGCCAACGAGACGGACGTCGTCTGCCTGGCGCCGGGCTGCTACGCGTTCGTCGTCGACGGCGGCGACTACCTGAGCGAGAAGTCCTGGACCCTGGGCGCGCTGGCCGGCGGCGCGCCCTACGACGCCGACTTCTCCGTCGACGCCGACGGCGCCGTGGCCGAGGACGCCTGCGAGGCGTCGTCGTCGTCGGCGAGTACGTGCGTCACGCTCGTCTTGGAAGACGAGTACGCGGACGGCTGGGACGGGACCTACTACACGATCACGGAGTACGAGAGCGGGGCGCTGGTCGTGAGCGGGACCATGGCCTCGGGCGGCTACGAGGAGGTCGAGGTCTGCGTCGAGGACGACCTCTGCCACCGGCTCCACGTCGGCTGGGGATCGTTCCACGAGGAGAAGTCGTGGACGCTGGGCGGCTCCGTGAGCGGCGGCGCGCCCCACGACGACGAGTTCGCCGTGCGGAACGGCGCCGTCGTCGACGGCTGCGCGACGTCCGCGCCGACGGAGACGCGCGCGCCGACGGCCGCGCCGACGGCGACGCCCGCGCCGACGGCGACGGCGTCGCCGACGCCGGATTTGCTGGTCGTGGCCACCTTCGACGAGCTCGTCGCGGGCATCGCGACCGCGGGCCGCGTGCAGCTCGCCCAGGCCATCGCCGTCGACGAGGAGATCGCTGTCGCGGGCAACGTCACCGTGGACGGCAACGGCTTCGCGCTCGACGGCGGCGGCCGGACCCGCTTCTTCAACGTCGAGGCCGGCGGCCGGCTCGCGCTCGCCAATGTGCGGCTCGTCGACGGCTACGACTCGTCCGACGGCGGCGCCATCCACGCCGCCGGCGGCCGCGTCGAGCTCACGGACGTGACCGTCGAANACTGCGCGTGCGGCGATCTCGGGGGGGCGATAGCCCTCTACGACGGCGCGGCGCTCGCGCTGGCCGGCGACTGGGCCCTGGTGGACAACCGGGCGCCCATGGGCGGCGCCCTCTACGCGGCGTCGTCGACGGTCGAGGCGGCGGGCGGCGCCATATCGCGGAACGCCGCGGCGTCGGCCTGCGGCGCGGTCATGGGCTACAAGTCGCGACTGGCCTTCGAAGGGACGACCTTCGCGGACAACGCCGCGGGCGCCAACGGCGGCGTCCTCTGCACGGAGTACGGCACGGAGAACGACGGCGTCGCGGGCGCGGGCGTCTTCCTCGACGACGTCGTCGCCGTTAACAACTCCGCCGCGGAGGACGGCGGCTTCTCGCTGTCCGACTCGTCGACGATGGTCGTCCGCGGCGGCGCCTTCTCGGGGCACGCCGCGGGCGGGTCCGGCGGCGTCCACGCCGAGTACTGGCCCGGGTCCCTCGCCGTTTATGATTCGACCTACGCGAACAACAGCGCGGCCGCCGACGGCGGCGTCTATTTCTGCTCCTATTCCTCCGGCCTCGTGCTCTTCGACGGCGTCGACGCGTCCGGCGGCGCCGCGGGCGACGACGGCGGCTTCCTCAAGGCCGAGCTGTCGGCCTACGGCAACGTCACGCTCAAGGGCGGCGCCTTCGCCGGCGGCGCCGCGGGCGCGCGCGGCGGCGTCGCGCGCGTCGACGGCGCGGGCGTCCTCGACATCGTCGGAACGACGCTGCGCGGCGGCGCCGCGGGCGACGAGGGCGGCCTGCTCTCCCTCGCGGACGCTTTTCTCACCGTACAAAAATCGACATTAATGGGCGGCAGCGCGAACTTTGGCGCGGGCATCCACGCGGCCACGCCCGCGCCTTTAACCTTCGACGGCGGCGTCCTCTCCGGCAACGAGGCGCGGCTCCAGGGCGGCGCCGTCTTCTGCGCGTCCGACTGCGCCATCGCCGCGACGGCGACCGTCTTCGAGCGCAACGCCGCCGTCGAGGGCGCCGCGGTCTACCTCGCGGCCGACGTCGCCGCGACGGCGACGGACCTCGACGTGCGGGCCAACGTCGCGACGTTCGGCGCCGTGTTCCTCGCGCTGGGCGCGTCCCTCGACGCCGACGGCGTCGCGAGTTCGGCCAACGAGGCCGTCGCCGACGGCGCGCTCCTCTACGCGAGCCCGGACACGGCGTCGGTCTTGACGAACGTCGTCTCCGTCGGCGACGCCGCGGGCTTCTCGGGCGTGCTCTACGCCGGACCCGGCGCGACGCTCGACGTGTCCGCGGCGTCCTTCTCGCAGAGCGACGTCGGCTCGGGCGTCGTCTACGGCTCGGGCGCGGCCGCCGTCGCCCTCGCCGACGCCGTCTTCGAGGGCAACGCCGCGCGCGGCTCCGGCGCCGCGGTCTTCGGCGCCAACTTCGGGACGTTTCTGCTCGAGAACGTCCGCGCGTCCCTGAACGCCGCCGCGGAGCGCGGCGGCGCGTTCCACTTCGAGGACACGGACGAGGTCGCGAAGCGGCCGCGCGTCTTCGTCGCGAACTGCACCTGCGAGGGCAACGCCGCGGACTCCTGTGTGGAAATCAACCACTGGGTTGGGGGGTCCCCACCAAACTTCAGAACTCTCTAGCTCAATCAAATCGAAGTCGATTCGGCTGATTTTTGGACGAATCGATCGCTCTCGTCGAGTTCTCGAAGCAGAGCGAAAGAGTCTGGTCCAAACCGTTCGATCACTTGCACATTGAAGTCGGGTTGAAGATTTGATTTCCACACAGGCGGACTCCGGCGGCGCGCTGTCGCTCAAGGGGCCCCTCGACGCGTCCGTCGTCGATTGCGCCTTCCTCGGCAACGAGGCCGCCGACGGCGGCGGCGCCGCGGCGGCGACGGCGGGCGCGTCCTTCTCTCTCGTCAACGTCACGGCGTCGGGCAACGCGGCCGGCGGCAACGGCGGCGTCGCGCGGCTCTACGGTTCCGCGAACGGCACGGTCGCGGACTCGGAGATCGTCGCCAACGGCGCGGCGGCGCACGGCGGCGTCTTCGCCGTGGAGGCCGGGTCGGCGATCCTCTCGCGCGGCGGCAACGTCTTCGACGGCAACGAGGCCGAGAAGGGCAACGGCGGCGTGCTCTACATCGACGCGGCGTCGTCCTTCGACGTCGAGGCGAACCTCACCGCGGCCTTTGCGTCGGGCGAGCTCCGCCTCGAGGACTCGTCGACGAACAACGCGGCGCCGGCGGGCGGCGGCCTGTGCCGAATTCAACCACTGGTTTGGGTGGTCCTGACCAAACTTGAGAATTCTCTAGCTCGATCAAATCGAAGTCGATTCGGCTGATTTTTGGACGAATCGATTGCTCTCGTCGAGGTCTCGAAGCACAACCGAATGGATCTCGTCGAAACTGTCGCGTACGCTCACATTGAAGTCGGGTTGAAGATTTTAATTCGGCACAGGCGGCGGCGGCGTCTTCTTCGAGGAGGCCGCGCGCGACTTGAACGCGAGCGACCTCGCGGCGCACTTCGCGGGGAAGGCCGGCGCGTCGGCGGACGTCTTCTACCGGCTCGCCTACAAGGTCTGCGGCGCCGCGGCCAACGGGAACCGCGCGTTCTACGGCAACCTGTGCGCGTCGAGCGTCGCGCGCGTGGCCGCCAGCCACCGCACGGGCGTCGAGCGGTCCGGCGCGCCGACGGCCGACGCCGTCGTGCTCGAGGCGCTCGACGGCTTCGGCCAGGTCGTGCGCACCGTCGGCGGCGCGTCGACGACGACGCTCATGGCCTGGCTCGACAACGTGACGGCCTACTCCGGCGCGCTGCAGCACGGCTTCGGGTCGGGCGTCGCGACGTACGCCGCGGGCGCGCTGACGATGACCAAGGCGCCCGCGTCGACCGTGGCCATGCGCTTCGAGTCGTCCGTGGGCGACGCGACCTACTTCTCCGAGCTGCCCATGTCGCTGCGCGACTGCGCGACGGGCGAGGAGAACCAGGCCGACAAGCGCTGCTACGAGTGCGACGCGGGCACCTACTCCGTCGTCGCGGGCGCGCCGTGCGCGGAGTGCCCGAAGCACTCGACGTGCGCCGGGGGCTCGAACGTCGTCGCCAAGGCCGAGTTCTGGCGGAGCGCCTACGACTCGGGCGAGACGCGGCGGTGCCGCTTCGCGGACGCGTGCCCGGGCGGCGTGGACCTGTGGCCCAACGGGACCATCCGCGACAGCGACGCGCAGTGCACGCGGCACCACGAGGGGCCTCTGTGCGCGCTCTGCGAGGACGGCTACCAGCTCAACTCGGCCTCGGGCAAGTGCGTCTTCTGCGACGCCGGCGGGCGGACCCAGGGCCGGGCGATTCTGGGCGCCGTCGGCGGCGTGTTCTTCATCTTCGGCGTGGCGACGTTCTGCGCGCTGCGCCGCTTCAAGGACGTGGCCATGATCCTGGCGTCGGCGCTGACGGCGGCGTCGGACGCGGCGATCGTCGTGGTCGCGCGGTGCAAGGTGCTGCTCGTCTTCTTCCAGATTCTGGGGTCCATCACGCTGTCGTTCCCGAACGTGAACCTGCCCCCGTCGTTCGCGGCGATGGCGCGCCGCGCGGCCGCGCTGGGCATCTCCTTGGGCGACTTCGTCGCGGACACGTGCGTCGGCGAGTTCGACTATCTGCACACGCTCGTCGCCGCGACGGCCGCGCCCATCTGCGTCGCGCTGTCGCTCTTCGGGTCCTACGGGCTCTACGTGACGTGCTGTGTGGAAATCAACCGCCGGTTCGGGACGTCCCGACCAAACTTTGAAATGCTCTCGCTCGGCCAAGTCGAAGTCGACTCGGCTGATTCTTGGACGAATCGATCGCTCTCGTCGAGTTCTCGAAGCACAGCGGACGTGCTCGTGTCAAACCATTCACATGCGCGTACATTGAAGTCGGGTTGAAGATTTGATGTCCGCGCAGGTGACGTGGACGCGCGCGGACAGGGAGGACCGCGCGACGTTCAAGCGCATGGTCTTCCTCGTGTTTTTGTTGATGACCTACACGGTCTACTCGACGACGTCCACGGTCGTCATCCGGAGCCTGCAGTGCGACGACGATTTTAAAGATAGCGTCCACTCGCGCTACTACCGCGACGCGTACCTCTACGCGGACTACTCCGTGTCCTGCCAATCGAACCGCTACGCGCTGCACCGCGTCTACGCGATCCTGATGGTGTTCTGCTACCCCGTGGGCATCCCTTTTGTTTATTTTTTCATGCTCCTCGGCGCCAAGGACACGATCGCGCCGTCGAACATCACGCTGCTCGCGGAGCGCATCGTCGAGGAGACGGAAAACGTCGGCGCGGACATCCGGCGCGAGCGCCGCGAGGTCACGAAGTTCTTGGAGCACGAGGACGAGGAGGAGGAGCGCCACAGCGGGTGGATCGGCGCGACGCTCCTGAAATTCTACAAGCGGAAGCAGGAGGAGGACCTGCTATTGGCGATTAAAAGAGGAGAGCTCCGGGGCCAGGCCTTCGAGTACCTGGCGACGGTGCGCGAGTGCGGCGAGGCGGAGCGCGAGAACAAGGTCATCGCGGAGACGCCGCTCGCGCGCGCCGGGGACGCGTCCATGTACGACTCGATCCGGCGGCGGGGGTCCGTGACGTCCAAGGCCACGAAGGACTACAAGCGCGCGGAGGCGAAAGCGACGGCCGGCGAGGCGGAGCAGTTCTTCTTCCAGGCGCCGCACGGCGGGGGGCCCGCGGCCGCGCAGGAGACGACGGGCACGGTCGCGGACTTCGTGGACGTCGGCGACCGCGACCTCGCGCGGCGCCTCAGCGCCGACGCCGAAAAAGCGCCGGAGCGCAAGGTGCCCGCGCTCAAGGCGCACCGGAGCCGCGCGTCGCTGGCCGTCGCCGGCGCGGACTACCAGCTCGAGGACTACGTCAACGGCAAGACGGCGCGGCGCACGCAGGCGACGGCGGCGGCGGCGGCGGCGACGTGCCGCGTGCTCGGCCACGAGCTCGTCATCACGTCGCGCGACATCGAGGACTCGAGCGCGCACCTCGAGTTCCTGTTCGGCGAGTACGACCCGCCCTGCTGGTACTTCGAGTGCCTCGAGTGCGTGCGCCGGCTGCTGTTGACGGCGGTGCTGCCCGTGCCCGTGATCCACGCGGAGTCGCTCGGGCAGATCGTCTTCGCGTGCATGGCCGCCTTGTTCTTCGCGTCGCTCTACGCGTACCTGCGGCCCTTCATCTCGGACACGATGGACGCCTTCGCGAACTTCATGCAGGGGCTCCTGTTCTTGAATTTACTGTTCACGCTGGTCCTCCACGCGGACGCGAACATCGAGGACGAGGACGTGTCGACGGGCATCCCGACGCCCGTCGCGGCGCCGTTCATGGTCTTCCTGAACGTCGTCGTCGCGCCGCTCGCGGGCATCGCGTCCATCGTCATGGACGACCTCGAGGCCTTCGACGTCGACTTTGGCTTCGACTTCGATTTGATCACGGTCGCGCGGCTCTACGACTCGGCCCTGCGGCGCGCGGGCCTGCGCGGGGGGCCCGCGCCGGACGCGGTGGACCCGGAGTCGCCGCCCAAGTCCCCGGCGAAGCGCGAGGAGTTCTTCTACCAGGTCGCGGACGCCGTGCACCGCGAGGACGACGCCGCGGCGCCGGCGGTCGAGGACACGTTCTCCGGGTCCGAGGACGAGCTCGCCATCGTCCGCCGCGGGTCCGGCGGGGACGCGCGCCTCGTCGAGGGCTACCTCAACTTCCTCGCCTGCGGCGGCTGCACGGACGCCGACGGCCTCGCCGGCGAGGCGCACCCCGTCGACGCGCCCGGTGGCGTCCGCGTCTAGACGTCTAACTAGCACGACTTCTGGGGGATCGGCGTGCCCCGGAGCACGGCGCCGAGGCGCTCGCAGCACCGCTCGCTCAGGCCGCTCTCGACCATCGTGCGGACGAAGTGGGGCGCGAGCTTGGCGCGCATGGTCTCGTCGTCGACGGCGAGGACGTCGATGTCGTCGACGACCGCGAACCTGTGTGGAAATCAACCAGTGAGCTGGGACGTCGGGGCCAAACTTGAGAATTCTCTAGCTCGGTCAAATCGAAGTCGATTCGGCTGACTTTTGGACGAATCGATCGCTCTCATCGAGTTCTCGAAGCACAGCGGAAGTTTCTGGTCCAAATCGTTCGATTATGCGCACATTGAAGTCGGGTTGAAGATTTGGTTTCCACACAGCCGCGAACGTCGTGATCTCGGGCCGCGCGTCGAGGTACGCGACGATCTCCGCCGCGCGCCGCGCCTCGCCGAGCCGCTTCGCGCCGCCCGTGTGCCAGCGCAGGTCCTGGACGCCGAGCGACGGCGTGCGGCCCGCGACCGTCGCCCGGGGGATGCCCGCGGCCTCGAGCGCCGCGAGCAGCACGCCCTCGTTCTCCCGCTGGAGCCGCCACGTCGTGCTGAGCACGATGTCGCAGGCCGTGGCGTCGACGACACCCTTGAGGCGCCGCAGGAGCTTGGGGTGCAGCGCGTGCTTGCCGGGCATCTGCGACGTGTTGAGCACGCCGTCGACGTCGAGGAATAAAATCGGCGACTGCGCCGCGGCGAGGGCGTGGAGGTCGAGCTCCGACATTTGTGGGTGTGTGTCGCCTCTAGTTAGCAGCTAGGACGACGCTCCCGGCCGCGGCGATGCAGAACATGGCAGCCTAACATGCTTCGCTCGATGGATTTACCACAAAGCATTCAAGCAAAACCGCAAGAATCAAAGCGAGCAAAAAGTGGTAAAAAGAGAGAGCCTGGACGCCAGGCCTGAGCGCGTTCCCGCCCTCCACCCGGCCGCCGCGCGCCGCCGCGGCGCGCCGCGTTTGCCAGACAGCATGTCGAGCGACAACAAGCGGTCGCGCGGCCGCAACGTGAACCTCCAGAGCGACCTCGTCGGCATGATGTGCGCCGCCGGCGCCGCGGGCGCGCGCGACCGTGCGCAACGACGCCCGCGCAGGTACGGCTTCGGCGACGCGGAGAAGCCCAACGTCGAGTCCGTGGCCCTCGTCGAGAAGCTCGTCGTCCAGCGCGGCGCCGGCGTCCGGCGACCGGGGAGCGGCGCGCGCGGTAGCGCGCGCGGCCGCAGGTACGTGCAGAACCTGTGCGCGGACGCGACGGCCGTGTCGCGGCTGCGGGACCAGAAGCTCGACACGGGCTGCTTCCTGCTCTCCATCCGGTCGCAGACGCCCAAGTACCTCCGGTGCCAGGACCTGCTCGAGATGCGCGCGCGGCTCAAGGAGGTCCGGAAGATCGGCCCGGGGCAGGACGACTAAGATTCGCGTGTTACTTGAGGACGTTGCCGTCGTAGCCCGCGGCGACGAGCCCCTCGTAGGCCGCCCAGACGTCGTCCGGGATGGCCACGGGGGCCTGGAAGTCGCGCTCGGGCGTCGCGTAGAGTCGCAGCCGCTGGAGGTCGCCGACCATGATGCTCACGACGGCCTCGCGGGAGACATGGGCGTCCGGGTAGTCCATGAAGGAGATGGACGGCGAGGTGACGGCGACGCGCGGCGTTTTTCCGGGCCACTGCTTCAGCAACGTCGCGTAGCTTCTTTTTTCCATGAACGGCTTTTGCACGACGATCAGCGAGCCGCGGGCCCGGCCCGCGCGGTCGAGGAGCGCCGCGGAGAAGCGGCAGTTCTCGCCCGTGTTCGTCGCCGCGTTCTCCACGAGGACGGCGTCCTCGGGCACGCCCGCGGCGCGCGCGCGGTCCGCGAAGACGTCGGCCTCGGGCCGGGTCCAGCCGTTCAAATTCGCGCCGCTGTGGGGGCCCGCGCCGAAGCCGCCGGAGAAGCAGATATAGTGACCCATGCCCGCGTCGTAGAGCTCGACGGCCTTGTCGGCGACGCGGACGTCGTGGCTGCAGAGCACGAGGATGCCGTCGGCGGGTTCGACCGCGTGGCCGACGTTCATGAAGTCCCAGACCGCCTCCGCCCAGCGCCACTCGGCGCTGCCCGCGACGAGGGGCGGGCCGTCGCCCAGGCGGCGCCGCCGCCCCGTGGGAAACCAGGACCAGGCGACGGGCGGCTCGCCGAGCCGGCGCCGGTTCTGGTAGAGGAGGCCGCCGACGTAGGCGCAGACGAGCGCGGCGAGGCACTGCATCTGCCAGGCGTTGTTGGCGTAGGCCGCCATCGCCGCGCACGCGGCGACGCAGGACGAGTAGAGGTACTCCGGGGCTTGCTTGACGGGCAGCGGAGCTGGATTGGCGGGCGGCGGGGCTGGCGTCTCTGGGGCTGCCATCGTCTACAAGTGCAAGGCACGCTGGAGTTCAATATTCGTCGGAGCTCGCGAGCTTGAAGGCCTCGACGCGCCGCGACGTACGATTATGGCGTGGAAGCTCATTGCGTTGACGGCCCTCGCCCATGGCCTCGTGCCCAAGCTGCCCGCGCGGTCGGTGCGCGCCTCGCGGTCGGCCCTCCAGATGCACGACTTCGACTACGACGTCGTCATCGTCGGCTGCGGCGTCGGCGGCCACGGCGCGGCGCTGCACGCGCGGTCCCAGGGCCTGAGCTGCGCCGTGCTCTCCGGCGGCGACGTCGGGGGCACGTGCGTGAACCGGGGCTGCGTGCCGTCGAAGGCGCTCCTCGCCGCGTCGGGCCGCGTGCGCGACATGGGCGACGAGAAGCATTTGGAGTCGACGGCGGCGTCCCGCGGCCGCGGCGACGTTCGAGAGCTGTCGACCGGGCACCCAAGGAACCATCGCGCGTCGTAGGTCCATGGGCATCACGGTGCCGGGCGGCGTCGAGTTCGACCGCGCGGGCATCGCGGCCCACGCGGAGCAGCTCGTGAACAAGGTCCGCGGCGGCCTCGAGGGGTCCCTGGGCCGCCTGGGCGTCGAGCTCATCCCCGAGTTCGGCGCGTACGGCGGGCCCAACACCGTCGAGCTCGGCAACGGCAAGAAGGTCACGGCCCAGGACATCATCCTCGCCCCGGGCTCCGTGCCCTTCGTGCCGCCGGGCGTGACCATCGACGGCGAGACGGTCTACACGTCCGACGAGGGCCTGCGCCTGGAGCACGTGCCCGAGTACTGCGCGATCATCGGCAGCGGCATCATCGGCCTCGAGTTCTCCGACGTCTACACGGCGCTCGGCTCCGAGTGCACGCTCATCGAGGCGCTGCCCAAGCTCATGCCCGCTTTCGACCGCGAGATCGCCAAGCAGGCCGAGCGGCTCCTGCTGACGCCGCGCGGCATCGACTACCGGACCGGCGTCTTCGCGTCGAAGGTGACGCCGGGCAAGCTCGGCGAAAAGCCCGTCGTCATCGAGATGATCGACGCGGAGACGAAGGAGCTCGTCGAGGTCCTCGAGGTGGACACGTGCATGGTCGCCACGGGCCGCGTGCCGAACACGGGCAAGCTCGGGTTGGACAAGCACGGCATCGAGACGCCGCGGGGCTTCGTGCAGGTCGACGAGACGATGCGCGTGCTCGCGGGCCCCGGCGGCGCCGTCGCCGACGAGCACCTCTACTGCATCGGCGACGCCAACGGCATCCAGATGCTCGCCCACACGGCGTCGACCCAGGGCGTCAGCGCCATCGAGAACATCTGCGGCCGCAAGCACGTCGTCAACCACGAGGACATCCCCGCGGCGTGCTTCACGCACCCGGAGGTCGCCCAGGTCGGCATCGACGAGGACGCGGCGAAGGACCGCGCCGAGGCCGAGGGCTTCGAGCTCGGCAAGGCCGTGGGCCACTTCCGCGCGAACTCCAAAGCGCTCGCGGAGGGCGAGGGCGACGGCATCGCCAAGGTGCTCTTCAACAAGGACACGGAGCAGATCCTCGGCGTCCACATCATCGGCCTCCACGCCGCGGACCTCATCCAGGAGTGCGCCAACGCCAAGGCCGCCGGGACGACGGTCCGCGAGCTCGCCTTCACGACGCACACGCACCCGACGCTGTCCGAGGTCATCGACGGCGCGTTCAAGGAGTGCGTCGGCATGCACGCCCACTAGGGGCGCTCGCGCCCCCGGGCGCACCAAGTCGCGCCCGGCGCTTTGCCTATAATCCTCGGGCTTCCGACGAGGGGGCACTCTTTACGCGTCGAGGGGCGCGTCCGCGGCGTCGGGCTCGGCGTCGGGTCCGGCGTCCGCGGCCTCGACCGCGGCGTCCGCCGGCGCCTCGCCCATGGCCGCGTCGGCGTCCGCCGCCGGCGCCTCCGCCATGGCCGCGTCGGCGTCCGCCGCCTCCTCGCCGCCGTCCGCCGCCTCCGCCGTGGCCGCCGGCGCCTCCTCGCCGCCGTCCGCCGGCGCCTCGCCGTTGTCCGCCGGCGCCTCGCCGTCCGCCGGCGCCTCGCCGCCGTCCGCCGGGGCCGGCGCCTCGGCGACGGGCTCGGGCCAGAGGCTGTGCGGCAGCGCGGCGAGCGGCTTCCGCGGGCCGCCGCCGCCGTCGTCGTCGTCGTCGAGGGACCCCGCGCCCGCGCGCACGACGGCGCCGCCGAGCAGGAGGGCCACGCGCTTGACGCGCAGCGGCACGTCGGCGACGGGCGCCAGGGCCGTGTAGCGGACGACGACGGGCTCGGGCCAGAGGCCGTGCGGCAGCGCGGCGAGCGGCTTCCGCGGGCCGCCGTCGCCGTCGTCGTCGTCGTCGAGGGACCCCGCGCCCGCGCGCACGGCGGCGCCGCCGAGGACGAGGGCCACGCGCTTGACGCGCAGCGGCACGTCGCGCGGCCGCTTCTTGGACCGCGCGCCTTTCGGCGACACGGCGACGCGGACGCGGAGGCCCGACGGCTCGCCGTGGCACCGCTTCCGGCCGCGGCCGCCGCGGCCCCGGGGCCGCGCGCGGGCCTTGGCCTCCGCGAGCGCCTCGCGCTGGGCCTTGGCCTCGAGGCGCTGGCGCTGGACCTCGGCGGACCGCTCGGACTTGGCCAGGTCCTTGGCGGCGCGCTTCCGGTCGGCCTCCGCGCGCCGCGCGTCGCGCACGGCCATGGCGGCCATCGCGCGGTCCGCGACCCTGGCCGCGCGCTCCGCGTCGCGCTTCAGCGCGGCGGCCTTGCGGTCCTCCTCGACCTGGCGCTCGCGCTCCTCCCGCTCCTGGACGCGCTGCTGGCGCCGGAGCTCGACCTGCTGCGCGCGGAGCAGCTGCTGGTGCTGGAAGAGGACGCGCCGCTGCTCCTGGAGCACGGCCTGCTCGAGCGCGTGGCGCCGCGCGTCCTCGTGGCGCCGCTCGCGGTTCGCGTGCTTGGCGTCGTCGGCGACGGCGTTGGCGGCGGCGCGGTCCGCGCGCCGGAGGAGCTTCTCGAGGCGCGTCTGCTCCTTCTCCTCGCGCGCCTCGGCGATCTCCTCCGCGGAGCGCTGCGCGCCCGTCCGCGACACCGCGTACATGCCCGGCTTGTGCTCGCTGCGGCTCGACTGGCGGCTCGGCGTCGCCTTGGGCTTGGGCGTCGACACCTTGGGCTTCTTCGGCTTGCTCGCGGACAGCGCGCCGCCGGACCCGCCGCCGAGGCCGAGCGACTTGAGGAACTCCGCGTTCCGCGCGATGCGCGCGTCGCGCTCCTTCTCGTAGTCGCTCTTCTCGACGACGGGCGGCGGCGTCGGCGTCCGGCTGCGCGGCGCGGAGAGCGTCGCGGGCATGCGCCGCGCGTAGTCGAGGCCGGCCGCTCTTACGACGCCGCCGCGGCGCGCGAGGCGGCGGATCGCGGGGGCCGTGACGCCCGGGATGGCCTCGCGCAGCACCGCGCGCCGGCCCTTGGTGGCGGCGTTGCAGAGTTTCCGGCGCGGGGCGTCCGCGGCCGCGGGGGGGTCCGGGGCCTTTCGAGCGCTCTTACGGCGAGCCGCACCGCTCATCGCATGAAGTGTCGCCGCGGCTTCGGGATTCGTCGGGGTCCGGCGCGCGGGTCGACGAAACGGGCGGCGGTGCACGGGGGGACGGCGCGGGGCGCCGCGTTGGACCCGCGGGGTCGAGCGGCGGACGTGCCGGCGGCCGACGACGCGGCTTGACTCGGTCTGGCCGGGGTGGTGCACCGTGGGTGCCGCACGATTTTGCTTCGCGGTGCTTCGGATTAATTCGGACCGTGAACTCAAATTGTGGTTCACGAAGAAGCGAGAGCTCTTCCTTTCGTGTTCTCCTCGGTCGGCGTCCACATCATCGGCCTCCGCGCCGCGAAGAGTATCTGCGAGGGCCGCAGCGCGAGAGCTGCCGGAAGGGAGGCCCGCGCGATCAGCTCCGAGTCGCCTTCACCACCTTGGGCGACTCGGAGTTCACGCACCCGCCGGCGACGCTGTCCGAGACCGGGCCATCGGCTCCGAGTCGGCCCCTCGGACGGCAGAACACATCTCGCCGACGGCGGGATATGTGAGGCGGCGCTGCCGAAGTTCAACCGCAAATCTTGTATCTTCAACATTGGACCTTGAAGCCTTGATCGTGTGAGAACTGACATCTAAGACGCGGATCTTAGCTTGGGAGAGCATGATGACGAAGGGTGGGCAGGTCGCGCTGCCCTCCGTGGGAACGGAGACGGTGGAAGACGCGCTCCGCATGCTGTCGCGCGCGAGCGGCGTGAGCCAGGAGGAGCTGCGGCAGCTGTACCACACGACTCAAGCGGGCCGGGAAGCGGGGTCGAAGGTCGCGAGCGCGGCCGAGGGCGGGTTCACGACGGCGCTGCTCGCGTACGTCGAGAAGATCGCGGGCCTGCGAGGGACCATCCGCGACCACGCGGCGCGCGCCTCCCTCCCGGACCTCGAGGCCGAGGGGCCGGCCGCGCTCCGTCGCCAGCTGACGTACCTGGGGCTCCCGTCGAGCGGGACCGCGGCGGAGCTCGCGCGGCGCCTCTACGACCACGCGCGGCCGCTCGAGCCCGTCGCGAAACGAGCGGGACCTCCCGCGCCGCGGGCGAAGGCCGCCCGGGGCGCTTCGGGCCGGGAGCCCCCGCGCGCTCGAGGTCTCGCCCGGCGCCGCCGGCCGCTACACGAAGTGGGGAGACGGCACGATCTTTTCCGACCAGCGCGTCTTCATGCACATGGATACGATGCAGGTCTCGCGCACGAAGAGGAAGGAAGTTCCCAAGGGCACCTGGGCGGGCGTCTGGGCCACCCTAGGCGGTGCCGCCGCGTCGATCGCCGTCGTCGTCGCCATCTTCTTCGCGCCCTTGAACTTGGAGCAGCGCTCTCCGACCGCGGGCGCGCCGTCCAAGCCCTTCGTCATTGGCCGGTGGCGGCTCTGCAACAAGAAGTCCATCGTCCGCCACGCCAAGCGCGCCGCCGTCAGCGCGATCAAAAAATCCCTCAGTGAAGGCGACGCCTAGTCAAGCCGCCGCCGCCGCCGCAGCCCCCCCCCTCTTTTGAAGTTCCTCAACACGCGTGCAAATTTCAACGGCACTCCCCCGTCGTCGACGTCGTCGTCGTCGACCCCCGACCCTTTTTTGCTTCCTCCGCGGCGCGGGCCTTGCACAAGGTTGCCGCCCCTGCTATGTATGTGCATTTTAAAATACTACTACCCGTACGAACCCACTGGTCGGGCCACTTTCAAAGTTCAAAGTCTCCAGTGGGCCCCAGGTTCGTTCGAGCACGCTTCCATCCGGCGACGTCCTAGTCCGGCACGAGATGACCCGGGGATGTTTAGACGTCGAGGGGCGCCTCCGAGTCGTCCTCCATGGCGTCGGCTACGGGCGGTTCGGCGTCCGCGACCTCCACCGTGGCGTCCGCCGGCGCCTCGGCCATGGCCGCGTCGGCATCCGCCGGCGCCTCGGCCACGGCCGCGTCGGCGTCCGCCGGCGCCTCGGCCACGGCCGCGTCGGCGTCCGCCGCGCCGCCGGCCGCGTCCGCCGCGTCGCCGGCCGCGTCATCCGCGCCGCCGGCCGCCGGGGCCGGCGCCTCGGCGATGGGCGCCAGGGCCGTGTAGCGGACGACGACGGGCTCGGGCCAGAGGCCGTGCGGCAGCGCGGCGAGCGGCTTCCGCGGGCCGTCGTCGCCGTCGTCGTCCTCGAGGGACCCCGCGCCCGCGCGCACGGCGGCGCCGCCGAGGACGAGGGCCACGCGCCGGACGCGCAGCGGCGCGTCGCGCGGCCGCTTCTTGGACCGCGCGCCCTTGGGCGACACGGCGACGCGGACGCGGAGCCCCGACGGCTCGCCGCGGCACCGCTTCCGGCCCCGCGGCGCCGCGGGCCTCCGCGGCGGCGCCCGGGGCCGGTCGCCGGCGTCGTCGCCGCCCCGCTTCTTGCGGTTCGCGTCGTAGCACGCCGGGCAGATCAGGATCTTGCGGTCCGGGTCGCTCGCGGGTTTGCCGTACGCGGCGACGTCGGCGTCGGCGACGTTGACGCACTTCGGGTGGAACTCGCCCGCGCAGCCCTCGCAGGTCAGCGTGACCTCGCCGGGCCGCCCGCGCGCCTGGCAGACGCAGATGATGCCCGCGGCGACGCACGTCGGGCAGTGCCACCGCGCGTCGCTCTCGCCGAGCGCGCCGGCCACGGACGCCGAGAGGCCGACGCACGCCGGGTGGTGCCAGACGTCGCACGCGTCGCACATGAGCATGAACGTGTTCTGGCACGACGCCGCCGACGCCTTGCAGACGCAGACGACCTGGTTCTCGAGCGCCGCGCGGCGCGCCTCGCAGTGCGGGCAGTGCCACGTCGCGGTCGGGTCGCCCTCGTGCGCCGCGAGCCACGCGCGCGTCTCGTCGTCCAATTGCGCGCAGGCCGGGTGCCACCAGTTGTTGCAGCCGTCGCAGGACACGTAGCCGTCGAGCGCGTTCGGGTCGAAGCGCTCGCAGTGGGGGCACCACCTCCCCGACGCCGCGCCCAAGAGCCGGCCGACGGTCGTCGCGTCTTGAGCGTCGTGGTCCGCGAGGCCCCCGCCCTCCGCGAGCCCGCGGTGCTCCGCGCACCAGAAGCGCCGCAGGCCCCCGAAGCGCCAGCGCGAGCTCACGGCGCAGGGCGCGTGGTACGACCGCTGGCAACTCGCGACGTGGCAGCCGATCGTCGCGCCGCGACCGTCGCAGGCGAAGCAGCGGAGCTGCGCGCCGCGCTTTGCGGCCTTGACGACGTTGTGGTAGGCGCCGTGGTCGTCGAGGAAGACCTCGGGCGACAGCTCCGCGCAGCGCTCGTGCGCGCGGTACAGCGTGCCCTCGGGCCGCGCCTTCGTCGCGGGCCCGAGGAAGACGGAGGCGATCATGGCGCCCTCGGCCGAGTCCGGGTCGTTGGCGTCGCCGCCGCAGAAGCAGCAGGGCGGCAGGAGGCGCGCGACGTCCGCGGCCGTGAGCTGCTGCGGCGGCGGCGCGGCCGGCGGCGCCGCGACGGGGCAGTAGGCCGCCGGGCTCCGCGGCGCGCCCCGCTCGTAGGACACGCCGCCGTCGGGCGGCGCCCGCTCGGCGGCGTAGGACGCGGACGCGTAGGCGTAGCGCGGCGCCTCCGGCGGCGGCCCGAGCGGCGGCGGCGGCCCAAAGTCGCCGCCGAAGTCGTAGTCGGCCGCGTAGGGCGGCTCGAAGCCGCCGTAGCCCGCGTGGGCGTAGGATGCCGCCGCGAAGGCGCCGGCGCCGTCGTAGGCGCCCCAGGGCGCGGGCGCGCCGCCCGCGGCGAAGGGCGGCGCGAAGGGCGGCGGCGGCGCCGCCGGCGCCGCGCGGGCCGGCGCGCCCGTGCGCCGCGCCTCGCGCTCGAGGATGACGCTCACCGTGGACTCGCTCGCGATGGCGTCGGCCTGCTGGGCGGCGTCCGACGACTTCTGGGTCTTCGCGAGCTTGCTCCGCGCCTTCGCCTCGGCGAGCGACTCGCGGTGACTTGGCCATCTCCTTGACGAACTTGGCCGCGCGCCGCGCGTCGCGCGCGGCCATGGCGGCCATGGCCTTGTCCGCGACCCGCGCCGCCTTCTCCGCGTCGCGCTTGAGCGCGGCGGCGCGGCGGTCCTCCTCGACCTGGCGCTCACGCTCCTCCCGCTCCTGGACGCGCTGCTGGCGCAGCACCTCGAGCTGCTGCGCGCGGAGAATAGCCTGGTGCTGGAAGAGGATGCGCCGCTGCTCCTGGAGCACGGCCTGCTCGAGCGCGTGGCGCCGCGCGTCCTCGTGGCGCCGCTCGCGGTTCGCGTGCTTGGCGTCGTCGGCGACGGCGTTGGCGACGGCGCGGTCCGCGCGCTTGAGGAGCTTCTCGAGGCGCGCCTGCTCCTTCTCCTCGCGCGCCTCGGCGATCTCCTCCGCGGAGCGGCCCGTGCGGCTGATCGCGTACATGCCCGGCTTGTGCTCGCTGCCCGCGCGGCTCGACTTGCGGCTCGGCGTCGTCTCCGCCTTGGGCGTCGACGCCCGCTTCTTCGGCGGCGCCCTGCCCGCGGCCAGCGCGCCGCCGGCGCCGCCGCCGAGGCCGAGCGACTGGAGGAACTCCGCGTTCCGCGCGATGCGCGCGTCGCGCTCCTTCTCGTAGTCGCTCTTCTCGACGACGACCTCGCACCTGGGCGCCGCGGACCGGCCGCCCTTGCCGCAGTGGCGGCCGCAGAGCAGGTCGCCGATGGCCTTGGCCGCGCCGCCCGGCCGCGCGGCGCCGCCGCCGCCGCGGCGCCACTCCTTCGGGCCCATGAGCTCGCGGAGCACGCAGGCCGGGTGGAAGGCGGCGACGCACTTCTTGCGGCGGCACTGGACGGCCTGGCCGCGCTTGCCGCAGAGCTCGCAGCGCAGCGCGCCGCGCGCGGCGCTCAGATCGCCGCAGAGCGCGACCGACAGGCGCCGCTCGTCGGCGAAGCCCGCCTCCTCGATCCAGGCCGCGCAGGCGACGTGGGCCCAGGCGTCCTGCCAGGCGGCGTCGCCGACGTCTCTGGTCTTCGCGTCGGACTTCGGAAGCGTCGTCGCGCGCTTGAACGCGAGAGGGATCTTCGCCGCGCCGTCGACGACGGGCCCGTCGGGGCCGCCGGCGCAGATGGCGCACGCGCGCTCCGTGCGCGGGAAGTCGAGGGACGTCGGCGCGCGCGCCCCGGGCGGCGACGGCGCCGCGTCGGCGGCCGCCCGCGCCGCTTCGAACGCGACGGAGTCGCAGTGGCAGGGCTCGCAGAACCAGGGCTCGTCCTCGGGCGGCAGGGCGCGGATGCCGTAGCAGAGCTGGTGCACGGCGACGCCGCACCCGGGGCCGTCGCAGAAGAGCAGCGCGTCGCCCTCCTCGCTGTGCGCGGAACCGCAGACGCCGCAGTAGCCGTCGTCGTCGGCGGCGTTCGCCGGGCTCGGCGCGGGCGCGGGCGCCGCGGGGGCGCCGGGCGCCGGCGTCCGCGGCGCGGGGAGCAGCGGGGCCGCCGGGACGCCGGGGACGCCGGGGGCCTCCATGCCGGCTTCCGCCGCTTCGGTGGCTTTTGGTGAGGCGGCTCGCGGGCGCGTCGGGCCCGGGCGCGCGGATGGCCGGGCGGGCGCGGCGCGCGGGGGGACCGATGCGCAAACGCGGGGCCAGGCGGGCGCCGAACGTGTCACGAGGCCGGCCACTCGCGACGACGAGGCGGTATTGGCGCCGGCGCCGGGGTACTCGTGAGACGCAAACACACCAAAATGCACCGATTTTATTCGGGTCGTGACGGCACAATGAACGGAAACGAAGCAACATCCTTTCTTGTTCTTCGTAATTTAGGCGCCCTTGGACGCGGGAACCGACGCTTGGGCCCGGAGACCATGTCTCGGGGCCGTCGGGCGACGGCACGTCGCGCCCGAGACCGAAATCGGGGCCGAAGCAGGAAGCGGGACGTTCTCTGCGACGGTTCGGGCGCACGTTGTCGCTCTCGGGGCCGTCGTGGACCGTCGGGGCCGCGGGATGGGCGGTGGTGGGCGGGAGGGCGGCGGCGGCGGCGCGAAGGGCGTGGTTAGGTTTCCATCCATGACCCCCGGCGAGGGAATTTTGTAGGTGAGGCCCTTGCCACAAACTTCAGAGCTGCCCTGAGGACAGCGTCGCCGCCGCGAGCCGCGGCGCGCCTCGCCTACGCCAGGAGTAGCCGCCCCCGAGAGGTCCGCGGACCCGAGGCGGCGCGCCGGCGCCGGGTCTCGCGGCCGGGCCGCGCACGGGCGGCCCTCCCGTACCCTCGGCGCGCGGCCGCCAGCGATCGCCCTCAGAAAAGCCGCGGCAGCCGCTCGACGCATAGCGCCGCGGCCGCATAACTCATGGCCTCCCTCGCGGCGTCGGCCCGCGCCCTGCTGCTCGCGGGGCTCCTGCGCTTCGGCGCCGGCGAGAAGGAGCTCAGCGACGAGGACTGGGAAAAAATCAACGAGGAGGAGAACGAGGAGCGCGTGCTCAAGTTGAACATCATCGTGCTCACCGTGACCATCCTCGTCGTGCGTCGCCCCCGCGTCCCGCCCGGCACGTCCCACGGCCCCGAAAAATCCCCTTGTTATAGGCCATCTCGCTCGCGTTCGAGTTCGGCCACGAGCACCTCCTCGAGCACACGTCGGAGACGATGCGGCCCATCGTCGAGTCGCTCTTCAGCGAGCTGACGCTGCTCGGGTTCATCGGGTTGACCCTGTTCCTCGTCTTCAAGATGGCCTGGCTCAAGGAGCTGAGCGAGAAGCTCTACGGCGAGGAGAACGAGATCACGGAGTTAGGGGAAGCCGTGCACATGGTCCTCTTCCTCATCATGGTCATCTTCCTGGCCCAGGCCGTGCTCATGGCCCAGATGGGCGAGCGCATCCTGTCCACCTGGAAGACCTGGGAGCAGCGCAAGATCGAGTCGTTCTCGCCCAAGGCCATCGTCGACGCGAAATCTTTATCGCACGCGTCGTTCTTCGAGCTCATCTTCATCGCGGGGCTGCCGGAGCACACGCGCATCCTGCTCCACGCGCTCTGCCGGGATCGCTTCATCATGGCCCACCGGCTGAACCCCGCGGATTTCGAGTTCGCGTCGTACCTCGGCATCGCGCTGGGCAGGGCAGCAAAAGAGAGCGAAATTCCCAACTTTGGAGGCTCATATCTCAGCTGTTTTCCACTCGTTTTGGCTGATTTTTGGACGAGCGATCATCTCTCGGAACGGTCTCGAAGCGTGGATGCTTTTTCCGGAACGCGCGCGCGCGGAACACTCACGTTGAAGCGACGTTGAATCACCCTTTTGCTGCCCAGGCGCTGGGAAAGACGCTCGCGGAGATCGTCGAGGTGCCCGTGAAGACGTGGCTCCAGCTCGAGGTCGTGCTCCTCGTCTTCTGGCAGATGGACAACGTCATGGACCGGTCCATGCGCTTCGTCTTCTGGGTGTTTATTGGCTATTCTTTGCTCTTCGTGACCTTTGCCGTCCACGCGAAGATCCGGCAGATTCTCCTCGAGCACACGGCGCCGCTGCTCACGCGCGCGGAAGCGCGCGGCGGCGGCGCGGGCCTGCTCAAGGCGACGAAGCTCCTGCCGCCGCGCCGGGCGCTGAGCCGGTCGAGCCCTTTGAAGAAGAAGCGCGAGTCCATCCGCGCGGAGAGTCTGACGATCATGAAGTCGTCGACGCGCAACAAGCTCTTCGGCGACCGCGTGCTCGAGGAGGAGTCCGACGAGGAGAAGGGGGGCGAGGGCGGCGCGCCGCCGGCGCCGGACGCGCACGTCGTCGACGTGGAGGTGCGCCGCGGGGGCTACCAGAGCGTCGCGCGCGGCGTCGAGGATTATCGGCCCCGACACAAGCCCGAGTGGCTCGAGCGGCTGCTGCTCTTCTACGACGACCGCGTCAAGCCCTTGGTCGACGCGATCCTGGGCTTCGCCAAGGGCGGCGAGAACATCGCCGTGCGCCACCGGAAGCGCGCGTCCGTGTCGATCCCGCCGGGCGTCGACCGGCGCCGAAATCTTCGATCCGACTTCAATGTGCGCGTATCCCACCGTTTCGACGCACGCGCTTCGATCGTGCTTCGAAAATCCGACGAGAGCCATCGATTCGTCCGAAAATGAGCCGAATCGGCTTCGATGTGACCGAGCTCGAGAATTTTGAAGTCGCGTTGAAGATTTTTGTTTGCCATACAGGCGTCGACCCGCGCTACCAGTGCAAGTTCTGGTACGGCGAGACGCACAAGGCCCACTTCACGCTCGACATCCTGCGCACGATCCCGCTGGGCATGGCCATCTACATCGCCGTGCTCCTCTTGGTCTACCTGCCCCAGCTCTTCGAGGACCAGGTCTTCAACAGGGCAGCACAAGAGAGCGAAATTCCCAACTTCAAAGGCTCCTATCTCGGCCGGTTTCCACTCGTTTCGGCTGATTTTTGGACGAGCGATCATCTCTCGGAACGGTCTCGAAGCGCGGATGCTTTTTCCGGGACGCGCGCGCGCGGAACACTCACATTGAAGCGACGTTGAATCACCCTTGTCCTGCCCAGGTCTTCAAGCCCTTCCCGTTCCTGTTCCGTTTGGCGTGGGTCTTCGTGGCCCTGGGCCCGCCCATGGTCTGCCAGTACAAGCTCCCCCGCATCGTCCAGGACTTTGCGGTCGTGGCCAACGTGGAATCGCTCCAGAACCTGCGGAACGTCGAGCAGGTCATCCGCCGCCAGAAGACGGAGGCGGCGTTCGAAGCGTTGAAGGTGGTCTCCTTCCTGCGGAAGCCCGACGTCGTCGCGCGGGTCCTGGAGGGCGACGGCGCGGCGACGATGACGCGCCACGAGCACGCCATGGCCCAGAGCCGGACCAACGAGGACGAGCACGCGCGCCGCGAGCGCATCGAGATCGCGCGCGCCGAGGACGACCGCCAGGAGCGGTCGTGGCGCGCGATCTTCAACGTCTTCGACAACGACCACGAGGGGTCCATCGACCACGACGAGATGAAGGCGCTCCTGTCGAAGTTCTCCGACGACTCCTCGCCGGCCGGGTCGGAGCAGATCGACAAGATCATCAAGCTCCTGGACGACGACGGCTCGGGCGAGATCTCGTTCGACGAGTTCTTCGTCTTCGGGCGCGCGCTCGAGCGCCACGTGGCCACGAGCGTGGACCCGGCGGAGCTCATCCAGGACATGTTCGACATCATCGACGAGGACCGCGGCGGGTTGATCACGGTCCAGGAGCTCCACCAGACGATCTCGGAGATCGGCCAGGAGCTGTCCGTCGACGACGTTTCTCCCGGCGTCCCTCTCTCTTTCGTCGTTCGAACGCGTGCGATGACGATACCCTTCCTTTGTGCCGGGCGCCCTCGGGCGCACCGGGCTGAACCCGACTCGCACTCGGCCCATGCTGACATGTGAAGCGCCATCCATTTCCGTAGCACGCGACCCCCTTTCCCCGACCCCTCCCCGAATTCCGCCCCCGGGGGTTTACAAAACCGTCGTCCCTAGGTCTACAACCTCATCAAGGACATCGACGACGACGGCAACGGCGCGTTGGACATCCACGAGTTCCACCTCCTGCTCAACCGCGTCGGCTGCCAGTTCGCGCCGCCCGCGGAGGCGCACCACGGCGGCCACGGCCACGGCGACCACGGCCACGGCGACCACGGCCACGGCGACCACGGCCACGGCGACCACGGCCACGGCGACCACGGCGGCGGCCACGGCGGCGGCGGCCACGACCACGGCCACCACTAGCTCGGCCCGGGGCGGGGCGCGCGCACCGCGGGGCCGCCGCCCGGCGGAACTACGCCGCCGGGCGCGCGCGGCGCGACGACGACGACGCGCGGCCCGCGCCCTCCCCTAACGACCTCTCTTTGACGAGCGCGGCTCGCTGCAACGCGGGTTCAAGTAGGCCCTCAACCCTTAGCAGAGCTCCGCGAGGCGATGCGCCAAGCCTAAGCTCTCCGGCGCACCATCACAAAATGTTCGTGCTCGCGGAGATGCAGGACACGGTGCGCGTGGCGCCCGGGGCCTTTGGGAAGCCGACGACGGACATCGTCAAGGCCGAGGTCGACGCCAAGTACGCCGCGCGCGTCGTGAACGACGTGGGCCTCTGCGTCTGCTGCCGCGACGTGCTCGACGTCGGCGACGGCCTCGTGTACCCCCTCGACGGCGGGGCGACCTACAAGGCGACGTTCAGCCTCTTGGTTTTTCGGCCCTTCGTCGGCGAGATCGCTACCGCGACGATCGTCGCGTCCGGCCCGGAAGGCGTCCGCGCGTCGCTCGGCTTCTTCGAGGACGTCAACATCCCGTCCAAGTTCCTCCCGACGCCCGCCTACTACGACAAGGATTCGAACATCTGGACCTGGCGGCCCGACCTCGGCGACGACGAGGACGGCGGCGGCGGCGACGACGCCTGCTTCCACCTCGACGTGGGCCTCGAGCTGCGCTTCCGCGTCGCCGCGATCAACTTCACCAGGGTCTCCAAGCACAAGCGGGGGCTCCAGGCGACGACGTCGACCATCGAGGTGCCCGGCGCGTCCGCGGCGGCGGCCCCCGGCAACGTGCGCCAGCGGTCGAGTTCCGTGGACCTCGACGCGTCCGCGCCGCTGCCCTCCGCCATGGAGATCACGGGCTCCATCAACGAGGACGGCCTCGGGCCCACGACCTGGTGGCCCGACGACGAGCCCATGGACGAGACCTAAGAAGGCGCTAGTGTTACATGCTCGCCCGCCGGTGCCGGGCCGCGCTCGGCTCCTCGTCCTCGTCGCCGCCCTCGGCGAGGCGCTCGAGCAGGTCCAGGGACCCGTCCTGCTCCGCGAGGGCGGGCTGCGCGTCGAGGTCGAGCTTGTCCGCGAGGCGCTCGAGGATCGTCGAGTGGCGCGCGAGCGTGTCGCCGATGGCCGCGACGGCCCTTTCGAGCGCGTCGACGCGCGGCGCGGCGGCCGCGGCGCCCTGGGAGTTGGCGCGGCCGAAGGGCGAGCTCGCCGGCGCCGGCGACCGCGCGGAGTTCGGCGGCGTGCCCCGGCTCCCGAAGGGCGACCCGGGCGTCGACGGCTCGTCCGCGTCCGTCAACAGCGTCCGCCGCATCGTCGACTTCATGACGCCCCGCTTCGCCCAGAGCTGGGCCTTGAGCTTCGTCTGGTTCGACAACGCGCCGAACTCGTCGCGCCGCTTCCGCAGCTCCGCGAGCTCCTCGGGGTCGATGCCCTGGACGTCGTCGTCGCAGCCGTCGCCGTCGAGGTCGTTCTCCGAGGCCTCGTCGAGGTCCGCGGGCGCCACGAGGATCTGGTTCGTCGCGTGGGCCCGGCCGTCGTCGAGGCAGTCGCAGCAGGGGAAGAACCGCTCGCGGCACGTCGGGTCGCGGTCGCGGCGCGCCGCGGCGTCGCCCGCGCCCTTGGCTTTCGCCTTGATCCGCTGGCGGCTCGACAGCGTGGCGATCATGGCCTCGAAGTTCTCCATGGCGACCTTCTTGAAGATGTCCTCGAGGATGGGGAACTCGCCGCAGAGCCGCCGGAAGTTCTTCGACGTCAGACAGAGCAGCTCCGCGGCGCGGTGGTTGCCCATGACCGTGTAGGGGTGCTTCGCGGAGTTGCCCTTGAAGAGCGTGTACTCCGCGAAGATGTCGCCGTCGGCGAAGGTGAGGATGTTCAGCATGCGGTCGATGTCGAGCGAGTCCGCCAGCTGCGACGCCGCGCGGACGTACGCGTCGAGGCGCCCCCGGGACACTATAAAACAGTCGTTGCCCACGTCGCCCTCGACGACGACGTGCTCGCCGGGGACGACCTGCGTGTGGCTCACCTTGAGGCAGATCGCCGTCTTGATGTGGTTGCTCAGCCCCTCCAGGAACGAGATCTTCTCGAGCACGGGCCGGTTGATGGCCATGACGATGCGGCACCGGATGGACATGGGCAGCTCCTCCAGGATCAGCTGCTCGTTGAAGATCGACGAGTGCTTCCAGGAATAGGAATAGTGGCGCCGGATCAGCACCTTGAGCTCGTACGGGAGATTCCGGTGCCGCATGTACGAGTTGATGCTGTCGATCTTCTTCCGGATCAACCGCGCGGACGTGTCCTCGCGCGTGCAGATCTCGACGACCTGGCCCATGACGTAGCCCAGCACGCAGGAGCCCGTGAACTGGATGCCGCACGTGTAGGCCATCTCGACGTTCGACACGGGGTAGATGTCGCCGTACCCCACCGTCGTCAGCGTCGTCATCGCCTGGGCAGCAAAAGAGTGATTCAACGTCGCTTCAACTTGAATGTTCCGCGCGCGCGCGTTCCGAAAAAGGCGCCCACGCTTCGAGGCCGTTCCGAAAGATGATCGCTCGTCCAAAAATCAGCCGAAACGAGTGGAAAACGGCCGAGAAGGGAGCCTTTGAAGTTGGGAATTTCGCTCTCTTTTGCTGCCCTGGTCATCGCCCAGTACATGGCCACGCACCAGAGGCGGATTCGAGGCGGCAGGCGCCGGTCCACGTCCGTCAAAGCGTCGACGATGCCGCAGCGCAGCGCCGTCACGTCCTGGATCTTCGTGGCGGACCCGAGCCCGTCGAGGAGCGTCGACGCGTTCGCGTCGTGGAGGTACCAGGCCAGGTCCCCGCAGGTCGCCTCGTCGATGGTGAAGTCCTCGCCGTTGGCGAAGTACTGCGCGACCCACGTGTTCGCCCGCCAGCCGTCGTCGCGGCCGTAGGCGAGCGCGACGAAGACGCAGGCCGCGTAGTGCGCGATGAGGAACACGAGCCCCGTGAGGTTCGACAGCCGCGTCACGATCGTCGACAGGTCGTAGCCGTCCTGCTCCTCCCACTTGTCCTTGGAGCGCACCTTGGCGAGGAGGCGCACCAACTTTAAAAACCGCGCGATCTTGACGACGCGCAACACTCTAATGGACTTCAGGATCTTGCTCATGTTGCCGGCACTGTGCCCGGAGATCACGGCGATGTGGGAGAAGGGCACGCTCGAGGCGACGTCCGCCAAGAACCAGGACGCGAGGTAGCGCCGTATGATGGTCTTTCGATCCGTGATGAGCGCCTGGGCAGGAAAAGAGTGCGAAATGTCCAACTTTGGAGGCTCATATCTCGGTCGATTTCCACTCGTTTCGGCTAATTTTTGGACGAGCGATCATCTCTCGGAGCGCTCTCGAAGCGTGGATGCTTTTTCCGGAACGCGCGCGCGCGGAACACCCACGTTGAAGCGAACTTGAATCACTCTTTTCCTGCCCTGATGAGCGCCTCCGTGTGCGCGTCGGCGGGCAGCAGCGCGACGTTGAAGGTCACCAGAATGTCCACCGACAGCAGCACGTCGAGGTGCAGCCCTAAAATCTCCAGCGGGTGGGTCCAGGGGAACGAGGCCCCGAAGTAGGGAATGCACAGCTGGTACGGCATGAGCACGAGCGCGACGAGCACGGTCACGACCATGCCGCCCTGCCACGTCAGCTGCCAGCTGCTCAGCGGGTTCCAGACGGGGTACTCGACGTCCATGCGCCGCAGCCAGCGCTCCACGGGCGTCTCGGGGATCTTCTCGTACAGGTCCCGCAGCGACATGCCCCGGCGCAGCGACGCCTCGCGCTTCATGTCGAGGCGCGAGACCACCGACTCGCTGGGCTTGAAGGCCTGCTGCAGGGCCGCCATCTTCTTGTCCTGCTCCTTCGCCTCCTCGTAGCTGTGGTCGGGCTTGGCGCCGAGGGAGAATTTCACCATGGCTGGTCGGGGCCGCGCCCGCCGCCGAGCCGGCGGGGCTGCCTCCGAGCGGCGAGGGCGGTCTCCGCGCCGCGGGCGGCGGCCGCGTCCGCGGCCGGCGGCGCGGACCCCGGCGCCGCGGAGCGAGACGGCAAGGAAGAGCGCCCGCGGCGGGCCGCCTCGGCCTGTTCCGCCAGAGAGCACGGCCCAGCGCTCCCTCAATGAATGCAGAAAGGTTGCACTTTACGTATCGCACGTTGCAGTGGTGATTCTGCGATTATGGACTAATAAGCACCCGCTCAAAAGATGCACGACCCGGAGAAGCTCGACCAGCTGTCGCCGAGCGGCTGCGTGCTGCCGCGGCCCGCGGCCGTCGTGCTCGTCAAGACGCGGCGCTTCAGCGCGCTGGAGCGGCGCTCCGTCGGCGCCGCGGTGACCTGGGACGCGCTGGCGCCCGGCGTCGTCATCTGCCAGCTCGCCAAAGGCCACCGCTTCTCCAACGACGACCAGCTCACGGCGTGCCGCGCCGTCGAGGCGCACCCGGGCGCGACGCGGCTCCTGGACCTGGGCGCGGGCGTCGGCAGCGTGGGACTGACCGCGCTCTCCCGCTGCGGCGCCGCCGCGACGCTCTGCTGCGTCGAGGCCCAGCGCATCTCCCACGAGCTCTGCCGGCGCACGGTGGCGCGCAACGGGCTCGAACACCGCGTCGCCTGCGTCCACGCGGACCTCCGGGACTTCGACGGCGGCCGCGGCTACGACCTCGTCACGGGCAGCCCTCCCTACTTCGACCCGCGCGACGGCGTGCCGAGCGCCCACGACCAGAAGGCCTATTGTCGTCTGGAGTACCGCGGCGGGCTCGACGAGTACTGCGCGGCCGCGGCGCGGAGCCTCGCGCGGGGCGGGACGTTCGCGTGGGTCATGGCGGCGGCCGACGGCCGCAACGACGCCTGCCCGGCGCGCCACGGCCTGGTCGTGATCGACCGCGTCGACGTCGTCTTCAAGGCGGGCCGGCCGCCCCACATCTGCGTCGTCGTCGCGTGCCGCCGCGACGACGCGCGCGCGCGGCGCGCGGCGAGTCGGTCGACGCTCACGCTCCGCGACGCCGCGGGCCGCCGCACGCTCGACTACCGCGTCTGGCAGGAGCGCATGCACCTCCCGCCATCCACGCCGCCGGGCGCCGTGCGCGCCGCGCTCGAGCGCCTCGCCGCGGCGGCGTGCGAGTCCGAGCGCCGCGCGGCCGTCGACGCGGCGACGGCCCTGGGCATGCGGCCGACGCCGGGGTCCCCGGAACTGCGGACGGCGCTGGCGGCGCTGGGGGCGGGGTCGTAATGGTCGTGGGGTGGGTCTGTTATGCGGCACAGCGGATTTTTTGCGTCGGACACGTCCGCAGCCCCTCGACCCCCGGCGAGGATGGTCGCCGGGGGTCGAGGACATCTCCGGGGCTCGTCCGCGATACTCGCTCTTTGCGCCTCAGTCGCAAGGTGGGCGACGCCCGCCCTCTCCTACCCACGCCGCGCGACGTTGACGGTGTACGGCGCGGCGACGATGTGACACGACGACGACGGCGGCTGCGGAACGCGTGTGCCGAAAATCGGGACGTGAACCGCGCGGAGAGTGCTCTCCGCCGCGGTCTCGCCCGACGACGGCCTGCGCGGTCGGCAGCTCGCGGACGGGACCGCTGCGCGGCGCTCTACGGCCCCTTCTCGTGGCCGCGGACGTCGTGCGGTGGACCGCTGCGCCGTCGCTGCGGGCCGGCGGGCTCCGCGCCGAGCGGAGCGCCCGGTCTCGGCCTCGGCCCGGCCGTCGCCGTCGCTCTGTCACTGTCGCCGTCGCCCCCGCCGTCGCGGCGCCGCCCCCTCCCCGCCGCCCGCCCCCGCCTCGGCCCGGCCGTCGCCGTCGCTCTGTCACTGTCGCCGTCGCCCCCGCCGTCGCGCCGCCGCCCCCTCCCCGCCGCCCGCCCCCGCCGCGCGCGACGCTCACCGCGAACCGCCTCGTAGGTCAGACACCATGGCCGAGACGCGCCCCGTCGTTTCCGTCTACTCGCCCGAGGGCGCCGTCGCGTCGACGACGCCGCTCCCCGCGGTGTTCAACGCGCCGATCCGCCCGGACCTCGTGCGCTTCGTGCACACGAACATCGCGAAGAACGCGCGCCAGGCCTACGCCGTCAACATGAAGGCGGGCCACCAGACGAGCGCCGAGTCGTGGGGCACGGGCCGCGCCGTGTCGCGCATCCCGCGCGTCCAGGGCGGCGGCACGCAGCGCTCCGGCCAGGGCGCCTTCGGCAACATGTGCCGCGGCGGCCGCATGTTCGCGCCGACGAAGACCTGGCGCAAGTGGCACCGCAAGGTGAACCTCAACGAGCGCCGCTACGCCATCTGCTCCGCCATCGCCGCGTCCGCGTGCCCGCCGCTCGTCATGGCGCGGGGCCACGTCGTCGACGCCGTGCCCGAGATGCCGCTCGTCGTCGACGGCTCCGTCGAGGGCTCCGTCGCCAAGACCAAGGCCGCCGTCGCGCTCCTCAAGGCGCTCGGCGCCGAGGCCGACGCCGACAAGTGCGCCGCGTCGAAGAAGCTCCGCGCGGGCAAGGGCAAGATGCGCAACCGCCGCTACGTCGGCCGCAAGGGCCCCCTCGTCATCTACGAGGACAAGGACGCCGAGCTCCCGCGCGCCGTGCGCAACCTCCCCGGCGTCGACCTCTGCCACATCGACCGCCTCAACCTCCTGCTCCTCGCGCCCGGCGGCCACGTCGGCCGCTTCTGCGTCTGGACGTCCGGCGCCTTCGCGAAGCTCGACGCGCTCTACGGCGGCGTCGGCGTCAAGTCCGAGCTCAAGAAGGACTACAGCCTCCCCCGCCCCTGCATGCTCAACGCGGACCTCGCGCGCCTCATCAACAGCGACGAGATCCAGTCCGTCGTCCGCCCGGCCGAGAAGGACACGCAGCGGCCCAAGGCGCCCAAGCGCAACCCCCTCAAGTGCCTCGACGCCATGCTCGCCCTCAACCCCTACCACGAGGTCCACCGCGCGTCCGAGATGCGCGCGGCGAAGGCGCAGAAGAAGGCCAAGCAGGCCAAGGTCGACAAGAACCGCAAGGCGGCCTCCAAGGCCTTCTACGAGAAGGCCTGCGTCGAGGGCGAGGTCACCATCTAGGGCGGGGCGCGCCCGCCTCGTCCGGCGCGCGCCCGCGCCGCCGTCGGAACAAGGCCCGACGGCGGCGCGGACCGCGCCGGACACCACCGGACGGCGGCGGCCGCCACTCCGCTCGCGGCGGGCTCGTTCTTGAGCCCGACGCACCACCAACCCCCTCCCCCACTATATAACTGGCCGTCACCCGAATGCAACAACGACGAAGACGTTTGGCGCTGCGCGGTTTGGCGCTGAGCGCCGAGCTTGGCGATTCGTTGCCTCAACGAGCACTGATGGCCGCCGCGATCGACCGCGACGCGGTGGCCTCGAGCGCCGCGACGGTCGAGTCGACGGCGCCGATGGACGCGGACCCGGCCGCGCGGCCGGCGCTGGGCAGCTGGGAGCGCTACTACGACACCGTCGCCGTCGCCGGCGGCACGCAGTTCGTGTCCTGCGCGCCGTCGCACGTCTGCGTCGTGCGCCTCGCGCCGGCCCACCCGGCCTTTTGCGACGGCGTCGTGCCGCTGCGCCTGCGCTTCGCCGTGGCCGCGAGCGGCCTGAGCGGCAAGAAGAAGCGCGGGGCCGTCGAGGTGATGCCGGACGACGTCGTCGCACACGTCGAGTGCGAATCAGGCGAAACCTTTCCCGTCGTCGCGGGCATCCGGGGCCGGGTGCTGGAGCTCAACGAGACCGCGGCGCCGGCGGACCTGCTCGGCCGCGACGGCTACGTCGCCATCGTCCTCGCGCACCACAAGGACGTCGCGCGGCTCAAGGCCGGCGACGCGGCTCCGGCGGCCGACGCCGCGGCTCGCCCGCCGGGTCCTAACGACTAGGGTTGCTTCACTTTTAGACGGCCCCCTACTCCTCCGTGAGGTCGACGATGTCATCGTCGTCGTCGTCGTCGTCGTCGGCGTCCGTCGCCGGCTTCTTCGACGGGCCGCCCGCGTCGTCGTCGCGCTTGCGCTTGGCGGGCGCGGGCGCTCCGCCGCCGAGCCAGCGGCCCAGAAGCCCCCGGAGGCCGCCGAAGGCCGCCGCCCACCAGGACGGCTCCGGCGGCTCGTCCTCTTCGACGTCGACGCCCTTGGCCGCGAGCGCGCCGACGGTGCAGTAGTCGAAGACGAGCGTCGCCTTGGCCTCGCCGAACTTGTAGATGCGGGTCGCGCCCGAGCCCCGTGCGCGCGCGGGCTCGTACGTCGCCTCGCCCGCGCGGGAGACGGAGCCGGACTTGGCGAGCTTGGCGACGTGCTTGTTGACCGCGTCGTGGCCGGTGCCCGGCGGCCGGCGGCGGTCGTAGGCCGCCGCGTCCTCCTCGTGCGAGAAGACGGCCTCGCGGACGCAGACCCTGATCGTCGCGACGTCCGCGGCGTCCCTGAGCGCGACGGTTTCGCCGGAGCGCATCTGCCGCGGCATGGAGAAGAGGAACTGGCGGGTCCCGCGCCGCCCGCGCTCGTCGGTCACGCGGAAGCCGCGCATGACGGCGGCCCCGCGGCTCGGCACGAAGACGCTGCCGGCGCCGCGGCCGTCGACGACGACCGTCGCCCAGCAGGGAAATTCAGCGTCGTTCGAGACGCGGACCTCGTAGGGCGTCACGGGCCACTTCTGCGTGTAGGTCTCCCCGAACGGGTCGGACTCCTCGAAGTCCATGGGAAACGAGCTCGGGTCGTGGAGGCTGTACGCGACGAGGCAGCGACCAGGGAGTTTCGGCGGCGGCGTGTACTCCTTGAGTGGTTTCGAGCCCACGAGGATGTCGACGCCGAACTTGTCGACCTTCATCGTCGTTTGATGAAGTAAAGAGAAGCTCAGCACGAGCAAACGGTGGCTCGGCGGTGCCGATGAACGCGGTGGCGCAGGCACCGGAGAGGACTCGCGCGAGCGCTCTGCGGAGCACTCAAGTTGAAGCGACGTTGAATCACCGGCGCTCGCGCGGTGGTGGACGCAGGCGAGCCCGATCTCGACGGGGGTTGAGGCCGACGCGCCTCCGCGCACCACCCACCCCGCCCGCCGCCCCCGAAGACGACCACTGAGTCCTTAGTCGACGTAGTAGAGGCGCCGCTCCTTGAGGTCGCTGTCCTCGAAGTGGACGTCCTCCCGGGACTTCTGGCGGCTCGCGCCGCGGAAGGCCGCGTTCCGCACGACCTCCGTGACCTGGTCGCTCCCGGAGTCGCCCGGCACGTAGGGCGCGCGCCGCTCCTTGTCGAGGCTCTTGAGGCCGTGGAGCGTGCCCGCGAGCTGCATGTCGCGGCGGTACTGGTCGTCGCCGAGGCGGCTCACGGCCTCGTCGACGTCGCCCCGCGTCTCCGCGAGCGCGCAGAACGCGGCCGCGTCGTCCACCAGCTTGTACTGCGACATGCGGCTGAGGTAGCGCCGCACCTGCGCCGCGGTGAACTCCTCGACCAGACGCCGCAGCGCCTCCTCCCAGGCCTCCTTGAACGCCTTG
Organism: Aureococcus anophagefferens; assembly: GCF_000186865.1. Taxonomy (NCBI): domain Eukaryota; class Pelagophyceae; order Pelagomonadales; family Pelagomonadaceae; genus Aureococcus; species Aureococcus anophagefferens. The sequence continues at coordinate 1,691,349 of NW_008705568.1, read as the reverse complement.
CACGCGACGAGGTGCGCGTCGCGCGTCGCGTAGTCGCACCGCGCGCCGCAGGGGCACGTGTAGGTCCGCGTCGCCCTGCGCGCGGGCGTCGCGGCGACGCAGACGGCGTCCGCGCCCGCGGGGCGGTGGGCGTAGGACGGCGCGTCGAGGGTCACGGCGAGGTCGAGGCGCAGCGCGGCGACGGGGAGCAAGGGCCGGGCGAAGGGTTCGGCGAAGGGGTCCGCGCGGTGGAGCGCGTCGATCGTCGTCGCCGTGACGATCGGGTCGCCGTAGTCGAAGTCCGGCATGCGCCAGTTCTTGCGCACGGCCCGCTGCGGCGGCTCGGCGACGCGCGCGCTCTCCGCGGCGTCGAGCGTGGCGGCCAGCGTCGACACGACGGTCCGGACGAGCGACTTCTCCGTGTCCGTCGTCCTCAGAGCGCCGCCGTGGCCCGCGCCTTCGAAGCCCCCCGGGACGTCCTGGTCCGGCTTCGCCAGGGCCTGCTCCATCTCGTAGGTGTCGAGGTCCGGCGGGCCGGAGGTGAAGGTGCTCGACGACTGCGCGTCGTCTTCTATTTCGCCGGCGTCCAGCTTCTCGCGGAGCGCGCGCTCCGCGGCGTCCCGTTCGAAGATGGCGGCGACGGCGGCCTGGATGTCCGTCACGTAGGCGCTGAGGTCGTCGCGGGACGACGCGGCGAAGTCGCCGTCGTCCTCGGGGACCCTGGGCTCCGGCGGCGGCTTGCGCGGCGACGCCGGCGGGTTCTTCTTCTCCAGGTCCGCCCGGAGCCGCTTGCGCATCTTCTTCACGCGCTTCTCCTTCTTCTTCTGGCGCTTCTTGATCTCCCTGACCATCTCCTGGGGGTCGCGGATCGTCTTCTTCGAGTCGGAGCGCTCGAGGCGTTTGAGATTCCGTCGGCTCGGGCTCTCGGGCGGCCGCTCCGCGGGCACGAGGAACGTCGCGAGACCCCGGGTCGGCGACGGCGGCGGTTCCTCGTCCGGCGCGGGCGCCGCCTCGGGCGCGACGGCGTTGCCGAAGGCGTCGCGTTTTATTCGCGGCTCGAAGCCGCGCGCGACCGGTCGCGGCGCGGGCGCGGGCCCCGCGAGCTCGGGCAGCTTCACGGACTCCTTCTTCCGCCGCCGCCCGAAGAAGGTCGGCAGGCGTATGCTCGACTTGGCGCTCGAGGCGATGCTCGCCTCGTCCTCGTCGTCCTCGTCGTCCCAGCGCTTCCGCGCAAAAAAGGCCGGCGTGATCGTGCGGTAGGACCGCGCCGGGGCGTCCGGCGACTCGTAGCCCGGGGCCTCCTTCGTCGACCGCCGCGCGGCGGCGGACTCGTCGGCGCCGGGCTCCGGCTTCGACTCCTTCTTGGAGCCGAAGCGGCGCATCATCGTGCTGCCCTTTGCGCTGTCGGTTCAATGATGACTGCAACGAGCCAAGGGCTGGCCGAGCCGATGGGCCGCGATCGATCCCACAGCCCGCGGCGGCGGCGCAGCCGCTCGCGCTCCCCGCCGCGGCGGTCGTCGTCGCCGGTGCGCCGCCGCGACCGGTCGTCGTCGCGGTCGCCGTCGCCGCGGCGCCGGAGCCGGAGCCGGTCGCCGTCGCCGCGGCGCCGGAGCCGGAGCCCGGTTCGCGGCTCCTGGCGCGGCGCCCGCGAGCCCGGCGGCGCGCCCGCGCGGCCGCCGCCGCGGCGGCCGCCGCCCGCGCCCGGCTGCCGCCTCTTCGTCGGGAACTTGTCGTTCGAGACCGACGGCGCCGCGCTCGAGAGCTACTTCTCCAAGTGGGGCCCCGTCGTCGACTGCTTCCTGCCCCAGGACCGGGACAAGGGCGGCTCCCGCGGCTTCGGCTTCGTGACCTTCCGCGACGCGGGCGACGCGAGGGCCGCCGTCGCCGAGGCCGACGGCGCGGAGCTCGACGGCCGGACCGTCCGCGTCTGTGCGGAATTCAAATCTTCAACCCGACTTCAATGTGCGCATATGCGACAGTTTCGACGCAAGCTCTTCGGCTGTGCTTCGAGAACTCGACGAGAGCAATCGATTCGTCCAAAAATCAGCCGAATCGACTTCGATTTGATCGAGCTAGAGAATTCTCAAGTTTGGTCAGGACCACCCAAACCAGTGGTTGAATTCCACACAGGTCCGCGTGAACGAGGCCGAGCACAAGGGCGGCCCCGGCGGCGGCATGCCCCGCGGCGGCGCGTTCTCGGCGCCGCCGGCGCGCGACAAGTGGGGCACGCGGGCCGAGGACGATCTCGACGCGGAGAAACTCGCCGCGGAGACCGCGGACGCCGACGCGCTTAAACCCGACTTCGGCCTCTCGGGCGCGCTCGCCAAGGACGAGACCACGGGCAACATCTACCGGGGCCACGTGCTCAAGTGGTCCGAGCCCGACGACGCGCGCCAGCCCACGTCGCGCTGGCGCGTCTACGAGTTCAAGAACGGCCAAGAGGAGAAGGTCATGCACATCCACCGCCAGTCCGCGTACCTCGTCGGCCGCGTCAAGGAGATCGCCGACATCCTGACCATGCACCCGTCCTGCAGCGGCCAGCACGCCGTCATCCAGTTCCGGCTGAAGGTCTCCGTGGATCCGACCACGAACGTCGAGAGCCGCGCGGTGCTGCCCTACGTCCTCGACCTCGAGAGCACGAACGGCACGACGCTCAACGGCGAGCGCATCGCGCCGGCGCGCTACGTCGAGCTCCGCGAGAAGGACATGCTCCAGTTCGGCCACTCGACGCGGGAGTACGTCCTCATTAAGGCGCCCGGGAAGTAGTAGCGCGCCCCGGCTCCGCGCCGCCGCCGGGCGCGCGTCCGAGGTCCGGCGCGCCGGAGGGCGCGCGGCGGCCTCCCGCCGTCCCGTCCGGCGCCGCCGCGCCTACTGGACTTCGAGGCACTCGAGCGTGAAGTTGAGCGTACCGCCCGGCGGGATGCCCCACGCGGGGAAGCCGTTCGCGCCGTAGCCCTCGTCCGCGGGGATGACGAGCTCGCGGACCTCGCCGACGGTCATGCCGAGGCAGCCCTGGTCCCAGCCCTTGATGACGCCGCCGACGCCGGCCTGGTAGGAGAAGGGCTGCTGGCCGGGGTCCTTGGTGCTCCAGAACTTCTTGCCCGTCTCCTTGACGACGCCCGTCGCGTGGACCGTCGCGTTCGAGCCCTTGGCGATGGCCTTGCCGCCGTTGCCGGCCTTCTTGATCTCGAAGGTCGTGCCCTTGCAGTTGGGGGCGGGTTGGGCCATGGCGTACAATAGGCCGGCGGATGCGCTGCTGCTCGTCGACTCGCGCGCGGCGAAGCGGCGGCGAGGTCCAATGTTGCCCGGCACCTTGGGCTTCGCCGGCAGCCCACACGAGTGGAGCACGATAGAGAAGTCGTCTCGGCCACCGCCGCAGCCCCCCGGACGCGGGCGCCGGCCTCGGTACCATGAGCGCCCTCGAGCAGGCCATCGACGAGTCCGCGACGGTCACCGTGCGCTGGAAGGACCGGGAGTTCGAGGTCGAGGCGTCGGGCATGGACGACGAGGAGGAGCTCGTCATCGCCGTGAGCAACAAGATCCACCTCGCGCCGGAGCACCTCCGGCTCACCTGGGCCGTCGACGGCGCCTGCGTCGCGACGGCCATCGACGACGCGCCGGAGGTCGAGTCCGAGAGCGACGACGAATTGCTGGAGCCCGTCGGGATCCGCGAGCTCCCCCGGGACCCCGCCGCGGAGCCCGCCAAGGCCCGGGACCACTCGCTGACGAACTACGACAAGTACGGCACCATGTACGTCGAGGCGGAGAAGGACCTGGACCCCGACTTTAAGGAGGAAAAGCCCAGGGCAGCACAAGAGAGCGACATTCCCAACTTCACAGGCTCCTCTCTCGGCCGTTTTCCGCTCGTTTCGGCTGATTTTTGGACGAGCGATCATCTCTCGGAACGGTCTCGAAGCGTGGATGCTTTTTCCGGAACGCGCGCGCGCGGAACACTCACGTTGAAGCGACGTTGCATCTCTCTTGTGCTGCCCAGGAGAAGCCCAAGTTCGCGAAGCGCGCCGCGACGGCGCTGCTCAAGAAGTTCGCCGAGTCCAAGGCCATGCGCGAGGAGGGCAACCGCTGCGCGAAGCGCGGCGACTTCTCCAAGGCCTGCGACAAGTACGAGCGGGCCATGGAGCTCGCCAAGTTCTCCATGGACTGGAACAACACGGAGGTCCAGGAGGGCCGGAAGTACTACATCCCCGCCGTCGTCAACAAGGCCTACTGCCACCTCATGCTCGCGCCCAAGTGGGGCGAGACCCAGTACGAGAAGTGCATCGAGAAGTGCGACGAGGCCATCCGCCTCGGCCAGGCCGCCAAGGCCCACGTCATGCGCGAGTGCGACGAGCAGGACCAGATCCACTGGCTCCGCGAGTTCGGGGCCTCCGTCGTCAAGGCCTACCTGCGCAAGGGCATGGCCCACCACGCGCGGCGCGACTACGTCCAGGCGCACCGCGCCCTCGACACGTGCATCCACTGCGACTTCGACCAGGGCCTCAACATGATCGCCAAGGAGACGGGCGTCGCCAAGGAGGCCTACAAGGAGCGCAAGAAGCTCCTCGTGACCCAGTCCAAGTACCCGCCCCGCGAGAAGAAGCGCAAGAAGCGCGTCGTGTCCTAAAGAAGGCCTACGCGAGGGCGCAGCCGCGGGCGTCGCCGTCCTCCGGGTGGCGGTGGAGGTAGACGACGAGCGCGGCGACGTTGTCCGCCGCCCGGCCGTCCAGCGCGGCCCCGACGAGGGCCTTGGGGCCGAAGTGGGGCTCGGGCGCCGTGTCGCGCAGCACCCGCGCGACGGCGTCGTCGCCTAACACGTCGAAGAGGCCGTCCGTGCCGAGCGCGAGCGTCGCGTCGCGCGGCCCGAGCCGCACGGGCCCGGCGACGTCCGGCGACCTGTGTGGAATTCAAATCTTCAACCCGACTTCAATGTGGGCGTACGCGACAGTTTCGACGCAACGCCTTCGGCCGTGCTTCGAGAACTCGACGAGAGCAATCGATTCGTCCAAAAATCAGCCGAATCGACTTCGAATTGATCGAGCTGGAGAATTTCAAAGTTTGGTCAGGACCACCCAAACCAGCGGTTGAATTCCACACAGCCGGCGACGCGACGACGCCGCAGTACTCGCCCGCGTCGCCGAGGGCCCGGGACACGGCGAGGCCGCCGGGGCCGCGCGTGCGCCCCACGCGGACCTTGCCGTCCCTCGTCTCGAGGAGGCGCCCGCCCGCCTTGGCGACGCGCGCGGCCTCGCGCCCCGCGGGCGCGTGGTCCTCCGTCAAGCGCGCGACGCCGCCGGCGAAGGGGCCCGCCAACGCGTCGGGCGCCGGGCCGTGCGCCCGGGACCAGGTCCAGCCCTCGTCGCCGTCGCGGTCCAACACGGCCCGGCAGTCGCCGACGTGGGCCACAAAGAGGTCGTCGCCCAACAACAAAGCGAGGACGACGCACGCGCCGCCGGCCAACGCGCCGCAGCGGGCCTCGCAGGCGTGGAAGGCGTCGACGAGCGCGGCCCGGACGTCGCCGTCGCCGCCCGTCGTCGCCGCCAGGGAGCGCGCCACGAGCGTCGGCAACGAATCGACGGCGAGGCGCGCGACGGCGGCGCCGCCGTGGCCGTCCGAGACGACGTAGCAGCCCGCGTGCGGGCCGTAGTCCAGGCCGCCGGCCGCGTCCTCCATGGCGTCCCGGGGGCCCCGATGGGCCTCCCAGGCCCAGCCGCGCCGCGGCGGCCGGCGCCGGCGCCGCCGGCCCATCGCGTCGACGGCGTCTCGCTCCGCGTCCGTCAGAGGACCTAGAGCTTCCTCGACGGCCGGCGGTTCCGCGGCCGCCGCGTCGCAGGTCCAGAGCGGCTCGTCGGCGTCCGCCGCGAGCGCGCCGCGTCCTTTCACTGAAACCCCTCGCTCGAAGATGGCGTCCCCGGCGAAGCACGCCGCGAGCCTTTCCGCGAAGGCCGCCGCGCGCGGCCGCGCCGCCGGCGCGTCGGCCCAGCTTTCCCTCACCAAGTCGCAAAATTCCAGACCACCGAAACTCGCGTCGACGAGCGCGGGCCGCAGGCCCTCGCTGGCGACGGCGCGGCAGAGCGCCGTCGTCGAGTACTTGACCTCGACGACGGTCTGTAATTGCGCGTCCGTGCGCGTCACGTCCGTGAACGGCACGACCGTCGTCCCCGCCTGGGCAGCACAAGGTGATTCAACGTCGCTTCAACGTGAGTGTTCCGCGCGCGCGCGTTCCGGAAAAAAAGCATCCACGCGTCGAGGCCGTTCCGAGAGATGATCGCTCGTCCAAAAATCAGCCGAAACGAGTGGAAAACGGCCGAGATAGGAGCCTTTGAAGTTGGGAATTTCGCTCTCTTTTGCTGCCCTGGTCCCCGCCTCGTTCGCGGAGACGGCCAACGCGTAGACGTCCGCCGCGGCCGTCGACGCGGAGCGCATGGGGTCCGCGAGGGCGCCGTGGAGCACGACGCCGTCGTACGCGCGGATCTGCTCGGGGGCGACGTACTGCGGGGTGCCCTCGAAGATCCGCCGCGGCTTCGACGCGGGCCCGCCGCCGCCCGCGGCCTCCGCCGCCGGGTCGCCGGCGAAGAAGCTCAGTTCAAAGTCCGCGAGGCGGCCGACGCCGTCGTCGCCGACGAGGACGTTCGCGGGCTTGACGTCGCGCAGCACGACGCCCGAAGCGTGCGCGGCCGCGACGCCGCGCGCGGCGTCGAACGCGAGGAGCGCGCGCCAGGCTCTGGAGGGCGTCACGCACCCCCGGTCGCCGGCCGGGGACCAGTCGTGGGTGGCCCCGCCGTGGAGGAGCACGTCGAGCGACCGGAACCGTCCGCAGAACGGCAGCACTACGGCCATGACCGGCGCGTCGACGACCGTCGCGAGCGGCCGCAAAACAAAGGGCGACGCGTCGGCGAGCGCCCAGGCCGCGCGCCGCTCCGCCGCGAAGCGGCGGCTCGCCGCGTCGCGGTGCCGGTTGGCCGTCGCGCCGCGGAAGCGCTTGACCACGGCGACGCCGCCGGCGCAGCGGCAGAGGGACACGCGGCTCCGCGCGCCGTCGACGAGCACGAGCGAGCCGTCGTCGATGACTGCCGACGACGGCCAGACGACTTCCGTTGGTGCGGGTTCGGTCATGGCTGCTCGCAGCTCCGCGTACAGGTCATCCCATCTCAGCAAGGCCCTCGGCCTGTGGCAAAGCAACGTCGGTTTCTTACCACATCGGTTTCTTACCACATCCAGCCCCTGGCTTGCGTGACGCTGGGGCTTCCCGATTAGACGCCGCGCACCGCGCACCGCGCCCTGATGACCATGCGTCGCAGCGTGTCCCAGAAGCTCATGAGCGCCCCGGCCGTGGCGCCCGGCGAGCGGCTCTGGGTCCCGAGGGACGGCGCCTGGGTGAGGGGCGAGGTCCTGGCCCAGGCGAACACGCTGGTGACGCTCGAGCTCGAGGACGGCGCGGAGCACGAGCTGGACCTCGGCTTCGGCGAGCTCCACCGCGCCAACGGCCCCGGCGGCGGCGTCGGCGGCTCCTACGACGACGCGACGGCCATGCGCCACCTCAACGAGCCCGAGCTGCTCCACACGCTCCGCGCGCGCTACCTCGCGGACGAGGCCTACACGCGCGTCGGCACGGTGCTCGTCGCCGTCAACCCGCTCAAGGCCATCCCCCAGCCGCGCATGCGGGCCTACGCCGACGCGGCCTTCGGGTCCGGGGCGCCGCACCCCTACGACCTCGCGGAGCTGTGCTTCCAGCGCCTGAAATCGGGCGCGCCCCAGGCGCTCGTCGTCGCCGGCGAGAGCGGCGCGGGCAAGACGGAGACGTCGAAGATCGTCTTGGCCTACCTCGCCTGGCGCGGCGGCGGCGACGACGCGGGCGCGTCGCTCTCGGAGGCGCTCGACGCGGTCGCGCCCGCGCTGGAGGCCTTTGGGAACGCCGCGACGTCGCGGAACCCGAACTCGAGCCGCTTCGGCAAGTTCCTGAAGCTGTACTTCGACGGCGACGGCCGGCTCCGGGGCGGCGGCCTCGAGACCTACCTCCTCGAGGTCGCGCGCGTCGTCCGGCAGGCGCCGGGCCGGGCGGGAAAAGCGCGCGACGTGCCCGACTTCTCTCTCGGCCGCTTTCCACTCGTTTCGGCTGATTCTTGGACGAGCGACCATGTCTCGGAGCGTCCTCGAAGCGCGGATGTTTTTTCCTGGATTGCGCGCTCGAAAAACGCTCACGTTGAAGCGACGTTGCATCACCCCGTTCCCAGGCGCCCGGCGAGTCGAACTACCACGCCCTTTATACGCTCCGGCGGCTCAAGGGCATGACGCCCCTCGGCGAGTGCCGCGTGCTGCCCGGGGGCTTCGCCTACAGCGACAAGGCGCCGCGGGACAAGGCCGTGAACGCGGCGCTGGAATTGCTCATCCAGGGCGACGCGCTGTGCCGAATTCAACCACTGGTTTGGGTGGTCCTGACCAAACTTCAGAACTCTCTAGCTCGGTCACATCGACGTCGATTCGGCTGATTTTTGGACGCATCGATTGCTCTCGTCGAGTTCTCGAAGCACGACAGAAGACCTCGCTTCGAAACGGTCGCATATGCGCACATTGAAGTCGGGTTGAATATTTGGTTTCCACACAGGCGACGCGTCCGCGGTGTGGCGCGTCTGCGCGGCCGTCGTCCATCTCGGCGACGTCCTGGTGTTCGGCGAGGACCGGGGCCAGATCGACCAGCACCCCGGGTGCCCCTTTGAATTGTTTGCACGGAACCTGGGCTTCGACGCGCACTTTGGCGACGAGGTCGCGCGGTCTCTGGCGGAGACGGTCGTGCGGACGCGCGGCGAGTCGTTCTGCCGGGCGTTGACCCCGGCGCAGACGCAGCTCGCCGTCCAGGCGCTGGCGCGCCACCTCTACGGGCGGCTCTTCGACGCCCTCGTCGCGGCCTGCGACGAGCGGCTCCGCCGCGACGCCGCGGGCGGCAACCCGGTGGGAGTCCTCGACGTCTTCGGCTTCGAGGCCTTCGAGGTCAACGGCTTCGAGACGTTATTGATCAACTACGCCAACGAGGCGCTCCAGCAGCACTTCTGCGACGCCGTCTTCGCCGCGGAGCTGCGCCTCTTCGAGGCCGAGGGTTTGGAGCGGCCCGACGTGCCCGCGCCGCCGGACTCGGGCGCCACTCTGGAGTTCCTCGTCGCGGCGCGGCCCCCGGGCGTCCTGCGCCTCCTCGACGCGGCCTGCGCCACGGCCACGGGCGACGGCGCCAAGGACGACGCGAAGTTCCTCGCGTCCGTGCACCGGGATTTGGCGCGCCACCCGCTGTGCCGAATTCAACCACTGGTTTGGGTGGTCCTGACCAAACTTCAGAACTCTCTATCTCGATCAAATCGACGTCGATTCGGCTGATTTTTGGACGAATCGATTGCTCTCATTGAGTTCTCGAAGCACAACCGAAGAGTATGGCGCAACTCGTCCGACTACACTCACATTGAAGTCGGGTTGGAGATTTGATTTCCACACAGGCCACCCGGGCGCCGCGCGGACGCACCCGAAGGATTTGCGCCGGCGCTTCACCGTGCGCCACTACGCCGCGCACGTCGCCTACGACGTCTGCGGCGGGCCGGGCGCCTGGACGAAGGGCAACGTCGACGGCGTCGACGCCGACTTCCTCGACCTGGCGAAGGAGGGCGCACAACTGCCCTTCGCGAAGGCGCTCCTGCTCCCGCCTCCGAAAACGTCCCGCAAGAAGCCGACGGTCGCGTCGACGTTCGTCAAGTCCATGCAGGCGCTCCACGCGACCCTCAAAGCCTGCGACTGCGGCTTCATCCGCTGCGTCAAGCCCGCGCCGTCGATGCGCGCGGGCGACTTCGACGCCGCGGCCGCGTGTTGCCAGCTCCGCGCGCTGGGCCTGCTCGCGGCCTGCGAGGTGCTCAAGGTCGGGCTGCCGACGCGCGTCCCCTACGGCGACGTCGTGGCGAAGCTGCCGGGCGACGCCGCGGCCTTGTTCGCGGGCCGCCCGAGGGAGACGCTGGTCGCGTGCGCGCTGGTCGCGTTCGAAGTCGACGCCGCGAGCTACTTTTTAGGCGCCACCAAGATCTTCTTCCCCGCGTCGGCCCTCGCGGATGTGCAGCGCGTCTTAGATTTTGACGCGTCGGACCCGGCCGCGGCGCGCGGCGTCGCCGAACGGTTGGAGCGCGCGCGCGCGGCCGCGGACGGCGCGCGGACCCTCGCGGACGGCGCCGCCGCGAGCCGCGACGCGGCGTCCGAGGCCGCCGGCGCCGTGCGCGACTTGTTGCAGCGCTCGTCGAAGAAGACGGCCCTCACGGCCGCGGCGCTCAAGCGGCTGAGGGACTCCGCGGAGCGCCGCGCGGCGGACGCCGCGCAATGGGCCGCGCGCCGCGCGGCCGTCGACGCGGCTTCTGTGACGGCCGCGAGGGACGCCGTCGTCGCCGCGGCGGCGGAGGCGGCGCCGCTGCTGAAGCGCGGCGAGGCCGCGCGCGTCAGAGCGTGGGACGCGCTCCCGGCGCTCGAGGCGCTCGCGACGCGCGCGGCGGCCGAGGCCGCGGCCGCGGCGACGCGCGCGGCGCGGGTCCAGATCGCCGCGGCGACCAAGGCCGCGGCCGCCGCCGGCGCCGCCGGCGGCGGAGGCCGCCGCGCCGCCCGCCGCGCTGCCCCCGGCGCCGCCGCCGCCGACCGGCGCCGCGCCGGCGCTGGGCCTCCCGGACTCGGGGCTCCCGGACGCGGGCCTCCCGGACGCGGGACTCCCGGATTCGGGCCTCCCCGCCGCCGCAGCGTCGTCGTCGTCGTCGCGGCCGACGACCATGCGCCGGCGGACCGTCCGCGTGTCGGGCCTCCCGCCGACGGCGTCCGCGGCGCCGACGACGTCGCGGCAGGTCACGGAGGAGTGCTCCCTCGTCGTCCCCGCGCCGCCGCGGGGCTGGGAGAGCCACTTCGACGAGCACTACGGCCTCTTCTACTACTTCAACACCGTCTCGGGCGAGACGCAGTGGGAGCCGCCCGCGGCGCCCGCGCGGTCGTCCCAGCGCTCGTCGCGGACCCCGCGGGGCCGGGCGCCGTCGTCGGACTCGCGCGTCTCCGGGCGCTTCGGCGCCGACGAGCTCGCGCGGCTCGCGGCGACGCGGCGCGACGGCTACCTCATGAAGCAGGGCCGCTACACGTCGCGGTGGAAGCCGCGCTGGTTCGTCCTCGAGGACTCCGTGCTCGAGTACTACGACAAGCGGTCCCAGAGCGACGGCGGCAGCGGCGCGCGGCGCCGCGCGGGCGGCGAGAAAAAGGTCATGCGCCTCGACGGCGGCTCCGTGTGCTCCTTCACGGACACGGAGAACTGCTTCTGCGTCGAGACGGGCGGCCAGCGCTGGTTCCTCGTCGCGCCCGACGAGGCGGACCTCGCGGCCTGGATCGCGGCGCTGAACGCCCAGATCGCCGCCGCGGACGACGGCGCGGGGCCCGCCGCGCCCGCGCCCGAGGCCGCGCGCGCCTCGGACGCGGCGGTCTACCGCGTCGCGGGCGCCGCGCCCCTGCCCCTGCGGGCCCGCGCGGCGCGCGACGCGCCGCTCACGGGCGCGCGGCTCAAGCCCGGGGACCTCTTCCTCGCGAGCCGCTTCGTCCGCGCGGGCGGCGACACGTTCGTCCGCGCGGACGGCGGGTGGACGGCCGCGGAGGGGCTCGAGCCCGTCCGGGGGACCTGGCGGGGGGACCGGGCCCACTACCACCTCTTCCGCGGCGCGCTCCCCGTCCAGCTCCGCAAAGGCCCGACCTTCGACGCGGCCGCGGCCGACGAGAGCGCCATCGCGGGCGAGCGGCTCCCCGTCGACGGCGCGTTCGCGCACGAAGACGACCCGGCGGCGGGCCACGACTCGGGGGCGACCTTCCTCAAGGTCGCCGACGGCCGCGGCTGGGTGCCCCTCGTCGACCCGAACACGAAGCGCTTCCTCTTCGAGGAGGAGTAGATCTCTAAGACGCAGATGACCCTCCTTGTTCGCCTTGGCGGATTTGTGGGCGCCCGCCGGTGATTCTAGCGCTCTGGTTACAAACCTCCATAATAATTCTCATTGAAGAAGCTCTCCCTCTCTAGAGGTCTGACATGGAGCCCAGCAGCCCCTGAGAGCGCGACGCTGCGGCACGATGGCCGCCGCCGACACGCTGGTTGCGCGCGCGCTCGACGGCGACGACGGGTCGACGTGGCACGAGGGCGCGACGACGAAGGACCGGATCGAGATGAACCTCTGGCTCCTGCGCACGCTCGCCGCCTTCGCGCGCGGCGGCGGCGCGCTGCCCTGCGCGGCGGCGCCGCGCGTCGCGCCGGCGAAGACGGCGCGCTTCGTCCAGGTCGTCTACGTCGTCGGCGTCGAGGGCGTCGGGCACCACGGGCTCACGCCCGTGCTCGGCAGGGCAGGACAAGAGAGCGACATGCCCACCTTCCAAGGCTCATATCTCGGCCGTTTTCCACTCGTTTCGGCTGATTTTTGGACGAGCGAACATCCCTCGGAACGGTCTCGAAGCGTGGATGCTTTTTCCGGAACGCGCGCGCGCGGCACGCTCACGTTGAAGCGACGTTGAATCTCTCTTGTCCTGCCCAGGTGCTCGGCTACGCGTTCGTCCGAAGGTACGGCTGGCGCGACACGTACCTCTGGTGGCGCGGCCTCCGCGACGTCTTCCTGCCCGACTCCGTCGTCAGCGACGGCACGTCGCTCTACAAATCGCCGTGCGACGCGACGGAGACGCCCGCGGCGCGGCTCGCGCGGCGCCGCGCGGCCGTCGCGGCGCTGCTCGCGCCGCTCGCGGCGCGCGGCCGGCCCTGCGTCGTCTTCGAGTTCGCGTCCTTCCCCTGGGGCACGGCCGAGGGCCGCGCGGGCGCGTCCACGCGCTTCGCGAGCGCCGCCGCCTGTGTGGATTCCAACCACTGGTTTGGGGGGTCCCCACCAAACTTCAGAACTCTCTATCTCAATCAAATCGAAGTCGATTCGGCTGATTTTTGGACGAATCGATTGCTCTCGTCGAGTTCTCGAAGCACAGCAGAAAGCCTCGCGTCGAAACGGTCGCATACGCGCACATTGAAGTCGGGTTGAAGATTTGATTTCGACACAGGCCGCCGCGGACCGCGACGAGCCGCACCCGGGCGACTCCGTGAATTTGGACGACTGGCACGCGGCCTTCGCGACGCTCGACTTCGTCGAGGCGAAGTATCTCGTCCTCCGGCGCGACCCCGTGCGCGCGGCCTGGAGCCACCGCGAGTGGGACGGGAGCTTCGGGCGCCACGCGGAGAGCAACGCGGCGCTCGCGCGCTACGTCTGCGACTTCCTCCGGGAGCCGCGGCTCTGCGACGCGTGCGCGCGGCGGCCGCTGTCGCCGCTCTGCGACGCCTGCGCCGCGCCGGCCAAGGACTGGCGCTGGCTCGACTACGAGGATTTGGTCGCGGCGCACTACTCCGGCGACGCGACGGGGTTGGTGGGGCGCCTCGCGGCCTTCGCGCGCGTCGACGCGGCGGACCTCGAGGACGCGCTCACGTGCTTCGCGCCGTCGTCGAAGACGCCCGACGTCGCGCCGCGGCTCGCGGCGACGGTGGACCTGGCCGCGCGGACCGCGGAGGCGCCGTCGCCCTACGCGCCGGAGCGCCACGTCTAAGAGGCGCGGAGCTCATAGGCGCGGTCGAGCGTCGCGGCGCCGACGGGCGCGGCGCGCGGCGCGGCGGGCCCGGGGAGCGTCCAGGGCAGCGCCAGGACGCCGCCGACGTAGGCCTCGAGCATGCCGAAGCCGGTGGCCGAGTTCCGGACGAGCGCGCGCCACGTCGCGTTCGACGGCGGCGCCAGGGACCGGTCCACGACGTGCGGCGGCGCCGTCCAGGCGCCGTTTCTCGTAAGCCCCAGCGCGAAGGACCCGTTTGCGAGGACCACGACGGCGGCGTCGCCGCCGCCGCCCGCGAGGCCGACGGCGAAGCCGCCGCCGGCGCCCAGCGTGCCCTCGAGCCAGAGGCCCCGGTCCAGGTCCGCGTCGGCGACGCGCGCGAGCTCTTCGCCGCGGAGGTTGTCGTTGCCCTCGAACCACGTCGCCCGGAGGCCGCCGTCGGCGCCGAGCGTCGCCCGCTTCACGAGGCCCAGGTACACGGGGCACTCCAACCCCCCGTCGCCGGAGCAGTCGGGCCCCGTCATCTGGTGGTGCGTCGCCAACAGCGGGCCGCCCGTCACGTCGGAGCCCCAGATCCGCGGGAACCGCGCGCCGAGCGCTTGGCCGAGGAACGACGGGTTCAGCGCCGCGGCCGCGAAGGGCCCCGCGGGCGCGTCGCTCCAGAACGCGCGGCCCGCGTCGAAGAGCATGACGACGCGCCCCCCCGCGCGCGCGACGCCGCCGACCTCGCCCTTGATCTCGGGCCCCGGCGTCGGCCGCGCGGCCCAGGTGACGCCGTCCTTCGAGTACCCGAAGCCCGCGCCGCAGGAGTCGCAGCCGCCGTCCCGCGGCGACGCCGTCCAATACCCATAAACCCCGCCGTCGCCGTCGCGGAGCGCGGCGACGCAGTCCCAGCGGCCGCCGATTTCGTAGCCCTCGCCGTAGGGGAAGGCGCCGGCCGGCGTCGTCGTCCAGGGCCCGCGCGGCGTCGGCGCCGTCGCGAAGAAGAGCGACTGGCACCAGGTCGGGTCGCCCGTCGGCCCGCCGCCGGGGTCGCCCGCGCAGCCGTAGCCCTCCTGCGAGTAGCTGAGGACGAACGCGTCGCCGGTTCGCCAGACGGACCCGGAGCCCAGCCACTTGGCGCCGGGGGCCTTGGCCACGGCGACGCCGGCGTCGGACCAGGTTGCGCCGTCGTCGGACGTTATCGTCATCACCCTATCCCAGGCCGGCTTCGCGCCCGACCCCGACGCGTTCGCCGGCTTCGCGAGGTAGTAGGCCGTAAACGCGCCGTCGTCGACGTAGAGCCACGCGTCGTACATGCTGATGTTCCGCGGCGGCGTGTAGACGAGGGCGTCGATGGAGGCCAGGGCGACGGCGAGGCGTACGTAGTGGGCCGCCATGCTGGGCGAGCTACGGCATCGCGCGCGAGAACATCGGGCTGCCCCAAATGTTCAATGAAAGATGTTTCCTTTTTGTTGGAAGGCGCCGACTATTTTTTCGCCGTCTGGCGGCCGCGTGGACGCGCGCCAGATCGCCGCCATGCTCCGGGCCCTGGTGGGGTCGCTGCTCCTCTGGAGAGGGTGGTGCCAGCCCGGCTCGAGCAGCATGCATCCCATCGACTTCGACGGCGACGGCGACATCGACATCGTCAAGAGCAGCCCCATCGGCCTCATCTGGCTCGAGAACCACGGCAACGACGCCGAGTGGGAGACGCACGTCATCTCGCTGAACCAGAACATCAAGGACGCCGTCATCGAGCACAAGAAGGCGCGCAAGTTCACGGAGCTCATGGAGGGCAAGGGCGCGTTCGCGCAGGATTTCGTCGAGACCTTCGCGGAGGAGGAGGAGGAGGATGAGGTCGTCCTCTCCGTCGACGGCTCCGTCGCCATCGGCGGCGACGACGACATCGACGGCGACGACGCGCCCACGCCGTCGCCGAAGCTCTACGCGGAGCTCCACTCGGAGCTCTAGCGCCGCCGCGTCCCGTTCGCCTCGTCCCCTCGCGCTTTCCCCGTCCCTTTCGGCTCGGCTCCACATCGTGCTCCGGCGGAGGGAGTCCTCGCGCACCCTCGCGGCGCCGGGGCGGCCGCGCGGGTCCCGCCCGGCGGCCCGCGCGGCGGCCCCGCGACGCGCCGGGGCCGCGACCTGTGAGCCGCGTAAGCGGCCGTCTTCTGTAGTCACTCCTCTTCTTCGACGGTCGTCGTGGTCTTCTCGTCGGCGACGGTGGGTGCCGTCGCGCATCCAGGTCCACCGGTGCGAGCGCGAGCGCCCACAAATCCGCGCACAAGCCTCACACAATTAGCGCGCTTCAATTTATAGAAACTTGAAGCGTATAATTAAAATTAAGCGAACACATCGCATCCAAACACGAGCCAAAGAAGGCCGGTCACGGCATGGTCGTGCGGCGAGTCGTGCCCTGGCTGGCGTTGATAGCCACGGCCGTCGCGCCGGGCATCGACGGCCGCGCCGCGGACATCGCGGAGCTCATCGACATCTGCGTCAGTCGCCAGAAGAGTGGCACCAGCAGCCGGGAAGGCCACACCTTCGAAGGAATCCTTTCGCGCCTCGGCGCGCGGCGGCGCGGCGCGGCGCTCGCGAGCCGCTCCTGCCGGTGCGTCGCCCCCCCCGCGCGCGCGCGACCGCTCGGGGCGCGCCCGGAACCCAGAGCCCGCAGGTGGGCCGCGGCGGAGGACCTGGACGTCGCCGTCGCGGACGCGACGTTCGGCGCCGAGTGGCGGCGCACGCGGGCGCGCCTCGCCGTGCCGGACGAGTGCCTCGCCGTGGGCCGCATGCTCGCGCGGGGCGACGCCGCCTGCGCGCCGCGGTGGCGGAACCTGGAAGTTTCGCTGCCGCGCGCGCTCGACGCGGTCTACGCGGACGGCGACGTCGCCGTGCATCTGAGCCCGCGGGGCGACCTGCGCCTGGCGACGCGCATCGCCGCGCCGCCGCGCTCGCCGAAGGTGCGCTGAGGCGCCGCGAAGCGCGCAAGAACCCCCCCCCTCCCCCCTGTTGTTTGTGGCGCCGCGATCGCTCGGGAGCCCGCTCCCTAAGGTCGCTCTGCGCCTAGACCTTCATGCGGGGCCCGCCCTCCTGGCGCGGGTCGCGGGGGTCGATCTCGGCGAGGTCGCGGTCGTACTTCTTGAAGGCCTCGAGGTTCGCCGTCCACTTGAGCTCCGCGTCGAAGACGCCGTCCGGGTCGACGGACTTGAGGCAGAACCAGGCCCGGTTGCAGCCCTTGCAGACGCACTTCCACTTGGTCCGCTCGACGCCGCGCTCCTTGCACGTGTGGCGGCCGCGGTGCTCCGACGAGTCGCCGCCGTAGTCGTCGGCGAGCACCTCCTTGCCCGAGATCGCGAAGACGCCGAGGAGCTGCTCGGGCTCCTTGGTCTGGTCGAAGCGGTGGCAGCGCGCGCAGAGCGAGAAGGTCGTCGTCGCGGCGACGGGCACGCCGTCGATCTTGGGCCCGTGCTTCCGCGAGAAGTCCTCGTCCGCGCTGGGCTTCGGCCGCCGGCGGCAGGCCGTCTTGTGCGTGAGCCAGGCCTCGCGCTGGCAGTTTTCGCCGCAATAGCGCGCGGTCCAGCAGCGGCCGCAGCGCTTCTCCGCGCCGTTCTTCCCGCAGTGGTCGCAGACGTTGAGCTCCGCGCCGAAACCGCCGCCGGGCGACGCCGGGCTCCGGGGGCTCTCCGGGGCGTTGCGGACCGCCGAAGCCGCCGGGCTCCCGTGCGGCGGGGGCGGCGGCCGCGCGGCCGCGGACCGCGGCGTGAGGCCCCGGAGGTCCATGGCGCCGAGGCCCGCGCCGCCCGCCGCGAGGTCGTCGCCGCCGTAGATGCCCTCGCGGGCCCCGGGCGGCAGGCCCGGGCTCCCCAGGGCGCCGGGCGTCGGCGCGCGCGCGCCCCGCGGCGGCGCCGACGGCGGCCGCTGGTCGCGCAGGTCGACGATGGGCACGTCGAAGCAGTGCGTCGCCTCCTTCGGGTCCGTCGCCGTGCCCGCGTCGACGCGGGGCGCACCGTCCACGGCGGGCGCCGTCGACGTCGACGCCTCGACCATGGCGGGGCGCTGCGGCAGAGAGGCGCTGCGACGCGCAAGCGAGCAACCGGCGGGGCTGCCCCAACTTGTGACAAAGTCGTTGCCTTCATCTTGACGCCGAGGTTGATGCCGCTTCAAGCTTGGCAGGGAGAGCATGGCGAGCGCGTCGCGCCGCTGAGTGCACATATAATGGCAGCACAACTGGACGCGTCCGACGCCGCGCTCGACGGCTTCGTGCCGTCGCTGGACCACGCGTCGTTCGCCGACTGGGACGCGGTCTACGAGCCGGCGGAGGACACCTTCCTCCTCCTCGACGCCCTCTTTGCCGAGCGGTCGTCCCTGCGGGCCCTGGGCGACGCGACCGTCGTCGAGGTCGGGCCCGGCAGCGGCGTCGTGTCGGCCTACGTCGCCGCGCTGCTCGCGGCGCAGGCGCCGCGCGTGGTCTGCGTCGACGTCAATCCTCGGGCCTGCGCGCTGTCCGCGCGGACCGCGGCGGCGAACGGCGCGCGCGTCGACGTCGTCCGCGGCGACCTCGCGACGCGCGTACGGCGGCGTCCCTCGGCGGCGCGGAAGGCATCACGCGGCGCCCGCAGGTGCCTCGCGCGCGGCTCCGTCGACGTCCTCGTATTCAACCCGCCGTACGTGCCGACGCCGCGGGCCGAGGTCGGCGGCGCGGGCATCGAGGCGAGCTGGGCCGGCGGCGACCGCGGTGCGTGCGGAAGTCGCCGCGCGCCATTTCGACCGCCGCGCCGCAGGCCGCGAGGTCCTCGACCGCCTCCTGCCGGACGTGACCCGCGCGCTCTCGCCGCGGGGCCGCTTCTACGTCGTCGTCGTCGAGGAGAACGACCCGGACGACATCGCGCGCATCCTCGCCGCGGACGGCCTCGAGCGGACCACGGTCGCCACGAAGCGCGCGCGTCCGCGGGCCCGCGCCGCGAGGGGCGCCGCGCAGGCAATGACGGGGCCGCCCGCGCAGGCAACGAGCTCCTGTCGATCCTGCGGTTCGCGCGGCCCGGCTCGTAAGCGCGCGGGTGCGCATCCGGAAGGGCGCTGCGGGCGCGCGCGGCGAGCTGTGGCCGAAGCGTGTGGCAGAGGCTTATGTGAGAGAGCTTGGCAATCGCTTGTCTCCGCAACCAGCGTAGCGGGCGCGATATGCGGCGCGGCCCGGCGAAGGACGTCGAGGGCCAGACCGCCGCCGACGACGACGACAGCCAGGAGAAGAGCGACAAGAGCGAGAGCGCCTGCTTCCAGGTCGCCGTCGTCGCCTTCCTCGTCGTCATGGTCGGCGCCGCGCTCTACGTGTCCCAGTCCGAGCCCCAGAGCCAGCAGCACGCGTGGCTGAGCACGGACGGCGTGCTCCGCAAGGGCGCGCACGACGCGGCGGTCGCGGCCGCGGAGGAGGCGCGGCGCGCCGCGGCCGCGGACCGCGAGCGCGAGCGGAGGGACGCGGACGCGCGGTACCTCGCGCGGCCCCTGCAGCAGGTGCCCGGCCTGCCCGCGGGGCCGGAGGCGGCCGCCGCCGAGCCGCCGTCGACGAAGACGCGCGTGGCCTGCGCGACGACCGCGGGCCCCGTCGTCGTCGACGTCTTTCCCGAGTGGGCGCCGGTCGGCGCGCGCCGGTTCCTCGACATGGTCGAGGGCGGCTTCTTCTCGTCGCGCGTGGGCCTGTTCCGGTCCGTCAAGGGCTTCCTCTGCCAGACGGGCGTCGCGGGCGACGTGGCCGTGTCCAAGGCGTGGCGCGCGAAGGGCCGCGTGCAAGACGACCCGCAGTGGCTCGACCTGAAGCAGCCGCGGCCCATGAAGCGGGGCTACCTCGCCTTCGCGGGGTCCGGCCCGGACTCGCGGACGACCGAGTTCTTCTTCACCTACCGCGACACGGGCCTCGGCCGGTCGCCCTGGGAGGTGCCCTTCGGGAAGGTCGTCGGCGCGGCGAGCTACGCGGCGCTGGACCGCTTCTACTCCGGCTACGGCGACATGGCCGCCTTCGGCGGCCACGCGCCGGAGAGCGGCAAGATCCGCAACCGGGGCGCGGCCTACCTCGACGCCGAATTCCCCCTCCTCGACTTCATCACGCGCTGCGACGTCCTGCCGCCCCTCGACGTCGAATAAGCGGCGGCAACTTGGTTCCCCCCGCGGGCTTCTCGGGCTCCTCTCACCGGCGGGCGCCAGTCGGGCGCACGCGGGCGCACGGCCCCTTCAATAACTTAGTCAACTTGAAGTTCAACTTGGCCGTTTCTAAATACAGCACTGAAGTAATACAGCGTTGGGAGAGCTCGACGGAACGCGATGGCGCGCATGGGCGCGATGGCGGCCATGTCCTTCGACGAGATGAAGGGTGCGTGCGCGCCGCCGGTCGCCCATCGCGCGAGGCGCGACCGCAGGTGCGATGGACCGCGAGGACGCGGCCTTTGGCGCCCCGCGCCTCGAGGCCGGCGGCCGCGCGGCGGCGCTCGGCGGGCCCCGGCGCGGCGGCGGGGGCCGCGCGGGCCGCGGCGACGTCCACCGCGAGGAGCGCGTGCACCGCGCGGAGCGGTCCGGCGGCGACGACTACGACGAGCTGCTGCGCTTGGACGAGGACGTGCCCAAACGGGGCCTGAGCCTCGCGGCGATCCGCGCGCTGCCCCGGCGCGCCGTGCGGCCCGGCGAGCGCGTCGAGGACCTCATCACGCGGTCCCTCGTCGCGCCGGGCGCCGTCGTCTACGACCTGCCCTGCGGCCACTGCTTCGAGAAGCCGGCGCTGCTCACGTGGTTCCGGGACCACCGGACCTGCCCCGTCTGCCGCCACGAGGTCGAGGCGTAACCTTGCTCTCTCCTTGCGTGGCCTTGGCCCCGGCTATGGCCCTGGTCCTCGCGGCGACGTGGCTTACAGGCGGTCGTTGCCCAGGGGGTTCTGCGCGCCGGGCGAGAGGCCCTCGCGGAACTCGCCGAGGCCCCGGCGGTCCGCGCGCATCTTGAAGCCGGCGAAGAGGATGACGGCGACGAAGACGACGATGCAGAGGATGGTCACGAAGGCGATCATGCCGCCGCTCATCCCGTCGTCGTCGTCGTCGGAGCCGCCGCCGCCGCCGCCGCCGGCCGCCGTCGGCGCGTCGGTGGAGGTCGCGGTGCTCGGGGCCGGAGACGTGGTGCTCGGGGCCGGAGACAGGCTCGGGCTCGGCGTGGTCGACGAGGACGACGGCGCCGTCGTCGCGGTCGGCGCCGTCGCGTTGGCCGCCGCCACGGACGGCGCGGGCGTCGCGGTGGGCGCCGTCGCGTTGCTGGCGGCGGTGGGGGAGAGGGTCGGATCCTGACCAATGGCCAAGCCCACCACGAGGGCCGCGAGCAACCGCGCGAAGATCGACACCATCGCGCAGCAAAAGACTTCTCGAATGTCGCGTGGGCCCGGGCAGCGATGCCGCATCTGGGCAGCATCATCTTGGGTTTGCGTTGCACCTGAACTTGACAATTCTGCCACAGTGTTCTCAAGCAACACAATGTTGGGTGCGTCGCCGGAGCCCGCAAACAACGCGTCCCACCCCCGACCCCCGCAGGCCTCAAGTCGCTGTCGTCGCGCGCGCTGTCGTCGCGCGCCCGGTCCCTCTCCACGGGGGGCAAGAACGTCGTCATCGTCGACGGCGTGCGCATCCCCTTCGCGCTGTCGCAGACCATCTACCAGGACGTCATGGCCGTGGACCTCGCGAAGATGTCGCTCACGGGGCTCATGCAGAAGACGGGCCTCGACGCGTCCCTCGTGGACTACGTCCTCTACGGCACCGTCATCCAGGAGAGCCGCACGTCGAACATCGCCCGCGAGGCGGCCATGCACGCGGGCTACCCGATCGACGTGCCCGCCCACACGGTCACCCTGGCCTGCGTGAGCTCCAACGCCGCCATCTGCCAGGGCGCCGAGAAGATCCTCGCGGGCCAGGCCGACGTCGTCGTCGCGGGCGGCTGCGAGACGTTCTCCGACGTGCCGATCCGCTACAGCCGCCCCGTGCGCAAGCGGCTCCTCGGCGCGGCCAAGGCCCTGAAGAAGGGGCCCGCGGGCGCCCTGGGCCTCTTGAAGGGCCTCAAGCTCAAGGACCTGGCGCCGGAGGCGCCGAGCATCTCCAACTTCACGACGGGAGAAGTGATGGGCCACAGCTCGGACCGCCTCGCGGCCAAGTTCGGCATCTCGCGCAAGGACCAGGACGACTACACGCTCATGAGCCACACGCGGGCCCAGCAGGCCCACGACGACGGCCTCTACGCCGAGGAGCTCGTGCCGGGCGTGCAGGGCGCGGACCTCTCGGAGAACGGCATCAAGGCCGGCTCGACGCCGGAGAAGCTGGCCAAGCTCAAGCCCGCCTTCATCAAGAACGAGACGGGCACGCACACGGCGGCGAACTCGTCCTTCCTCACGGACGGCGCGGCCGCGACGCTCGTCATGTCCGAGGAGAAGGCGCTCGCGCTGGGCTTCAAGCCCAAGGCCTACCTGCGCCACTGGACCTTCGCCGCCGTCGACCCCTTCGAGGAGCTGTTGCTGGGCCCGACCTACGCCGTCTCCAAGGTGCTCAACGACGCGAAGCTCGACCTCAAGGACGTCGGCGCCCGCGCCGAAATCGACCGCCGGTCGGGTTCTTCCGGCCAAACTTCAAACCTCTCGAGCTCGGTCGAATCGACGTCGATGCGGCCGGCTTTTGGACGAATCGATCGCGCTCGTCGAGTGCTCGACGCACGGCGGAACGCCTCGCGTCGACACCGTCGCAGTCGCTTACGTCGACGTCGGGTCGAAGATTCGATGCCGGCCCAGGTCGGCGTCGTCGAGATGCACGAGGCCTTCGCGGGCCAGGTCCTGTCCAACTTCGCGGCCATGAACAGCGACAAGTTCGCCGCGGACTTCCTCCCGAACCGCACGCAGAAGCTCGGCGAGATGGACTTCGCCAAGGTCAACACAATGGGCGGGAAAAGAGTGCGAAATTCCCAACTTCAAAGGCTCCTCTCTCGGCCGTTTTCCACTCGTTTCGGCTGATTTTTGGACGAGCGATCATCTCTTGGAACGGCCTCGAAGCGTGGATGATTTTTCCGGAACGCGCGCGCGCGGAACACTCACGTTGAAGCGAACTTGAATCACTCTTGTCCTGCCCAGGTCAACACGCAGGGCGGCAGCCTGAGCCTCGGCCACCCCTTCGGCGCGACGGGCAGCCGCATCGTCACGACCGCGTCGAACCGCCTCCAGCGCTCCGGCGAGCAGTTCGCCCTCGTCGCCGCCTGCGCCGACGGCGGCATCGGCCACTCCTGCCTCCTCGAGCGCTACCCGAACTGAGCGAGGCCCGCGGCCGCCGCGGCCCGCCGCGCCGCGCGCGCGCCCCCGACGCCGCGACGTCCCCGCCGCGGCCTCTGCGATTCTTAATGCCCCCCTCTTCGTGCGAGTCTATGGGGGATCGCGAAGCAAGTCGCGAAGCAAGTCGCGAAGCGACGCGCGGCCTCGTCGCCGCGCCGCAAATAAGTCGGCCGCCGAGCGCACCTCAGGGGCCAAGCCAATTTCACGACGCACGAGCAACAGATTGGGCGCGCGCCGGCGCCCCATACCCGCGCCGCCCCCAACGCCGCCCCCGGCTCCTCGCGCGACCTACCCCCGACCCCTCCGGCGCGCCTGGCGACGCGCCCAGGACCCCCCGACCGACGCCCTCGACCGAAGGCGCCGCCGAACTCGCCCAAGAGGCTCTCGACCTCTCGGAACGCGCCGGCGACGCGCCAGACGCCGGGGGGAACGCGCAGAGACCCTCCGACCCCCCCCCCCCCCGGCCGCGCACCGCCCGACCCCCGCCCCCGCCAGGCCGCGGACCATGCGCGCGCCCCTCGCGAACTTCGGCGTCCTTCTCTCGTTGATCGTCGCCGGCGGCGCGTCTCGCGCGCTCGCCGTCAAGTGCTCGGAGATCACGAACCGCAAGGTGTGCAAGAGCGCCGCCTACAAGAGCACGTGCTCCTGGAGCAAGGGCAAGAAGAAGTGCAAGGGCAAGCGGAAGGCGTGCGGCTCGCTCGCGAAGAAGAACTGCCGCAAGTCCAAGTACCACAACTTCTGCCAGTGGAGCTTCGCGACGGAGGCCTGCCGCAAGGTCAAGTGCGAGGAGATCGACGCGAAGCGGGACTGCAAGTCGAAGCGCGTGGCCGGCAAGAGGGGCTGCGAGTGGAAGGACGACGCGTGCGCCGCCGGCTCCGACTCGGAGGACGCGCCGGCGGATTCCGGCGCGTTCGAAGAAGACTCGGATTCCGGTGA
>NW_008705568.1:1661885-1666386 GCF_000186865.1 Aureococcus anophagefferens | reverse complement strand
CGTCCGGCGGCGGCGCTTCGTCGTCGCCGCCGTCGTCGCTGTCGCTCGTGTCGCCGGCGAGGGACGGCGCCTCGAGGTGCGGGGGCACGGCGGCCGCGCGGCCTCCGGGGACGCGGGCGCCGAGAGGCTCCGGCGGAGCGAGAGCAGGTCGCGGACGATGGCCCCGGGGCTCTTGGCGCGGAGGTCGAGCGCCGCGCCGTAGTCCGCTTTCATGAGGAAGTCGACGGTCTCCGGGTTCGGCCCCGCGTCGTCGTCCGGCTCGCGCCGCGTCTGCGTCGAGGAGTCGCGCGTCGCGGCGGGCGCGGCGTCGAGGGCCCAGGCGGGGCTCGCGAGGACCGCGACCTTGAGCGCGCCCGCGGCGCGGCTCCGCCTCGCCGCCGCGGAGCCGCGCGAGAGCCGGAGCCACGTCGGCGACGGCCGCTTCTCGAGGTCGGCGACGTTGACGACGGCGTAGGCGACGACGTCGTCCCGGCGCATGACGAAGAAGGAGAGCGTCGCGAAGCGCGCGTCCGCGCCCCGGGGCGCGTCGACGAGAGCCTCGTGCGCGGGGAACTTGGGCGCCGCGGCGTCGTCGAAGCGCGCCTTCGTGCGCCAGGACCGGTGCGCGCCGCCGGCCCACTCGGCCTTGCCGGCGACGCTCACGCGCGCGCGGCCGTGGAACCGCGACGCGCCCGCGCTGTGGCCGACGTCGGGCAGGCCGCGCGCCTCCAGGACGCGGATCGCGAGCCGCGACCGCGGCGGCGCCGGCGCCGGCGGCGCGGCGGCGGCGTCCGCGGCCGCCGGCGCGTCCCGCCCGCCGGCGCCGGCCCAGGCGCCGTGGCGCAGGTCCCGGGGCGTCCGCGACTGCTCCGCGCGGCGCGCGCGCGACGTCTGCGACCGCGCGAGGTGGTCCGCGACGCCGCGGTGGCCGCGGAGCCGCCGCGAGACCTTGTGGCTCGCGAGCGCGCGCGCGTGCGCGTCCGCGCGGCGGCCCGCGGCGCCGAGGCCGCCGGCGCCGGCGTCCGCGGCGCGCCGCGCGCCCGGGCCGCGCGGCGCCGCGGCGGGCCGCGCGGCCTCGCCGTTCCGCAGCGCGAGCGACGCGCGGAGGCTCGCGATGGCGCGCATCTCCGCGTCGAGCTCGTCGAGGGACGCGGCGACGTCGGCGCCGTCCTCGACCTCCTCGACGGCCCGCGGCGCGCGCCGCGGCGCCGCCCCCGCCGGCGGCGACGGCGGCCGCGCGCGCGACGGCGGAGCCGGCGGCGGCGGCGGCGGCGGAGCCCCGGCTTCCTCGGCCGGCGGCGGATCCCGCGGCGGAGCCGCGGCTTCCTCGGCCGGCGGCGGAATGACTTCATCAGCAGCCGCCGGCTCCGAGACGTCGACGGCCGCCGGCTCGGAGAAGTAGTCCTCGGCCGGCTCCGAGACGCCAACGGCCGCCGGCGCGACCTCGACGGGCGCGACCTCGACGGGCGCGACCTTGACGGCCGGAGCGTCCGACGTGTCGTCCTCGTCCTCGGCCGGCTCCGAGACGTCGTCGGCCGCCGGCGCGGCCTCGACGGCCGGAGCGTCGGACGCGTCGTCCTCGTCCTCGGCCGGCTCGGAGACGTCGTCGGCCGCCGGCGCGACCTCGGCCGGCTCCGCGACCTCGACGGCCGGAGCGTCCGACGCGTCGTCCTCGTCCTCGGCCGGCTCCGAGACGTCGTCGGCCGCCGGCGCGGCCTCGACGGGCGCGACCTCGACGGCCGGAGCGTCGGACGCGTCGTCCTCGTCCTCGGCCGCGTCGTCCTCGCCCGACGACGACGAGCCGTCGGCGAAGTCCTCGACCGACGACGCCGACGACCCGCGGTCGTTCGCGAGCCACGCGTCGACTTCCGCGGCGTCGGCCTCGCCCTCCGAGTCGTCGGACGCGCCCGCGCGCCGCGCGTCGTCGGCGGCGGCGACGGCGGCGACGAAGGCGTCGAACTCGGCCGCGTCGAGGCTGCCCCGGCGGCCCGCGTCGGCGGCGGCCCAGCAGGCCTCGAGGTCCCCGCGCGCGACGGCGGCGTAGGCGCCGGCCTCGACCCAGGCGAGGACGGCGCCGCCGGCGACGCGGTCCGCGCCGTCGGCGAGGCGCAGGAAGGCGTCGCGCGACGCGGACCCGGCGGCGCGCGGCGGCGGCCGCGGCCGGGCCGCCGCGGCGACGGCCGCGCGGGCCCGGTCCAGGCGCGCGCGCAGGCTCTCCACGTCGGGACCGCGCGCGTCCGTCCAGTAGCTCCGCGCCGACGCGTCGTCGTCGTCGTCGTCGGGCGCGGCCGCGTCGTCCATGGTCAGGTGCTGCCCCGCCGTTCCATTATTCCATCCCTCAGACCGAGATGAGTGGTGCATCGACGGGAGCATCGACCTCTACATCCACGCGGGCAGCCTCGATATTGGCACACGCGGTCGGGACGATGGGCGCCGCCGCCCTGGCCCTGGCCGTCGGGTGCGGGCTGGCCGCGGGCCAGGGCCCCGGGGACGGCATCAGCAAGTCGACCTACGCGTCGTCGGAGCCGCTCAAGGGCGAGCGCTTCCTCGTCGACTTTTTCCCCGCGAGCAAGGAGACGAACGAGTGCCCCGGCAACGTCTGCAACTGCTCCTGGCACGGCGAGGCCTTCGAGGTCTACGAGGGCCGCACGGCACTGGACGCGAGCGGCTTCGGGCTGCACCTCGTCGACACGGAGAAGTCGACCGCGGGGGGCCTGCCCGTGAAGAAAGTCGAGGACCATTTCGCGGAAAAACTGGAGGGCGCCAAGGGCTACGACGCCTTCTACGACTACGCGACGGGCCTCTGCCTCGAGAGCTCGTCCTTCGACCTCGTGCTCCACAAGCTCGAGCGCGCGGCCCACGACTACCTGCCCTACGCCTTCGACGACAGCGCGGGCCGGACCTGGTACGGACCGGCGTGGAAATCTTCAACCCGACTTCAATGTGCGCGTAATTGAACGAATTGCGCCGGACTCTTCGGCTCTGCTTCGAGAACTCGACGAGAGCAATCGATCCGTCCAAAAATTAGCCGAAACGACTTCGATTTTCCCGAGCTAGAGAACTTCAGTTCAGTGGTTGATTTCCACACAGGTACGGCGCGCTCGTGCGGGTGCCCGCGTCCCAGATGGTCATCGACATGCTCACGGACACTTCCCCGAAGCTCCACGCCGTCGCCGCGAATTTGACGGTCCTCGAGAACCGCCTGCCGCCGCGCCAGGCCGTGCGCTGCAAGGAGGCCTTCCAAAAAAACGCGAGCCACACCGTCGCGTACGTGAGCCGCGCGGCGAGCGACCTCGACGCCGTGCACGCCTGGTACGACGCCATGAACGCGACGCTCTCCTACCACAGCCACCACACGGCCCCCGAGGTCGTCACGAAGTGCTTCCGGTGGTACGGCGCGGAAGCCGACGTCTGCTTCCGCCGGCGCCCGGGCGGGACACGAACGTGTTCGACGCGACCTCATATGCGCGCCGTTTCATTGTCTGGAAAGCACTCGCCGAGAGCACACGATCCGTCCAAAAATCAGCCGAAACGACGTCGATTCGACCGAGATCGAGAGGCGTGACGTTTTCGCCGGACCGGTCCATTCCACTGGCTGTCTCCGGCACAGGCCAGCGCGGCGCGAACGCGACGCGGGGGGCCTTCAAGGTCGCCGACTTCGAGCGCATGCTGCTGTCCGTGCACGGCGCCGTCGTCGGCGGCGACCCGAACTGCAACATGGACGCCTGGGCCGACAACCACTACGCCGTCGACGCGACGCACGACTACGACTTCGTCCACGCCTGGCTCCGGGCGAACCCGTCCCAGCCCTACGTTTGCCAGGGGGAGAACGTGCACTTCGTTTTCGACCCGACGGGCTGGGCCGTGCAGCTCAACGTCAACTTCACGGAGCCGGGGCCGTCGTGCGACGCGCGGTCCGACGACGGCTGGACCTGCTACCGGGGCACCTGCAAGGGCACCGTCGCCGCGGACGACACGCCGTCGCGCAGCCGCGGCGCAGGGAGCCTCACGCTCCTCGACATGCCCGCGTGGACCGCGAACCCGAACCGCCGCTTCCAGCTCCTCCTCGGCCTCGGGCTCTGCGCGTCGGCCGGCGCCGTCGGCTGGTTCCGCCTCAAGGGCAAGCGCCACTACCGCGCCGTGCCTTAACCCGCGCGATCCGACTCGGGCGAGCCGGCGGGGGGGGGTTTCGCGCGGCGGGCGGGGGAGGGGTTCGAATTCGCGCGCAATCGCGAGGAAGGGGGCGCGCGCTCACGCGAGCAGCGCGGCGGCGGCGGCGAGGGCGGCGACGAGGCCCCCGGCCTTGAGCGCGGCGGCCGCGTCGAGGTCGGACTCGTCCTCGACGGCCGACTCGGGCTCGGAGAGGTCCGAGCACCCGACGGCCGCGAAGGTCGAGTACACCCCGGCGTCCGACGCCGCGACGGCCATGGACGCGTCGACGTCGCTCGTGGTCAGCGACGCCATGGACGTGGCGAGGTCGTCGGCCATGTCCGTCGTCGGCATCGTGATCGTGTAGTCCACC
>NW_008705568.1:1651302-1661835 GCF_000186865.1 Aureococcus anophagefferens | reverse complement strand
GCGACGACGTCGACGGACTCGCGGCGCGCGGCCTCGACGGCGTCGTCGACGGTGGCGCGGCTCGCCTCGAGCTCGCGGTTCGCGCGCTCCAGGGAGCCCGTCGTCGCCTCGAGCGCCGCGGCCGTGTCCGCGAGGTCGCGCTCCGCGTGGCGCGCGAGCTGCTCCGCGTCCCGCTGCCTCGCGCCCGCCGCGTCGGCCCGCGCGGCCTCGTCGCCGCGCGCGGCCGCCGCGGCCGCCGCGGCGCGTTTCAGGTCCGCGACCTCTCTCTCGAGGCCCGCCGCCGCGGCGACCGCGCGGTCGCGGTCCGCGGCGGCGGCCGCCAGGGCCGCGTCGGCGGCGCCGTGGCCGCTCGACGCGCCCCGCGCGCGCGCCTCGACGGCCCCGCGGTCGCCCGCGAGCCGCGCGGCCTCGGCGACCGCCGCGTCGCGCGCCGCCGCCGCCTCGTCCGTCGCCTCCCGGAGGCCCGCGGCGGCCTTGCGCTCCTCCCGGAGCTCGTGGAGGGCCCGCTTGAGCTCCTCCTCGAGGCGCAGCTCCTTGGTCTCGTGGCCCTGCGACACCTCGAGGGCGATCTCCGCGTTCGTCTTCGCGTTCGCCGCCTCGAGCCTGCGTGGAACTCAAATCTTCAACTGCAATGTGCGCGTCATTGAATGGTTCGACGCAAGCTCTTCGGCTCTGCTTCGAGAACTTGATGCGAGCAATCGATCCGTCCAAAAATCAGCCGAAACGACTTCGATTTGACCGAGAGCTCGAGCATTTCAAAGTTTGGTCGGGACGTCCCGAACCGGCGGTTGATTTCCACGCCGCTTCCAGCGTGCGCCGCTCCGCGAGCTTCGACGCCGCGGCGAGGGACTCGAGGAGCGCCCCGGCGCAGGCGCCCGGCGCGAGGTCGCCGACGACCTCGGCGAGGAGGCCGTCGCGGAGCGCGACCGCGCCGTCGCCGTCGTCGGCCTCGGGCTCGGGCTCGCGCGCGGGCGCGCGCGGCGCGTCGTCCTCGCGGGCCTGGGTCGCGACGAGGGCGCCGAAGACGGCGCGGCGCGCGAGGGCCGCCGCGGCCGCGTCCCGCGCGGCCTCGAGGGCGCCGGCCGGTGGCGCGCGGACCAGCGCGGCGTCGACGAGGAGGAAGCCCGGGGGCGCCGACGCCGGCGCCGCCGCGGCGGTCCGGAGCGCCGCGCCGGCGACGTCGACGAGCGGCGCCAGGCCCAGGGCGTCGACGTCGAGGGCCTCCGGCGACCGGAGCGCCGCCTCGAGGACGCGCGCGCGGTCCGCGAGCCGCCGCTCGAGGTCCGTCGCCGCCGGGATCTCCCGCGCGGCGCCGCGCCGCGCGGGCGACGGCGGCGCGGGCGTCTCCGGCGCGGCGGGCGTCGCCGGCGCGGCGGGCTTCCCCGGCGCCGGCGCCGGCGCGTCGCTGGCCTTGGGCGGCCCGGCGAAGCGGCGGAAGGACTCGCGGCTCGTGAGGCGCGGCGGCGGCCGTTCGGGCTTCGCCGCGTCCTTCTTGTCGTCGTCGTAGTAGCCGCTCCCGTCGCCGGCCATGCGCAGCTCGCTCTGGGCCCGGCTGCCCACCGTGAAGCGCCGCGGCAGCTCCTTCGTGAGGCCCGCCATGTCCGCGCCGCGCACGGACCCCAGGCGCCGGGGCAGGGCCGGCGGCATGGGCGCGCCCGTCGCGATGGACGTGCGCCGCTGCTTCCGCTTGAGCTGGATCTTCTTCAGCGCCATGGCGCGGGACCGCGGCGCGGCGCACGCGCCGGGCGCGTCGTTCTGCGCCCGCGTCGGGGGGCGACACACGGACGGAGAGCTTGCCCGTTTCTTCTAAAGTCGTTTTCACCCTACGTATCAAGTCGTTGAAGCGCCTTGTTGCGCTTTTTTTCGAAAGGCGCCCTTGTTAGTCGAAGACGGGCCCGCTCCAGGCCCACTTCGCCGGCGGGCCCGGCGCGCGCGCCTCGGGTCCCGCGTGGAGCCGCCCGGCGAGGGAGCCGGCGACCTTGACGAACTTGGACAGCGCGAGGATGAAGACGCCGTGGTGCGCGCCGATCTTCCCGACGTCGGCGACGACCTCGACGGCGGCGCAGGCCACGGCCGCCAGGGGCACGGCGAGCTTCACGATGACGTTGTCGAAGAGCCGGCCGAGCCGACCCTTGAGCGCGCCCTCGAGCGTCTCCGCGAACTCGTTGACCGCGAGCAGGACCTGGGCAGGAAAAGAGAGATTAAACGTCGCTTCGACGTGGGTGTTCTGCGCGCGCGCGTTCCGGAAAAGCATCCACGCTTCGAGACCGTTCCAAGAGATGATCGCTCGTCCAAAAATCAGCCAAAACTAGTGGAAACCGGCCGAGATAGGAGCCTTTGAAGTTGGGAATTTCGCACTCTTTTCCTGCCCTGAGCAGGACCATGCCGTGGTGGCCCCCCGGCGCGAGGTCCTCGAGGACCTCCTTGCCCGCGGCGAGGAGCGCCACGGCCATGACGATCCGCGTGCAGGCCTTGGACGTGATGGCCTCCAAGACCCGCCGCCGCCGGCCGCGGCCGACGTCGAGGCCCTCGACGACCTCGGTAGCGCCCGCGGCGTCGCGCGCGAGCCGCGACGCGCAGAGCAGGCCGAGGCTGTGGTGGTGGCCGATGGACTCGACGTCCTCGAAGAACTCGAAGCCCGCCGTGACGAGGCCGGCGACGCGCGTCGACACGTCGATGGCCCGCGGGCTCGGCAGCGCCACGAGCGGCGCGACGCGCGGCCGCGGCAGGCGCAGGGCCGCCGCGGCACCGCACGTCAGGAGGAGCGCCGCGGCGCGACACATGCCTTACGGGCCGGCGTGCAGCGCGCGCGGCGCGACTGGCTGCTGGTGCGCGCGCGACTGGCTGTCCGCTTCGAGCGCGAGTATTCGAGCGCGAGATTCGAGCGCGCTTCCCCGGGGAGCCGGAGAAGCCGGCAGGATCATCCCGGCCCTCTCAACGCTCTCTGAAGCCATTACGACGATGAGCGGGACGTCGGGCAAGGCCCACGGGTCGTCGTTCACCCTGCGGGGCGTGGTCATCCCGAGCGCCCTGGGCGCCGGCGACGTCGCCGGCGCGTCGCAGGCGAGCGCGTCGGGCCGCCCTCTGTCGGCGACGAAGAAGAACAAGCGCGACCTGCAGGTCGTCATCACCTCCGACAGCGGGTCGCGGCCGGCGACGACGCAGGACTCGACGGCCGCGCGGAGCAGCGGCGCCCTCGGCCGGTCCAGCGGGCGGCGCGTGCCCTTCGACGCCCACGGCGACCGGCACCTGTCGCGGCCGCGCGACGCGCTGGACGGCGCGCTCTCCGACGTCGCGGGCGGCGGCGCGCGCGACGTCATGCGGCCGCGGCCGGGCACGGCGAGCCTCATGTACGGCGTCCGCCAGCTGCGGCCGGCGACGGCGCCCGTGCAGCAGGCGCGCGCGCGCCCCGGCGCCGCGTCGTTCGCCGAGCCGTCGACGGATCTGTTCCGGCGGTCCAACGCGTCGCTCGCGAGCCTCGAGCGGCCGTCGCTCGCGTCGACGAGGAGCGGCCTGCGGTTCTCCAAGCTCACGGCGGCGCGGCCCGTGCTCGCGTCGCCGCACAGACGCGTCCAGGACAGGGCAGCAAAAGAGAGCGACATGCCCAACTTCAAAGGCTCCTATCTCGGTCGTTTTCCGCTCGTTTCGGCTGATTTTTGGACGAGCGATCATCTCTCGGAACGATCTCGAAGCGTGGATGCTTTTTCCGGAACGCGCGCGCGCGGAACACTCACGTTGAAGCGACGTTGAATCTCTCTTTTGCTGCCCAGGTCCAGAACCCGAACCCGCACCGCGCCGACCCGGCGCTCGCGCGCGTCGCCGCGCGGAACATCTTCGACCCGACTTCAATGTGCGCGTAATTGAACGACGCAACCCCTTCGGCTCTGCTTCGAGAACTCGATGAGAGCGATCGATCCGTCCAAAGATCAGCCGAATCGACTTCGAATTGACCGAGATAGAGGTGTGAAGTTTTTGCCGGACAGGGCGTTCCACTGTTTTTTTCCGGCACAGGCACTTCGCGCCCCTCCAGACCTACAACACGAACTTCGCGCCGAACCACCGGCGCCACCTCACGTCCGTGTCGCGGTTGCGGCGCACGCGGCACCAGGACCGCATCGGCGCGATTTTGGCCGCGGGCCACGCGGACCTCCGGGTCGCGCCGTCCCTCGCGCCGGGCATCCCGGGCAAGGCCGTGTGCTAAATTAGGACGGGGGCTCTGCCTCTACAGCGTCGGGAACTCCTCCTCGTAGACGCGGGGCCCGCGGCGGCCGCCGGGCTTGCGGTTCGGCGGCGGGTCCGGCGCGGGCGCGGGCGCCGCGTCGGCGCCGCGCGGCGCCTCTTCCGCCGGAGGCGCGGCGTCGCCGCCCCGGCCCTTGCCCCGGCCCCGGCCGTCGCGGCCGCGGCCGCGGCCGCGGCCGCGCGCGCGGCCCTTGCCCGCGTCGTCGCCGCGGCCGCGGCCGCGCTCCTTGCGCCGCGCGGCCGCGCGCTCCGGGTCGACGACGACGGGCCGCAGGGGCTGGGGCTGGATCTGCTGGGGCGCGGCGAACTGGGGCGGCGGCGGCGGCGGGAGGAAGGGCGCGGCGCGCGCCGGGCCCGGAACGTCGCCGCGCGGCGGCTCCGTCGCGGGCGCGTAGTCGCTCGACGCGGCGCCCGCGTCGTAGCCGCCGCCGGGGAACCCGTGGGGCTGGGCGAACTGGGGCTGGTAGTAGTGGTGGCCGCCGCCGCCGTAGTCGTAGGCCTCGGGCGCCGCGCGGCTCCGCGCGTAGCCCGCGCGGCCCGCGCCGCCGTAGGCGCCGGCGCCGCGCGGCGGCGGCGCGCCGCCGTAGACGTGCGGCGGCGCGCCGCGCGGCGGCGGCGACGGCGGCGGGAAGCCCGCGCCGTAGGCGTCGGCCGCGTAGGGCGGCGCGCCCTTGCCGTAGACCAAGCCCCGCGGCGGCGCCGCGTAGGGCGGCTGGCCGTAGACGAGGCCCCGCGGCGGCGGCGCGCCGTAGTGCGCCGGCTCGTAGATGGGCGTCACGGGCTGGCGGTGGTAGTCCGGGTCCAGAGGCGCGGCCCGGGGCCGGTCGCGCCGCGGCGCGCGGTCGGGCGCGACGTAGGCCGCGCCGGCCGCGAGCGCCTCGGCGTTCGCGCGCGCGCGCTCGCGGGAGCGGGCGTCGAAGCCCACGCCCTCGCCGTGGGGCCCGCGGGCGACGCGCGCGTTCGCCGGGTGGCCGTCGCCGGGCGGCGGCGGCCTCGCGTCGCCGCCGCGCGGCGGCCGCCGGCCCCGGTCGCCGGCCGCGGGCTTCTCGCGCGACGCCGCGAGGGCCTGCGACGCCCAGGAGCCGGCCTTCTTCGCCGCGGGGGGCGGCTTCGCGTCGCCCATGATGCGCGCGCGCGCCGCGGCGTAGTCGCGCGCTCGTTCGTCTTCCGTCTTCGCCGCCGCGGGCTTCGCGTCCGCGGGCGCCCGGGCGGCGTCGCCGGCGCCGGTGCGCCGCATGAGCACCTTGGGCGCGCCGCTCGGCCGCTCGCGCATCTCCGCGCGCAGCGTGCCCATGGGCGCGAGCCAGCCGTCGTCGTCGTCGGCGGGGGACGGCGCCGGCGCCGGCGCGCCGGGCGCCGGCGCCGGCGGGGCGCCGCCGAGCGACAGGTCGCCGAGGGACGGCTCGGCGACGGTCTCCCAGTCGTCGTCCGACATCGCGCGCGCGTCACGAGGCGGCCGTGCTGCGCGCGCGGCAGCGGCCGCCCGTCGACGCAGTGGGCGACGAAGTGGAGCGCGTCGACCAATTGAGGTTTCAGCCTTGAAGGCATATTGACCTTAGCCTCGCGCCGGCGCTCTCGAGCTCCGTCTCCGAGTCTGTATAAGGCTTGTATATCAAGGGGGAGCCCCGGGGGTCGTGCTTCAGACGACGTGGACGCTGGCGCCCCGGGGCACGGGCAGGCCCGTCGGCGAGCAAAGGTCGCCGTATTCCCGGCCGGGGTCCCGCTTCAGGAGGTCGTGTCGGAACATCCAAAGCGCGACGCAGCACCAGCACCTACGTCGGGGTCGAGTGGGAGTCGCGCACGTCCGAAGGTCGAGGACGCACCAGTAGTTCTCGCAGTCGATGCTCTTCCAGCCGAAACAGCCCGGCCCGTGCTCTTGCTCGCATGTTGCTTCTGTTCATGGGAGCCGGACCCATGTTGCTTCACGCCGCTTCAACTTCCGAGGGCTCCATGTTGAAGTTCAAGGTGCTCATCGATCCGCGCTCTCCGGACGGCATGCTGCCCGCTTTTTGAAAAGGCGAGAAGGCAAAGATGGGGGCCGAGTACTTCGGCGGCGTCAAGGAGGAGCGCCTCCTCGCGCTGGCGCGGCTGCTCCTCGAGAAGCTCAGCGAGCGGTCCGGCCAGCTCGTGCTCGTGCTCAAGCGGTTTTTGAAGAACTACGACAAGGACGGCTCCGGCGAGCTCGACCTCGACGAGTTCGCCGGCGCCATGCGCGACCTCCTGCCCGGCGTCAAGCCCGAGGAGATCGCGGCGCTCGCCGACCGCTTCGACGCCGACGGCTCGGCGTCGCTGACCATCGCGGAGCTCTCGTCGATGTTGCTCGCGTTGCACCGCGACCCGGCCGCGGGCCTGCCCCCGGCGCGGGAGACGCGCAAGCCGCCGCTCCTCGTCGCGGAGGAGACGCCGGCGCGGGCGGCGGAGGCCTGGCTCGACGACGGCGCGTCGACGCCCGGCGCGTCGACGCCCGGCGCGTCGACGCCCCGCGGCGAGCACGCGTATTCGCCGTCGAAGCCCAGAACCCAGAACGGCCACCCGGGCCTCGCGCCGCCGGGCGCCGAGGGCTTCGAGGACCGCCTCGACAACTTCCTCGCCAAGCTCAGCGGCCGCGTCGCCGCCATCGCCAACGAGGCCCACGCGGCGCTGCCCCCCACGAAGCGGCTGCCCGCGCGGCGCGACATGCTCGTGCGCCAGCTCGGCCAGCGCGCGCTCCGCGAGGCCCTCGACGGCGTCCGCAGCTCCGAGTACGTCAAGCTGACGCCGACGCAGCTCTACGACGCCCTCGCCCAGTTCCGCACGCCGGGCCAGAGCCTGCTGCCGAGCCGCGACGTCCGCCGGCTCTGGGAGAAGTGCGACGAGGGCGACCCGGGCCAGTTCCTCGCGCTCTTCCGCGCCCACGAGGCCGCGGGCGAGGCCGGCGAGCGGGCCGCGGGGCCCGGGCGGAAGCGCGCGCCCGGCGGCGCGCCGACCTCCCGGTGGGCGGCGCCGCGCGCGGGCGGCCCCGCGATCCCGGCCCGCAAGCCCGAGCGCCGCCGCAAGGGCACGGACGCGGACACGTACCTCCACGCCTCCGACGGCGTCAAGGGCGCCGCGGCGTCGGCCGAGGCGTTGCGCCTGCGCTACAAGACCTGCCGCACGCTCGTGCAGCCGCCCGTCGGCTGGCGGAAGACGGATCTGGCCAAGTCCGTGAAGAAGTCGTCGCAGGCGCCGACGACGGGGCTCCACCTCGAGCACTGCTTCGGCTACACGTCGGACCTCCCGGGCCCGAACCTCGCGCTGGCCTTCCACGGCGACGAGCACCGCATCGTCTACAACTCGGCCGCGTGCGCGGTCGTGCAGAACATCGAGACGGGCCACCAGCGCGTCTTCCGGGGCCACACGGACGACGTCACGTGCATCGCCACGGACGCGAGCGGCACGCTCGGCGCCACGGGCCAGTGCGCGTCGACGGACGTGTCGCCCTACGTCTGCGTCTGGTCCGTCGCCGACGTCGCGGAATTGCGCAAGTTCGGCGGCGACGGCTCCATCGCGCGCATGGTCTGCGCCGTGGGCTTCTTCGACGACTCGTCCCACATCGTCGCCGTCGGCGGCGACGACCGCCACACGCTCCGCGTCTACGACCTCAACTCCGAGCTCGGCGACGACGCGGCCGTCGCCGCCCGCGCCGAAGTCGCCCGCGTCCCGCGCGGCGCCACGCGCGGAGCCCCGCGCAGGTCATCGTCGCGCCGTGCAAGGCCGGCGTGCAGCCACCCGCGGTCACGGGCCTCTACACGGCGCCGCGGGACACGGCGCGGCGCTTCGGCAACGACCACCTCGTCGTGACCGTGGGCAAGGGCCACCTCGCCTTCTGGCTCATCGACCTGCCGCGCAGGGGCAAGCCCGGCGCGAACCGCGGCCGCGACGCGAGTTCGAAGCCGCCCTACGAGTACCAGAAGCGGCTGCCGACCTACACGCCGCACAAGGCGCCGTCGGCGACGCACGCCGTCGCCTTCGTGCACCGCGACGACGCCGTCGTGACCGGCGCGTCCGACGGCCGGGTCTACATCTGGCGCGACTTCAAGGTCGTGCACCACTTCGAGGCCCACGGCCTCGGGCTGTGTGGAATTCAAATCTTCAACCCGACTTCAATGTGAGCGTATGCGACAGTTTTAACGAAATCTGTTCGGCCGTGCTTCGAGAACTCGACGAGAGCAATCGATTCGTCCAAAAATCAGCCGAATCGACTTCGATTTGACCGAGCTAGAGAATTCTCAAGTTTGGCCCCGACGTCCCAGCTCACTGGTTGATTTGCACACAGGCCTCGGGTCGCCCTGCCTGTCGCTCCAGCACGCCGACGGCTTCCTGTTCACGGGGGGCGGCGACGGCCTCGTGAAGCGCTGGCGCCTCGACAAGGGCCGCTACAAGGTCGTCGCGTCGAGCCGGCCCGCGAACCCGCACGACGACGGCCGCGGCGCGGCCGACGGCGACGTCGCGGACGCGTTCCCGGCGAGCGGCAGCGCCGCGAACGTCGGCGGCGCCGGCGCGGGCGCCGCGAGCGGCAAGGGCAAGGCGCGGGACCCGAACGCGCCTACGGTGAAGCGCAACGTCCCCAAGAAGGCGTTCCTGTCGGGCTTCGAGAGCCAGCGCGGGAGCGGCGCCACGGGCGTGTCGGACCTGCTCCTCCACCCGCTGGACCACAGCCACGTCCTCGCGGGCCTGGGCTTCGGGGACATCGTCATCTGCGACCTCGCGACGCCCAGCGAGCGGAAGACGGGGCCGGGGACGCAGACGCTCGTCGTGAGCCACCACGCGTCCGTCCAGGGCCTCGCGGCGCACCCGGAGGCCGACGCCTTCGTCACCGTGGGCCTCGACTGCGTCCTCGTGGTCTGGGACGCGAGTGCGAAGACGGCGAGCGGGCGCCTGTCGCTCCGGAGCGGCGGCACGGCCGTCGGCGTCCGCGGAGGCGCCGAGCAGCGCTTCGACGACCACGTCGCCGTGGGCTTCAACACGGGCGCGATCGAGGTCTTCGCCTGGTCGTCGCTCGCGAGCGTCGCCTACGTGCCGAACACGACCTTCGGGGGCCACGAGACCATCTCGTGCCTCGTCTACTCGCCGAACGGGCGCATCCTCGCCGTCGGGTCCCACGACAACGCCGTCTACCTCTGCGACGCGGCGCGGGACTACGCGCCGCGCAAGAAGCTGCTGGGCCACAGCTCCTACATCAAGAACATGGACTTTAGCTTCGACAACACGCTCCTGCAGACGTCGTGCGGCGCGTACGAGATCATGTACTGGGACGTGCGCACGGGGCTGCGCTACAAGGGCAGCCAGGACTCCATCGAGTCGGACACGCAGTGGCACACGTGGACGTTGACCCTCGGCTTCCCCGTCATGGGCATCACGCTCGAGGCGAGCGACGGCACGGACGTGAACGCGGCGTCCGCGTCGCGCGACCGGCGCCTCATCCTCTCCGGCGACGACAGCGGCCACGTGAAGCTCTTCAACGGGCCGGCGACGTGCCGCTGGGCGGCGCACCGCGCCTACTGGGGCCACAGCTCCCACTGCCTCGGCGTGTCGTTCCTCGCCGGCGGGGGCTACGTCGCGTCGTGCGGCGGGCGCGACGCCGCGGTGCTCCTCTGGAAGATCGTCCCCAAGGCCCTCGGCGTCGACGACGGCGCCGACGGCGAGGAGATCGTCAAGCCGCCGTCGGCGCGGCCCGCCTGGTACGAGGGCTGCGAGCTCCACTCGACCATCGACATCCTCCGCAAGGCCGCGCCCATGGCCTAAGAAGGGAAACTTGGTTCGTTGAACGTGGTTCCCGGTCGGGGCAGCTATGGGTGGGATGCGCGCCGCGCTGGTCCTGCTGCTAGTGCCGGTCGCCGGGTGTGCGGCGGCGATCTGTGTCGATGACGGCGCCTTCGTCGACGCCCAGGGCCTTGGCTGCGACGCCCACGCCCACTGGGACTGCGAGCGCTACGCCATCGATCTCCCGTCGCTCTACGGCGCCGACGACGCCGCGGCCATCGTCGCGGCCTGCCCGCTGGCCTGCGGTGCCTGCAGCGCGATGTGCGCCGACGGCCGCGAGGCCTACGTCGTCTCCAGCTACGCGGCGCTCCTGGACGTCCTCGCGGAGGACGCCGTCTACGGCTACTACGGCGGCTGGACTGCCTTCGACGACGGCGACGACGGCGGCTACGACGCCGGCTACGGCTACGGCTACTACGACGACGACGCCCTCTGCGCCGACGTGACCGTCGCCGCGGACATCACCGTCGAGGAATCCGCGGACGAGCACGGGCGCGGCTGCAGATCCTCGAC
>NW_008705568.1:1580899-1651252 GCF_000186865.1 Aureococcus anophagefferens | reverse complement strand
ATCGAGACAGGGCAGGACAAGGGTGATTCAACGTCGCTTCAACGTGAGTGTTCCGCGCGCGCGCGTTCTAAAAAAAGCATCCACGCTTCGAGACCGTTCCAAGAGATGATCGCTCGTCCAAAAATCAGCCGAAACGAGTGGAAAATGGCCGAGCTAGGAGCCTTTGAAGTTGGGAATTTCGCACTCTTGTCCTGCCCAGGATCGAGACGTCGTGCGACGGCCCGGACCTGGCCATCTGGAACTGCACCTTCGTCGACAACGCCGCGCCGGCGGCGGCCTTCTGGTTCTACGGCTACTGGGCGAGCACGGAGGCGCAGGGCGGCGCGGTCTACGCGTGCGGCCTCTCCGGCGGCGCCGTCGCCGTGGGCTCCTCGACCTTCCGGCGCAACGCCGCGGGCAGCGCGGGCGGCGCCGCGTACCTGCGGAACACCTTCGACGTCTACCTGCGCCCGGGCAACGCCTTCGTGGACAACGCGGCGGCGAACGGCGGCGCGGTCTACCACCACTCCTTCGGCTGGCTCGAGGGCGGCGCCGCGGCGCCGCCGAGCCCCGCGGACGCGCGCTACGCCGCCGGCGCGCCCCTCGCCTTTTCCGGCAACGCGGCGAGCGAGTCCGGCGGCGCGATCTACAGCAGCGGCTGCGGGCTCGCGCTCGGCCGCGTCGCCGCGGAGCGGAACGTCGCGGGCGGCGACGGCGGCTTCTTGTACGCGGCGCCCTGGTGGTGGTGCGCCAACTGGGGGCGCGCGTACGCGCGGCTCGCGGACGCCGCCGTCCGCGACGGCGCCGCGGGCGGCGGCGGCGGCGCGGTCGCGCTCGACGCGTTCGCCAACGGCATCGCGGCGGTCGACGCGGCGCTCGTCGACGTGGCCGTCGAGAACTGCAGCGCGGGCTCCGGCGGCGCCGTCTTCGCCGCGGGCGTCGACCTCGCGCTCGCGCGCGCGCGCGTGGTCGACTGCTCGGCGCCGTACGGCCGCGGCGGCGCCGCGGTCCTCGAGGGCGGGACCTGCGTCGCGGACGACGTGGTCTTCGTCGGCAACGTCGCCGACGAGGGCGGCGCGCTGTCCCTGTGCCCCTCCTACGACGATTCCGCAGCGGGCGCCGCGACGTTTGTCGCGACGAACGCGAACTTCTCGGGCAACGGCGCGGTGCATGGGGGCGCCGCGTTCCTCGACGACGGCACGTCTTTCATGCTCAACGGATCCGTCGTCGACGGAAACGTCGCGTTATACTCCGGCGGCGCCTTTTATCTCACGGACGCGGCCCTGTCGCTGCGCGAGACGTCCGCGGCGCGCAACGGCCGCGGCGTCGAGGGCGGCTTCGCGTACGTCGAGGCCTTTGGGGCCATCGACGGCGGCGGCACGACCTCGGTCGCGGCGAGCGCCGCGGACGCGGGCGCGGGCGTCTACGCCTTCGACTTCTCGACGGTCTCCGTGGCGGGCGTCGCGTTCTCCGACGGCGCCGCGCTCCACGGCGGCGTGCTCTACTGCGCCGTCGGCGCCACCTGCGCGCTGAGCCGCGTCGTCTCGCGGCGCAACGAGGCGCTGCTCTGCGGCGCGCTCGCCTACGCGGACCGCTCCGCGGCCCTGTCCCTGGCGGGCGTCCGGAGCGTCGGCGACGTCGTGCCCGACGGCGTCGTCTACGCCGTGTCCGGGGCGACGGTGGACGTCTCCGACTCGGCGTTCGAGCGCAGCGCCGTCGGCTGCTGCGTCCTGTCGCTCAACGCGGCGGACCGCCTCGATGTCGCGAACACGACCTGGAACGGGACCGTCGCGGCCACCGCGGGCGCCGTCCTCAAGGCGACGGGCGTCGCCGCGGCGACCGTCGTCGACTCGGAGATCGTCGACGTCGCGGCGGGCGCGGCGGCGGCGCTCGTCTGGTCCTCGGCCGCGGCCTTCCGGGCGACGCGGTTCGCCGGCGGCTCCGGGACGATGGTTTTGGACATATTGGACAGCGCCGTCGACTTTTACAACGCCACCTTCTCCTATAACACGGGCGGCCCGGCCGTCGGCGTCAGCGACGGCGCCGTCGCGTCGTTTACCGGGAGCCGCTTCCTGAACAACAGCGCGACGACGTCCGACGGCGGCGCGCTGCGCGTCGTCGACGCGGCCGTCGACCTGCGGGACTGCCTCCTGAGCGGGAATCGGGCCGCCACCGGCAACGGCGGCGCGCTCGCGCTCGTTCAGGCCACGGTCGTCACGGCGCGCGACACGGTCGTCGAGGGCAACGAGGCCGCGGGCGACGGCGGCGGCGTCGTCGCGACGCTCGGCGCGCGCTTCGAGAGCCGCGGCGGCACGATCATTCGGCGCAACGCCGCCGTCGCCGGCGACGGCGGCGGTATCAATGCTTCCAACTCGACGATCATCTTGGACGCCGCGGGCGACGCGGTCGTCGGCAACGCGGCCGCGCACGGCGGAGGAGGGGGCTTCTACTTCCACTACGACGCGACGGTCGAGCCCCGCGCGCCGCCGGCCTACAACACGCTCCGGACCAACAAGCGCTCGTCGACGCTGGGCAACAGCGCGCTCTTCGGGAAGGACGTCGCGACGGGCCCGCGGTCGTTGAAGTTCCAGCGGGCCTACTACGCCGGCGAGGCGAGCGGCGAGGCTTTAAACGCGACGGGCCTCACGGTCATGGTCAAGGACGCCTACGGGTCTACGGTGAAGACCTTCTCGGGCGCGCTGACCATCGTCGAGGCCGTCGGCGCGAACGGGTCGACCTGCTCACCGGACCTCTCCGGCGACACCAAGGCCGACTTCGCCGCGGGCCTCGCGACCTTCGAGGACCTGGCGATCTACTGCGCGCCGGGCGCCGAGGTGCGGCTGCGGGCGTCGCTCTCGACGGACTGCTGCGGCGACTTCGAGGCGGAGACGGTCGTCGCGCTCCGAAACTGCGTCGCGGGCGAGTACCTCTACGAGGACTCCGCGGGCAAGGTCTCCTGCCAGGCCTGCCCCGCGGGGTCCGTGTCCTACGAGCCGACGACGTCCTGCGCGCGCTGCCCGGACAACGCGGCCTGCGCCGGCGGCCACGGCCTCGTGCCCGACCGCGGCTACTGGCGCGGCGCCGGGGACTCGCTGAACGTGCTCAAGTGCGCGAGCGACGACTTCTGCGCGGCGGACGTCGACCTCTGGGACTTCGCGCCCCTCGAGACGGCGCGGTCGCCGTCGCCGCAGTGCGCGCACCGCCACGCGGGCCCGCGCTGCGCGTTATGCGAGCGCGGCACGTACCTCGAAGAGGCCTCGCTCAAGTGCCGCGCCTGCGCGTCCGACGCGTCCATCGACGACACCTCCTACGCGCTCGCGGGCGTCGCGCTCGGCATCGTGTTCTTGGCGCTCGTGCTCTACGGGCTCTGGCGGCGCTACGGCCACGTCGTCGTCGACAGCGAGATGTTCGCGACGCTCAACGAGAAGTGGCTCCCGCTGCTCGTGCCGAAGTTGAAGATCGCGGTGGTCACGTTCCAGATCGTCGGGAGCTTCTCCGAGGCCTTCGCGTCCGTCACGTACCCGCGGCTCTTCGGCGAGTTCGCGCGGAGCCTCGACGTGCTCGGCTTCGACCCGACGGCGTTTTTCTCCGAGTCCCTCGACTGCTCCTACAAGGAGTGGGACTACCTGACGAAGCTGCAGAAGTTCACGGTCGTGCCCGTCGTCGTCCTCGGCGTCCTCTTCGTGGCCTACCGGGTCGCGGAGCGCAAATGCGGGCCCGAGGCGAAGCCGGCGTTCGCGCTCGCCGGCCTGCTCGTGGCCCACCTCTCCTACACGACGGTGTCGGGCGTCGTGCTGGCGAGCCTCTTCTGCGACGACGACTACGCCGACGAGCCGGACGGCTCGCCCTTCGAGGGCGGCGAGTGGCTCGCGGCGGACTACTCGGTGGACTGCGCGACGGCGCGATACAAGTGGCACGCGATCTACGCGGTCTTTTGCATTTTCATCTACCCCGTCGGCGTCCCGTTATGCTTCTTCGTCGCGCTCTTGGCGGTCCGGGACAAGATCAGCGTCACGCGGGACCACGCGCACTTCGTCGACCGGATCCTCGCGGGCGGCGACGGCGTCCTCGAGGTCGAGGTGTCGCTCGAGGCGTCGCTGGAGCCCTGCACGACGGACAGCGAGCGCTCCTTCCGGCGGCGCTACTCGTCGAGCACGCCGTCGGGGACCGCGCCGCTCTCGCGGCGCGAGAAGACCGCGGCGGCGCGGCTCTACCAGTCGCGGCTCGCGGTGCACCGCGCGGCCGTCGAGTACGTCCACGTCCGCGACGCCATCCGGGACTTTCCCGAGGGCGCGCAGAAGCAGGCCCAGCTCTGCCTCTTCAACCTCGGCCAGGAGTGCGTCACGGCGCACCGGGCCGTCGACCCGGAATGCAAGCACCTCGCGTCCGCGCCCGCGTCCCCCGCCGCGCGCGCGCCCCCCGACGCGGAGCGCCGCGCAGGTTCCTCTACGACGAGTACGAGCCGCGGGTCTGGTTCTTCGAGTGCGTCGAGTGCCTGCGGCGCATCTGCCTCACGGGTTTCATGGTCTTGTACGACGACGACTCCATCGGCAAGCTCTACCTCGCGGCGATGCTGAGCCTCACGTTCACCGTCGTCTACGCGTACCTCCAGCCGTCCGCTTTCGGCGGCGTCGCGGCGCGCCGCGCCGCGGACGGAACGGGCGCCGCGCAGGTACGTCGACGGCGCGACGAACCGTTTTTCGACGGCCATGTCCGCGATGATCTTCCTCCAGCTCTTCCTGACGATCATGCTCTACGCGGAGACGTACATCGCGCGGCGCGGCGTCTTCTGACCCGACGACGGCGTTTTTGAAAGTAAAACCGACCGTAGGAGGACGACGACGTCCGCGCGGGCTGGTCGCCCGAGCGCTTCGGCAAGCTCATGACGGCGCTGGCCATCGTCGCGGGGCCCCTGGAGGCCGTCGCCGAGTTCTGCCTCGAGGCCGAGATCGACCCCGCGGCCGCGGCCGCGGCGCTCGGCGCCGCGGCCTGCTGCTACGCCGCGGGCGCCGCGGGCGGCGGCGAACGCGACGGCGGCCAAAAGCGCCCCGCGACCTTCGCCGACGAGGCGCCCCCGGTCGCCCAGGAGGTCAAGGACGGCGACGAGGCGGTCGCCCAGGAGGTCAAGGACGGCGACGAGGCGCCGGCGGGCCGCCATCCTCGCCAAAGCCACCGGCACAGCCATCGGCGCAGCCACCACGGCGACGGCGACGGCGACGGCGACGACGCGCACCATCACCGCCGCCCCAGCCACCGCCACAGCCATCGGCACAGCCATCGGCACAGCCACCGCCACGACCGCGCGGAGGGCGCGGCCGACGCGGCCGACGCGGCCGACGCGGCCGACGCGGCGGCCGACGCGGGCGACGCGCCGGCGAAGGACACGTCCGTCGCGGACCTCGTCTGGACGCTCGCCTGCGGGCCCGACGACCCGGCGACGCCGCGCGCGGGCGGGGGCGGCGAGCCGGCGGGCG
The DNA here is from genome assembly GCF_000186865.1 of Aureococcus anophagefferens. Taxonomy (NCBI): domain Eukaryota; class Pelagophyceae; order Pelagomonadales; family Pelagomonadaceae; genus Aureococcus; species Aureococcus anophagefferens. Next base: position 1,645,799 of record NW_008705568.1, on the reverse strand, counting down.
CGTAAAAGGGAGGTCTTTCGGGCTCTGCCGCGCGTTCGCCGGCCGTCGACGCCGCGCGCCCTTCTTGCTCGAGAGGTGGATGTCGTGGGGCGCGGGCTCCGAGAGGCCGAGATAGTCCCAGAGCGCGGCGTGGCGCGGCGTCCGGTCGATGTAGTCCTCTCGATGACGCGGAACTTCGAGGCCGACCAGTGCCTCTGGGAGGAAGGCGGCTGCGCCCAGGCGCGCATCGACGCGCGAAGCCGGAACCTGAGTACACTAGCGATCTCGCCCGGGGGGGGTCACCGCGGCGCGGAGAGCGGCCGCCGGGTGAAGGGAAGGTGAAGCACTTGGTGAAGCGCCAGAGGAGCTGAGCAGTGCACTCCGCTCTGCCCGCCCGCGCGCCCGGTCGCCCTCCCGACCCCGCGATGGCGTCGGCCGTGGCCGCGCGCGCGAAGGAGCGCTTCGAGGCGCTCCAGGCCGAGGGCGGGCGCGGCGACCTCGACGGCGGCGAGGACGGCCGCCTCAAGGACTTTAGCGATCTCGAGCTCAAGCCGGACCACGCGAACCGGCCGCTCTGGGCCTGCCCCGACGGGTCCATCTTCCTCGAGGCTCGGAGCGCCTTGTACGGGCCGGCCTACGATTTTCTGGTCGCCATCGCGGAGCCCGTCGCGCGGCCGGAGCACGTGCACGAATACCGGCTCACGCCCTACAGTTTGTACGCGGCCGTGTCCGTCGACATCGCGCCCGCGAGCATCTGCGACGTGCTCGACAAACTGTCCAAGGTGAAACTGCCGGCGCGCATCCGGGCTTATGTCATGGACTGCACGAAGAACTTTGGGCGCGCGAAGCTGGTGTTGCGCGGCAACCGGCACCACGTCGAGTCGTCCGACGCGGCGGCGCTGCGGACGTTGTTGGAGCACGCGGGCATCCGCGGCGCGCGGGACGCCAGCGAGGACGGCGACGACGAGGAGTTCCGCGCGGGCGAGGTCGCGGCGGAGCTCGCGGCGAATCGCGCGTATCTGGAGTTGGCGGCGGAGCTCGACGGCAGCGACGACGAGGGCGCCGAGGACGACGGCGCGGCGGCGCCGGGCGCGACGCTGCGCACCTACTCCTTCAAGCTCAAAGTCGGGACGGCGCAGGACGTGAAGAAGTTCGCCGCGAACGATTTGGACTTCCCGCTGGCCGAGGAGTACGACTTCCGCCACGATCTGGACAACGCGGTGCTGCCCGTGGATTTGAGACCTTCCACGAAGATCCGCTCCTACCAGGAGAAGTCGCTGTCGAAGATGTTCGGCAACGGCCGCGCGCGGAGCGGCATCATCGTGTTGCCGTGCGGCGCGGGCAAGACGCTGACGGCGATCGTCGCGGCGGCGACGGTGAAGCGGTCGACGCTCGTGCTGTGCACGAACGCGACGGCCGTGGCCCAGTGGAAGGCCCAGTTCGCGCTCTGGACGTCGCTGGACCCCGCGCGGATCTCGCTGTTCACGGCGGAGGTCAAGGAGGACCTGCACCCCGAGTGCGGCGTGCTCATCACGACGTACCACATGGTGAGCTTCGGGGGCCAGCGGTCCTTGGATGGCGAGCGCCTCATCGAGGCCGTCAAGGCGCGCGAGTGGGGTTTGATGCTCCTCGACGAGGTCCACGTCGTGCCGGCGCAGACGTTCCGCCGGGTCCTCGCGGTGTGCAACGCGCACTGCAAGCTCGGGCTGACGGCGACGCTCGTGCGCGAGGACGACCTGATCACGGATCTGAACTTTTTGATCGGGCCGAAGCTCTACGAGGCGAACTGGATGGACCTGACGAAGAACGGGCATTTGGCGAACGTGCAGTGCGTCGAGGTCTGGTGCCCCATGGCCGGGCCCTTCTACCGCGAGTATCTGCGCCACGGCGGCTGCGGCCAGGTCGCGTCGGGCGGCGACCTGGGCGAGGGCGCGCCGGAGGAGGCGAAGCCGCGCGCGGGCGGCGACGCGCGATGCCGCCGGTTGCTGTACGTCATGAACCCGAACAAGTTCCGCGCGTGCGAGTACCTCGTGCACTACCACGAGCAGCGCGGCGACAAGGTCATCGTCTTCTCCGACGACGTCTTCGCGCTGTTAAAGTACGCGACGGCGCTCGGGCGGCCCGCGATCTACGGCGCGACAAAGGAAGCGGAGCGCCAGGCCGTGCTCGGGTCCTTCCGCTTCAACTCCCTCGTGAACACGATCTGCCTCTCGAAAGTCGGCGACGTCGCCATCGACCTCCCGGAGGCGAACGTCATCGTCCAGGTGTCGTCGCACTTCGGGTCGCGCAGGCAGGAGGCGCAGCGGCTCGGGCGCATCCTCCGCGCGAAGCCTTCCGCCGACGGCGACGGCTTCAACGCCTTCTTCTACACGTTGGTGTCCACGGACACGGCGGAGATGTTCTACAGCGCGAAGCGCCAGCAGTACCTCGTGGACCAGGGCTACACGTTCAAAGTCGTCACGGATCTGCCGGAGCCCGCGACGTCCGCGCTCGACACGCGCGCGAAGGAGCTCGATTTGTTGAACGCCGTGCTCTGCGCGGACTACCTCAAGGAGGAGGAGGCCGAGGAGAAGGCCCTGACCAAGGCCGCGAAGGACGACCTCCGCGCGCCGCCGCCGGCGAAGCGCACGCAGGTGTCCCTCGCCAAGATCTCGGGCGGCGACGCGGGCGTCCGCTACCTCGACTTCGGCAAGGGCGGCGCGCCCCAGGCCAAGGCCAAGCGCCACAAGCTCTTCAAGAGCCGCCCGGGCGCGAAGCGGTAACACGTGCATGGCAAGTTGCATCGCCGCGGGCTTCAACCGCTCTGCATGATGAAGTCACTGAGTCGACGCTGCAGAAATTTGCACGATCGCGAGGTGGCCAGTCTCTTGCGCGACCTCCACGGCGACGACGGCCCGGAGCTCGAGCGATTGCGCCCGCGTTGTCGCCGCCGCGCTGCTGCAGCGCGTCGTTGTAGAGCGGCGCCGAGTCGTCGCCGCCGGCCAGGGCCGACCGATCGCGCCTCGCGCATCGCTCGACGACCATGCGCTGGCTGCTCTACGTCGGCGTCTTCGTGGCCTGCCTCCAGTTCGCGTACATCGCCCAGCTCCTGACGCAGCACCAGGCGCAGGAGGTCGTCGACGACGCCGTCGCGACGTCCGAGGCCTTCGCGCGGCGACCGAAACGCGCCATCGAGTACGAGTACCGGCCGCCGCCGCCGCCGGAGCCGCCGAAGCCCGTGCTCCGGCGGCCGGAGCCGGCGGCCGCGGCGCCCGGTCGCGCCGCGGCGCCGTTCCGCATGGAGCGCGCGGCGCCGAAGCCCGCGGCGCCGCCGCGCGGCGCCGCGGCGCCGCGGCCGTCGTCGCGCGAGGCGTTCGTGACGGCGCTCGTGCGGCGCGTCCACGGCGCGTTCGCGTCGATCCGGCCCGCGGGCTTCGGCCTGCGCAACGACCCGCACCGCGCGTCGGACAAGGTCGTCTGGGAGACGTTCTACGGCGCGGTGGACGCCGCGCTCGCGCCGGGGTCCGAGTTCCACGAGCTTCGCCGCGCCGCGGACGTGCCCGTGCGCGGCAGACGGGTCCATCTTCGTGTCCATCTCGAGTTTCCGGGACGAGGTCTGCCCCGACACGCTCGACAACCTCTTCGCGACGGCCGCGCGGCCGGACCTCGCGTTCGTGGGGCTGGTGCAGCAGAACTGCGACGCGGGGCAGCACGCGGCGTACGGCTGCAAGACGGCGGTCATGCCCGAGGACATGAAGGTCCACGAGATGGGGCCCGACGTCGACTGTTTAGAAAATTACTGCGCGCGGCCGACGGCCTACGGTCCCGCGTGCGGCGGCGGCCAGGTCCGCGTCGTCAAGTTCAACGAGTCCGAGACCTTCGGCCCGGTGTTCGGCCGCTACCTCGGGTCGCTGCTCTGGCAGGGCGAGACCTACTACATGCAGGTCGACGCGCACACGACCTTCGCCAGGGGCTGGGACGACATGATCAAGGAGGACTACGGCCTCGCGCCCGCGAAAAAGCCCATCTTCAGCCACTACCCGCCGTCGGGCCCCCAGAAGCCCGAGCTCCCGCGCTCCGGCAAGCACGCCTGGGAGGGCGCCGTCGGGCCCTGCATGTGCGACGCGTCCTTCGCCGAGTACAACATCGTCCGCCTCGGGGCGATGCAGCGCTACCCCATCAAGGAGACGTCGCCCGAGGGCTGCACCGTGGGGCCGCGGCAGCCCGACTGCCGCAAGGTGCCGCGCTTCGCGCCCTACATCGGCGCGGGCTTCGTCTTCGCGTCCGCGAAATTCGTCCAGGAGGTGCCCTTCGACCCCTACCTGCCCTTCGTGTTCATGGGCGAGGAGCTCGACTTCTCCGCGCGGGCCTGGACGTCGGGCTGGGACATCTTCTGCCCGCCGCGGTCCGTCGTCGCCCACGCCTACCTGCGGCCCCAGAAGCCCAAGTTCTGGGGCGCGCTCCAGCGGTCCATCGGCGCGGGCACGCACAACTCGCTCCAGCAGTTCGTGCTGCCGCGCGTCAAGCACATGGTCGGCTACCCGGAGGACGCCGACGCGGCCTCGCTCAAGGCGGCGACGCTCGTGGGCCACCTCGACGTCTACGGCCTCGGCACCGCGCGGCCCATCGCGGACTACGCGAAGTACGCGGACTTCGACTTCGCGGAGAAGCGCAAGTCGCACGTCGCCTGGTGCATCAAGGGCGACCGCCCGCCGGGCTTCGAGCACCAGGCCGGGTCCTACGCCGACCTAAGCCGGGCCTAGAGGGGGCGCCGTGTCGCGGGGGCCGCCGGCGGGAGGAGGCGCAGTCATCGGGTACCGCCCACCGGCCGACGGCGGCGACCGCGCCGGGCCACTCCGGATCCTTCTTCGACACCTACGAGGCCTACCTGGACCACTTCGAGCGGCGCGTCGAGCAGCACACCGTCGCCGCCGGCGCGGCCGTCGGCGACTTCATGGCCGTCGCGCGCATCGAGAACGCGAGCGACTTCGATCCGAACCGCTTCTCCCTCGAGGCGCTGGAGGTGTTAGCATATATTACCCTCCTTGTTCGCCTTGGCGGATTTTTGGTCATCTTTCAATTTGCAAGTGCTCTAAAGAACGGAGCCGCTCGGGCAGCGCGGCGAGGAACCTGCAGTTGTGCAGGTTCAGCGTCGTCAGCGCCGCGCAGTCGCCGAGCCGCTCGGGCAGCGCGGTGAGGCTCCGGCACTCCTCCAGGTTCAGCGACGTCAGCGCCGCGCAGTCGCCGAGCCGCTCGGGCAGCGCGGTGAGGCTCGAGCAGACCTGCAGGTCCAACCTCGTCAGCGCCGCGCAGTCGCCGAGCCGCTCGGGCAGCGCGGTGAGGCTCTCGCAGTAGCCCAGGTCCAACCTCGTCAGCGCCGCGCAGTCGCCGAGCCGCTCGGGCAGCGCGGTGAGGCTCTCGCAGTAGCCCAGGTTCAGCGACGTCAGCGCCGCGCAGTCGCCGAGCCGCTCGGGCAGCGCGGCGAGGCTCGAGCAGTTGCCCAGGTACAGCGTCGTCAGCGCCGCGCAGTCGCCGAGCCGCTTGGGCAGCGTGGTGAGGCTCAAGCAGCCGCGCAGGTCCAGCGTCGTCAGCGCCGCGCAGTCGCCGAGCCGCTCGAGTGCAGCCGTGGTGAGGCTCCGGCCCAGGTTCAGCGTCGTCAGCGCCGCGCAGTTGCCGAGCCGCTCGAGTGCAGCCGCGGTGAGGCTCGAGCATTCGTACAGGTCCAGCGACGTCAGCGCCGCGCAGTCGCCGAGCCGCTCGAGTGCAGCCGTGGTGAGGCTCGAGCATTCGCGCAGGTCCAGCGTCGTCAGCGCCGCGCGGTCGCCGAGCCGCTCGGGCAGCGCGGTGAGGCTCGAGCACTCGTGCAGGTCCAGCGACGTCAGCGCCGCGCAGTCGCCGAGCCGCTCGGGCAGCGCGGTGAGGCTCTTGCAGCCGTACAGGTGCAGCGTCGTCAGCGCCGCGCAGTCGCCGAGCCGCTCGGGCAGCGCGGTGAGGCTCGAGCAGCGGTCCAGGTGCAGCGTCGTCAGCGCCGCGCAGTCGCCGAGCCGCTCGGGCAGCGCGGTGAGGCTCGAGCAGCGGTCCAGGTGCAGCGTCGTCAGCGCCGCGCAGTCGCCGAGCCGCTCGGGCAGCGCGGTGAGGCTCGAGCAGCACCACAGGTTCAGCGACGTCAGCGCCGCGCAGTCGCCGAGCCGCTCGGGCAGCGCGGTGAGGCTCGAGCAGTCGCGCAGGTCCAGCGTCGTCAGCGCCGCGCAGTCGCCGAGCCGCTCGGGCAGCGCGGTGAGGCTCCTGCAGTAGCGCAGGTCCAGCGACATCAGCGCCGCGCAGTCGCCGAGCCGCTCGGGCAAAGCAGCGCCCTGAAAGGCTTCCATGTCGATATGCGTCGAAGTGGAGGGAAAGAAATCATCCATTAAGTTGTACCTCTGGTGCCCATGCGCCGTCCACACAGAAAGATGCTTCGGCACAGAGGTAATTTGGAGCTTGGTCAACTGCGACAGATCAGGCAGCGCGGTGAGTCTCCAGCACCAGCTCAGGTTCAGCGTCGTCAGCGCCGCGCAGTCGCCGAGCCGCTCGGACAGCGCGGTGAGGTTCCGGCAGCCGCTCAGGTTCAGCGTCGTCAGCGCCGCGCAGTCGCCGAGCCGCTCGGGCACCGCGGTGAGGCTCATGCAGTTCTCCAGGTTCAGCGTCGTCAGCGCCGCGCAGTCGCCGAGCCGCTCGGGCAGCGCGGTGAGGCTCGAGCACTCGTGCAGGTTCAGCGACGTCAGCGCCGCGCAGTCGCCGAGCCGCTCGGGCAGCGCGGTGAGGCTCCGGCACTCCTCCAGGTTCAGCGACGTCAGCGCCGCGCAGTCGCCGAGCCGCTCGGGCAGCGCGGTGAGGCTCTTGCATTCGCGCAGGTCCAGCGTCGTCAGCGCCGCGCAGTCGCCGAGCCGCTCGAGCGCAGCTGTGGTGAGGCTCGAGCACTCGTGCAGGTTCAGCGACGTCAGCGCCGCGCAGTCGCCGAGCCGCTCGGGCAGCGCGGTGAGGCTCGGGCACCAGCCCAGCGTCGTCAGCGCCGCGCAGTCGCCGAGCCGCTCGAGCGCAGCCGTGGTGAGGCTCGAGCAGCCGCCCAGGTCCAGCGTCGTCAGCGCCGCGCAGTTGCCGAGCCGCTCGGGCAGCGCGGTGATACTCGTGAGGCCAGCTTCCTTAATATTGAGACTGACAAGACGTTTGGCGTCGTCGAGCTCGACGCCGCACCATTTTCTGACGTCCTCCTCTTTGTCGAACCAGCGCCGCTGTGATGCTTTCTGAGTTCCACCGCAGGACGAAACGAGCGCCCGCAGTACGTGCGCGTCGGGTCCAAACTTGTCGACCTCCCGTGCGTCTTCGACGATTCGGCTGCGCTCGTCGTCGGACAACGCGATGAAATGAAGGAAGCGCTGAGTGCGCTCCTTGTCGGTGAAATGCATCTGGCCCGTCATGTCGAGGAGATCCAGGAGCCGCAAGCCTTCTTGGAGCTCGGCCGCGAGGTCGGGGTTGGTTCGGAGGTCGATCGATTCCAGCTTGTCGAGCTTGGCGACGTCGGACGGGAACGAATTCTTCAGACCCTTATCCCGAAGTTCCAGCCCGACCACGCGTCCCGTGACCGGGTCGGCGGTCACGCCGAGCCACTCGCCGGGTGGCGCGTCCGAGAGCCAGCCCTTGTCGCCGAGGAATACTTGGTGGCCGCTCTTGTGACTGTGATGCATGGGAGAGTAATTTGAGTAGTCAGTATATGACTTGTCCCAGCTCGAACGTGCGCCTTCGACGCCGACGGCGTGGCCGCCGCCCGTCGCCTCGTGAAGGAACGCGAGGCTGAGAGCGTCGCCCGCCACGTCGGCGCCGAGCTTAGACTCCAGAAGCTCCGTGGCGTTGCGGACGCGAGCGTAGACGTCGTGGCCCGGCAAGCCCTTGCGCGCCGTGAGGAGCATCTCGTGGACGATTTGGATCTCGCAGACGTGGGCGACGCCGTCGACGGAGACGCGGACGTTGACCATGAGGTCGCGCCAGCCGCCGCGGCTCGGCGCGTCGAAGAAGCGCTCCTTGACGCGGACAATCTCGAGGGCGTCGTCGCGCGCGGCGAGCCCGAGGAGCGCGAGGCGGGCGTGGTCGAGCTTCTTCACCACAATCATCGCGCGGACGACGTCGAGGACACTGGAGACGTCGCCCTTGCCGTCTCGCTTGAGCGCGGCTTTCTCGACGACGCGCTGCGACCGCTTGAGCGCGTCCGGGATGGAGAGTTCGGCGCCGGCGCAGGGCAACGCCGCGACCACGTCGGCGACGACGCGGTTGAAGACCGGTCGCGCCACCGCCGCGTCGCGGTAGAGCGCCGCGATCTCGGCCGTCGCCTGCCTGGGCTTCGCTCCCGCGGCCGCGCGCGGCCGCGCGACGACGGCGGCGACGTCGGCGACGTAGGCCGCCTTGGTCGCCGACTCGGCGTCGAGGATCATCTTCCACACGGCGCCATATACGTCGTCGAAGGCCTCGGCGCCGGCCTTGATCGCGCGGAAACAGCGGTCGAAGAGGCCCTTTTCCCTCAGCCGCGCCGCGATCGTCGCGTCGTACGCCTCGGCGAGTGCCGTCGCGAACGTCCCGAGGGCTTCGACGGCGGCGGCGTCCCGGGGGGCCAACATGATGGTGCGCTCCAGCCCGACGGCGTCGACCGTCGCGGCGGCGTCTCTGATCTCCGCCGCGTCGCCGAGGATCTCAAAGGCGCGAAGCGACTCCGGCAGCATCGACAGGTCCAGCGGCGCGTCGGTCATCGGCGCGTTCGGCGCCTTGGCTTCCAGCGCCGCGAGCCGGCTGCCGATCCTCGTCTCGAGGGCGGCCAGCTTCGCCTCGAGCTTCGCCTCCATCACCGCCTCGAGCGCCGCGGTCTGCCTCGTCAGCGCCACCTCGAGGAGCTCCGCAATCTGTGCCGCCCCAACATCGTTGAGTCCGCGGACGGCGCTAAGCCCGCTCATGATGATCACAGAGAGGAATGCCGCGTGCCCATCCGGCGCGTTGAAAATACCTTAAATCAAAGGTAATTCTCATTGAAGAATAAATTGAAGTGTGTGTGTTTATGGCATCCCCGCCGGCCGCGGCGGGACACGTCACCCGCTAGCCGGGTCGCGCCGCGCGTTGAACGGGCCTTAGCGGGCCCTAGGCGCTGTTGCGGGCGTAGGCGTCGGAGAGCTCGTCCATGGCCGCGAAGCGCTGGACGCCCTCCGTGTCGCCCGCGCAGACGCCCTCGACGATGGCGTCCGCGAGGGCCCCGACGCGGATCGTGCGGTCCACGAAGGGCACGCCAAGGGCCGAGGCGAGGTTGAAGACGGGGATGATGGGCAGGACGTCGAGCTTGTCCCAGGACCAGATGAGCGACGGCCGGAAGATCACGGGCCGGATCTTGTCGCTCCTCTCGCCGAGCTTCGCCTCGACGAGGCGCTTCGCCGCGAGGTAGCGCCGGAGCCACTCGGGCGCGGCGCGCGCCTCGACGACGTCGCCCCACTTGACGTCGGGCCAGCCCGCCTCCGCGCAGGACACGAACGCGAACGGCGTCCGCGGCGCGAAGGGCAGCCGGAGGCGGTCCGCCGCCGCGTCGACGGCGTTGAAGGCCGTGAGGCGCGTGATGCGGTCGTAGGTCGACGTCTCGCCGGGCTGCGAGTTCGAGCCGGAGACGACGGGCGACAGGTTCGCGAGGCCCGAATCGACGTCGAAGAGCAGGCCCACGCAGTGGACGACGGCGTCCGCGTCGCCGACGAAGGACCGCACGGCGGCCGCGTCCGTCGCGTCGCCCGCCGTCCAGGCCACGCAGGAGAGCTCCGCGTCGCCCGCGTCCGGGTTCTCGCCGCGCCGCGACAGCGACGCCACCTCCCAGCCGCGCGTGACGAAGCGCTTGGCGACCTCGCGGCCCACGTAGCCCGACCCGCCGAGGATGGCGACCTTCTTCGGCCCGGTCGAGCGCAGGGTGCTCAGGGCCGCGGCGGTGGAGGCGACGGCGAGGAGGCGCGCGAGCGTGCACATTGCGGCTGCGCTGGCGGCGAGCTGGCCTGTGTGGACAAAAAGTCTCTGTCCTTGAAGGCGCAGTGCAGTGAGCTGGCTCAGCCTGTGCTGCGATGGCAACGATGCGGCGCCGCTTCTCGGTGCTCGCGCTCGTCCTCCCGGCGATGGCGCTGAATCCCTTCGTCGCCGCCAAAAAGAAGACGACCGCATTCCTGTCGCCGCTTCTGATGGGTCCGACGCTGTACCTCGGCGTGATGGGCGCTCCCATCTACGGGCGCGGCCTGCCCGGCGCCGGCGGCCTGCTGGACTTTGACACGCTCGCCCCGCGAACGTCCCCGAACGAGTACCTCGCGGCGCCGGCGGACGAGGCGCCGAAGTTCGACGACGACGCGAAGCGCGAGGTCGCGCCGGTGTTTCCCGTGCCGGCCGCCGATCTCAAGGCCGCGTTCGAGGCCATGCTCGCGGGCCGCGCGCCCGTGCTCGGCGACGTGTACGCGCGGCCGACGCTGAGCGACGAGGCGACGCGGCGCCATGTTTACGTCGAGCGCACGCCGCTGCTGCGCTTCCCCGACGTCCTGAACGTGCGGTTCGTCGAGCTCACGGAGCGGACGAGCACGCTCGTGCTCCACAGCGGGTCCGTCTACGGCTACTCCGACGTCGGCAAGAACAAGGAGCGCGTCGGCGAGATGCTCGAGGCGCTCCGGGACCTGCCGCCGGCCATGCAGAAGTCCGCCGTGGCCGTATAAACTCCCCTTCCTAGGGCGGGCGCGCGTCGTCGGCCGTGGGCGCGCGGTCGCGCGCCGCGCCGCGCGCGAGGTCCGCGACGGCGGCGGCGAGCGCGTCGAGGCGCGCGTCGCTCCGCGCGGCGACGTCCGCGATGAGCGCGCGGACCTGCTCGTCCTCGCCGACCTGCTCGCGCTCGGCCTGGCCGTGGTTCTCGAGGGAGAACCACGTGAGCGTCGGGATCCAGGACGCGTCGCCGTCGCGGAGCTTGTCGCGGACGGCGCGCTCGAGCGGCGAGTCGTTGACGCAGTCCTTGTGCATGACGTAGCCGATGAAGTGGACGTAGTTGAGCATGGCGCAGCGGGGCTTGTGGTCGAGGTCGAAGTCGACCTCCTTGAGCGTCTCGAACTGCGACCGGTGGAGGCCCGTCGTGAAGCACCTGGGCAGCACAAGGGTGATTCAACGTCGCTTCAACGTGAGTGTTCCGCGCGCGCGCGTTACGGAAAAAACATCCACGCTTCGAGACCGTTCCGAGAGATGATCGCTCGTCCAAAAATCAGCCAAAACGAGTGGAAAATGGCCGAGATCGGAGCCTTTGAAGTTGGGAATTTCGCTCTCTTGTGCTGCCCTGTGAAGCACTCGTTCATCTTGATCTTCGACGCCTCGAGGCTCTCCTGGCTCAGCTGGCTGAAGGTGTCGATGATGATGCCCGCGACCATGTTGAGGAGCAGGAGCGCCACGACGAAGTTGAAGAAGAGCTGCATGTACATGCGCCGCAGGTCCGCGGCCGTCGGCAATTTCAAAGTTTGGTCGGGACGTCCCGAACCGGCGGTCGATTTCCACGCGGGGAGCAGCGGCCTGCCGTAGTCGCCGCACGGCTCCGCGCCGCCGAGGAACGTGCGCCGCAGGGCCCGGAGCGGGCCGCGCGGGTCCGCGGAGAGGAACTGGGCGTGCTCCTCGTGGAAGAGGGCCAGCGCTTGGCCGTCGCGGAAGCGGAGGCCCTCGGCGGCGCGCGGCGCCGGCGGCACGAGCGCGAGCCGCGTGCCGTCGAGGGGCCGCGGCCGCGCGCCCTGGGGGCGCAGCACGGCCTCGCGCGCGACGCCGCCGCCGGGGAGGCCCACGGCCTCGGCGGAGAGGCGGAACTTGCCCCGCGACACGAGGAGCACCTCCTCGCCGTCGGTGACGGCCGCGCCGTCGCGCTGCGACCGGTAGACGGGCGCCAGCGAGAAGGTCGCCCGACCGCCGGGCGCGGCGCCGTCGACGAAGGTCAGGCCCAGGCACTCCGGCGACGCGTCGGACGCGTCGGCGCCCTCGGCTAAAAAGCCGCCGCCCCTTGCGCGCTCGAGGGCCACGCGGTCGCCGAAGCGCAGCGGCCGCGGCGCGGCGCCGGACTCGCCGGCCTCGCCGCCGTGCCGCGGCGGCCGCCGCCGCGCCGACGCCGCGGGGAAGGACCGCGCGGCGACGACGCGGAACTGGAAGTCCTCGCGGAAGCCGTCGCGCGCCGGCGCGAAGCTGCAGCCGAGCTGGCAGCAGCGCGAGCTGCGCAGGCGGTAGGTCACGCCGTCGACGACCTGCGCCAGGCACACGACGGCGCCCGTGCGCAACGGCGACGCGCCGCCGTCGACCAACGATGGCTCCATGCTTCCAGGGCTGCCCCGACGAGACGACGGCATGATGGGGCAACGGCATTCAGGTTTCCCTCATGATGCAGCCCGAACAAGCATCGCGCTCTCCGCGCGTGAGAGCTGGCACCCGCGTGCAGCGCTTTCGGAAGCGGCCAACCAACCCGAACAAGCTTTGCGCTCTCTCCGCGGTGTGAGTGCTGCCACGACGCGACGCAGCGCTTCCGGAAGCGGCCAACCATGAGCGTCTGGACCTGGGGCTGCGGCAGCGAGCTGGCGCTGGGCGTCGCCGAGGACGCCTGCGACGCGGAGCCGTCGAAGGAGGAGCTCGGCGGCGAGAACGCGCGCCAGCGCAAGCGCTGGTGCGCGCGGTCGCCGATCCGCGTGGACCTGGGCACGGGCGGCGAGCGCGCCGTCGCCGTCGCCTGCGGCGAGGCGCACACGCTCGTCGCCACGGAGCACGGCGACGTCGTGTCCTTCGGCCGCGGACGCGAGGGCCAGCTCGGCCGCGGCGTCGAGGGCCGCGGCGCGGCGGCGCCCGGCGTCGTCGGCGGCCTCGGCGGCGAGCGCGCCGTCGCCGTCGCCTGCGGCGCGTTCCACAGCCTCTGCGCGACGGCGTCCGGCAAGGTCTTCGAGTGGGGCCTCTGCCACACGGCGGCGGCCGGCGCCGGCGCGACGGCCATGGAGGCGTCGACGACGGCGGGCGCCGCGCCCGCGGAGGAGCTCCGCGGCGCGCAGCGCGCGGACGCGACGCTCGCGCGCATCGTCCGCGAGTCCACGGAGCGCTGGCTCACGGCGGCGCCCGAGTCGGGCGACGACGACGGCGCCGAGCGGAGGGCCACGGTGGGCCTCGCGCGCGCGCGGCCCGCGCCGGCGGCGCCGCCGCCCGCGGCGACGCCGCGCCCCGCCTAGGTATGAACGCGCGGCGGGCCTCCGTGCCGGCGCCGCGCCTCGCCGGTAGCCTCCTCCACGAGACCATCGTCGAGGTCTCGGCGGGCTACGGCCACAACCTGGCCCGGGCCGCGAGCGGCGCGGCCTACGCGTCGGGCTACAACGACCGCGGCCAGTGCGGCCTCGGCCACCGCGTGAACCTCGAGCGCTTCGAGCGCGTCGGTCTCCGCGGCCGCGTCGCCGCCGTCGCCGCGGGCGGCCAGCACTCGCTGGCCATCTGCGACGGCGTCCTCTTCGCCTTCGGCCAGGGCGCGCTCGGCCAGCTCGGCCTCGGGCGCCGCGTCACGGGCCGCCTCGCGCCCGTGCCCGTCGCGCTCGGCGACGGCGCGGCGCCCGCGGCGCTGTCCGCGGGCGCGAACCACTCGCTCGTCCCAGCGTCCTGTGGCCGCGACGACTTTCGAGAGATTTTGCGTGGGAACACAACGAGCAATCGTGACCGTCATGCTTCGTAGGCTCGTCCTGGACGAGGCGGGGGGCACCTGGTTCTTCGGCCACGCGGTCGCCCGCCGGCGCCGTCGACGCGACGGCGCGCGCGCCCCCGAGCCCCGCGGACGCGCCGCCCCGTCGCAGGAGTACGGCCAGCACGGCGACCTCGGCGGCGCTCGCGGCGACTACGTCGACGCGGAGTACTACTGCGTGCCCCGGCTCACGGCGCCCCGGGGCCTCGCGGCGGCGGCGTCGGGGTCCGCGCACGTCGTCGCCGTCGACGGGACCGGGCGCCTCGTGACCTGGGGCTGGCCCGCGTTCGGCGTCCTGGGGCGGGGCCGCGCGGGCCCGTTCCTGTCGCCGGGCCCCGACGTCGTGCCCGACGTCGCCGACGTCCTCGCCGTCGCCGCGGGCGGCAAGCACTGCGCGTGCGTCGTCCGCGACGCGGGCTCCGTCTACGCGCCGGGCTTCTACGGGCCGCTCCTCGACGCCGCGTCCGGCGACGTCCGCGTGGGCGTCGGCGGCGCGTTCTTTCGGTGCCACCGCGTGGTCCTGTCGCGCCGGTCGTAATACTTCCGGGGCATGCTCGCGGCCGCGGGCGGCGAGGACCTCGAGTTCCCGGCGGCGCTCGAGGGCGGCGCGCGCGTCACCGCGCCGCTCCTCCGGAGCGCGCTCGAGTACCTCTACACGGACCGTCGGCGCTCCGGCGTCCCGCGACATCCGCCCCCGGGGCCGCCGTCGCCACCGTCGCGCTTCGTAGGCGTCGCCGCGCCGGCGCACCGGCGGCCGCGCCTCGCGGCGCTCGCGCGCGGCGCTCGCGCTGCCGGCGCTCGCGGACCTCTGCGCCGGGGCCCGCGTGTCGTCGACGTTCACCGACGACATGGCGGGCGCCGTCGGCGACGCCGTCGGCGCCGACGCGACGCTGCGCGTCCGCGGCGGGACGGTTTTGATGGCGCACGGGGCGATCCTCGCGCGCTACGAGTACTTCGCGGCCATGCTCCGCTTCGCGCGCGAGCAGGGCCGCGGCGGCGCGATCGACTACGCCGCGGCGGCGCCGGCGGTCGCGAGGCAGCTGCTGGCCTACGTCTACGCGGGGCCCGACGCCGTGGCCCTCGACGACCCGGCCGAGACGATGGCGCTCCTCGTCGCCGCGGACGAGGCGCGCGTCGCGAACCTCGTCCGGCTCTGCGAGCGGTCCCTCGCCGCCCGCATCGGCGGCGACGCCGGCAACGCGCGCGCGGTCCTCGAGTTCTGCGACCACTACGCGAGCGCCGACGGCAAGCTCCGCGCCGCGGCGCTCCACGTCCTGGAGTAGCCCATGTCCGCTACTTTCGGCGCCTACTGCAGGAGCCCCGTCGTCAGGCCGCCGCCGTCGGCCGCGGCCGCCTCGGCGGGCTTGGCGCGGGCGTAGCGCGCGTAGAGGAGGACCTGGGCGACGCCGAGCACGTCGCCGAGGACGTTGGGCGCGAGGATCGTCGCGTCGCCGACGAGGAGCGCGTAGGTCGTCCACGACACGGAGCACGCGAGCGTGCCGAGCGTGAGGCCCAGGGGCATGAACTCGACGGACTCCGTCGCGACGACGACGCGCGCGACGTTGAGCGGCGCGGCGTACATGAGCACGTTCATGACGGCAGCGACGCCTACCGAAGGGACGAGATGCGCTCGAACGAACGCGCCGGCCACTCGACGCCGGGGCGCGCTGCCGATGACGGACGCGGCGCGGTTGTCGCCCGGGAGCTTCGGCGCGCCGACGCGCGCCGCGAGGAGGCACGCGAGCGCGTCGACGGCGACGACCGTCGCGACGGCGGCGGCGAGCGCTCGCGCGGCGCGCGCGCGCGCGGCGCCCCGGGCGTTGCGGAGGAAGACGAGGCAGTAGGCGAGTTCCAGCGCGCCGCCGCCGGCGTTCGTGACCTGCGCCGCCCGCGGTGGCCGCGACGTCGCGCGGGCGCTCCCGACGCGGGCCGCCCGCGAGCGGTTGCAGCCGCCCTGGCGTGATGACGGCGTAGGTCGTCCAGAGCGCGCAGTTCATGAGGCTCGCGACGTAGGGCGCGTAGTCGAAGTCCCGGACCTCGCCCTCTTTGGCGATGCGCCGGAACGTCGCGAGCGGACTGAGGAACAAGAAGAAGGCCTGCCCGGGGCGCGTGCGCGCGGCGGTCTCGCCTCGGGGACGCGGGAACCGCGCGGCGGCCGAGCCGATCCAGCCGATGGCGACGACCGCCGGGTCCGACGGCGCCAGGCTGCCCCAGCCGATCGCTCGGAGGAAGGCGCCCATTCTGCTCTGCGAACTCGTTGTTGAGCTTCACTTGAGGAGGAGATGCCGCCGCGGCCTGCTGCGTGAGGCTGTGCGGTTGTGATTCGCCTCGAACGCAGCACGCATCGCCGCGACGTCCGGGCGCCTCGCTTCCAAAGGCCGCGACGCCCGGGCGCCTCGCTTCCGCGCGCGCCCATGGCGCGCCGCGCCCTCCTCGCCGCCGTCTCTCTCGTCGCCCTGGGCTCCGGCGCCAACGAGCGGCGCGAGATCCGCGACGCGGACGAGTTCCGGGCCGTCGTCGGCGCGTCGCGGCGCGTCTTCCTCGTGGAGTTCTTCTCCGGCATGTGCGGCTACTGCCAGGAGTTCGAGCCCACGTGGCTCGAGCTCGCGGCGCAGGCGAGCCGATTGGAGCCCGCGCGCGTCAACATCGACGGCGACGGCGGCGCGGCCCTCGCGGCGGACCTCGGCATCCTCGACGAGGGCATCCCCTGCGTCGTCGTCTTCAACCGCGGGGACGCGCGCCGCCACGAGACGCTCATGGCCGGCGAGACGTTCCCGCTGTCGCGGCTGTTGAAGCGCGTCTACCGGACGACGAAGGGCCTCGGCCTCGCCACGGACGGCGACGGCTTCTTCCTAAGGTCGAGCTAGCGAGGGGCGCCGCGCCTTTACTTCGAAAGAAAAACGCCGCCCTCAGGGCTTCGTCCAGGCGGACTCGCCCGTGGTCATGTTGAGGTAGTAGACGGCGCCGGTGGACGGGTCCGTCTGCTCGGCCCACTCCGAGTCCGCGGGCTCCGCGCTCGCGTAGTCCGTGGGCTTGGTCCAGGACGTCTCCCCCGTCGCCGCGTTCGTGTAGTACGTCGCGCCGGTCGACGGGTCGACGGCCTCCACCCAGTCGCCCGCGGGCGCGGCGGCGGCGGCGGCGGCGTCGTCGGGCTTGGTCCAGGACGTCTCGCCCGTGGCGCTGTTCGTGTAGTAGGTCGCGCCCGAGCCCGGGTCGACGGCCTCGACCCAGTCGGCCGCGGCGGCGCCGGCCGGCGGCGCGGCCGCGGTCGGGTCCGTCCACGAGACCTCCCCCGTGGCCTCGTTGCGGTAGTAGGTCGCGCCGGAGCCCGGGTCGACCTGGGCCGTCCAGGCGTCCGCCGCGGGCGCGGGCGCGGGCGCGGGCGCCGCGGCGGCGCCCGGCGCCGCGAGCGCGTCCGCGGGCGACGACGCCGCGGGCTCGGCGGGCGCCGGCGCGGGCGCCGGCGCGTTTCCGGGGCCGTCGTGGCCGAGGGCGATCTGGGCGATGGCCCGCGCGAGGATCTCGGCGACGTGGCCGAGCGTCGCGACGGCCGCCCCATCGGACGCGCCGCCGGCGCGGGCCGCGGCGACGTCCGCGGCCGCGGCCGCGGCGGCGAGGGCCGACGCGAGGGCGGGCCGCGGCGCCTCGAACTCGCGGCGGCCGCGGTCCCCGAGCGCCGGCGCGGCGCCGAAGTGGCGGCTCCGCGCGAGCGCGGACGGCGGCGACTCCTCGCGGCCGCCGGGCGACCCGCCGCGGCCGTGGTCCACGCGCACGAGCTCGCCGTCGGGGGACCAGGTCGCCTTGACGTCGTGGAGCACGAGGTGCGGGTCCTTGCGCAGGTCCCGCACGGGCGACCGCAGCGCCGACGCCGCGAGGCGGAAGCGGCCGTCGTCGTCCGGCGACGCGAGCCGCGACGACGACGCCGGCGCCGTCATGGGCCCGAGGATCTCGTCGGCGCGCGCCCAGTCCCGGGGCCGCTGGGGGCTGCCGGCCACGCGCGAGTCCCCGAGGTAGTGGCCGCGGTTCACGGCGCCCAGGTCGCGGCGGTCGTAGTCGTAGCGCCCGCGCCGCGAGCCCCGCGACGCGTCGCCGTCGATGGACCGGAGGAAGTCCTCGGCGTCGCTCACGTCGCTCGCCGTGTCCGCGTCGTCGCGGCGCCGCGCGTCGTAGCCGAGCCGCGGCGCCTCGGCAAACATCGGGAACGCTGTTGGACGCGGGCGCGGCCGTCGACGCGCGGAACGTCCGCGGCCGCACGGCGCAGTGGCCACCAGAGGCTGCCCTGCCCGTTATTTCGCGCAACTTGCAGCGTCCACTAAAAAACCTCCCCGGGGGTCGGACGCGGCCGGACCGGGCTGATCTTCGACCGCCCTCAGCGAGCCAAGGGGCTGACTTAAAAAAAAGAGGGGATGTTACTAGATGAGTGTGGACACTAACATATCCCGCCGGCGTTGGGGTCCGTGCCGTTGGCGAGGGGGAGCTCGATCTCGCTCGCGCGCTCCTTGGGCGGCGCCGAGATCCAGGCCGGCGGCGGCGGCGGCGCCGCGCCCGGCGACGGCGGCGCGCGGAGCTCCTCGGCCGCCGGGTCCGGCGCGCGCGGCGCCGCGCGCGTGACCTTGAGGTAGAGGAGCAGCATGACGAGGACCATGCAGGGCAGGAAGACGACGAGGACGACGAACGTGTTCGCCGCGGCCGCGTCGTCGTCGGCCGCGGCCGCGGACGCCCGCGCGCCGCGCGTCGGCGCGAAGACGGGCGCCGCGGACGGCGTCCCGGGCACGACGGTGGGCCCGTCCGTGCCCCCCGCGGCGCAGGAGGGCGCCGCCGCCCGCCAGGCCCCGGCGCAGGTCGCCGGCGCCGGCGACGCGGCGCCCGCGCAGTAGCCCCCGACGAAGACCGCGTGCGTCGCGGGGAGCGCGGTCCAGCCGCCGTCGGCGGCCATGAACGCGGCGACGAGGTAGACGCCCGGCTCGGGGAAGACCGCGGACCCGACGACGACGTGGCCCAGGTCGCTCGCGGACGCGTCGCTCGCAAAGTCGAGGTGGTTCGCCGCGCACGCGGACTCGCGCTCGACGTTCTCCGGCGTCGCGCCGTGGAAGTGGAAGGTGTAGGGCGGCTCGCCGGCGTAGCCGAAGGCCGACGCCGCGAGGTCCAGCCTCGCCACGAGCACGTGGGCCGCGACGCCGAGGTAGGGCGCCAGGGTCTCGCCGGCGACGGTCCACCGGAGGAGCGCGCAGCCCGGCGCGGCGAGGAACAGCGCCGGATCCGCGTCCGCCGGCGACGACAGGTCCGCGGGGTAGGCCGAGTCCTCGAGCGCCTCGATTTCGAGCCGCACGTCCGCCTCCGCGGCGTCGGCGTCGCACGCGCCGCCGCGCATGAGCCGCGCGCGCGTCGTCGTCACCTCGTCCCGATAATCCACACCCACGTCCGCGAGGTCGTGGAGCCCCGCGGCCACCGTCGCGCTCACGTCCCAGGGCGTCTCCTCGTCGAGGGGCGTGCGGTAGGAGAAGCCCACGCGCACGACGGACGTCTCCGCGGACATGACGTGGATCGCGGACCCGCCGGGGTGCGTGTGCACGCTCTCCTCGGCGACGCACCTGGGCACGAAAGAGTCAACGGATAGTCAACGGTCGCCGGACGCGGCGGGCGCGCATGCGGAGCGAGTCCGCGTCGACGACGTAGGTCACGAGGACGCGGTAGGTGCCGCCGACGCTCAGCGCGACGTCGCGCGCGTAGAAGAACTCGGCGAACTGCGTGTTGCAGGCGCAGGGGCAGCCGTCGTGGCCGCGCTCGCCCGTGTTCGTCGACTCGAGGCCGCAGCGGCCCTCCGGGTCCTCGGCGACCCAGTCGCAGCCCCCGCCCTCGGCGTACCAGACGCCCCGGTCCACGCAGGCCCGCTCGAGGTCGCTGTGCGCCTGGCCCCGCTGGCCGTGCACGTGCCAGACGCTGCCCAGGTCCTCGTGGACCAAGAAGACGTGGATCTCGCGGCCGTGGCTCTCGACGAGGTGGCCCCAGGTCACGGGCCACCAGAGGTCGTCGTCCGTCTCGAGGAAGCGCAGGTCCAGCCGCAGGTCGACAACGTAGCCCCCGTCGGCCGTCGTGCTCTGCTTCGACACCGTGACCCGGCTCGTGAGGAGGTCGAGCCCCGGCGCCCCGTGGGAGTTGGCGCCCGTGCAGCACTTGCCCCCGACGCGGTAGTCGCAGCGGGCCGACGCCCGGGGGGCGAGGACGGCGACCACGGCCGCGAGCAGTAGTGGCGTTCTCCGCGCCATATGTGGTGCGCCGAAGAAGTAGCCCCCGGGGACTGAAGTGCCATCACGTGCACAAAGATACATTGCATGCAGATAACCGGCGGCCGCATCTTAGAAGCTTGGACGAAAAGCTGGGGCTGGTGGCTGCCGAAAACTGGTCTGGCCCGCCGGCGGCGCGCCGGGGCCTCGCGGGTCCGCCGATTCTTCGCCGCCGCGCGCCGTAAAGAGCCTCCGTGGACGCGCGCGGGACACCCGGCGCCGGGGCGCTCCTCGGTGCGCCGGCGCCGGGCGGCATTTGCGCCATGGAGGGCCTCGAGTTCGAGCCGCTGCCGCACGTGGAGACGAAGGAGGACCGGGACCCGCTCACGCGGAGCTGCAGCAGCAACGGCCTGCGCAACGGGCGCCTGAAGAAGAGCAGCCTGAAGCGGAGCGACAGCGTGTCGTCGAGCGAGGGCGGCCGCAAGAAGTCCGTGTCCTTCGACGACCTCGTGACGCTGGCGAAGCCGCCGTTGGACGCGCCGGCGGTCCTCGGCGACGACGACCTCAAGTCCCAGTGCTGGTACACCTACGAGGACATGCGGTTCTTCGCGTGCGCGGAGGTCCAGCGGCGGAAGTCGTTGGGCATCGACACGATGAGTTGCATCACGCCGGCGACGGAGGCGACGCAGGAGACGTTGTGGGACGAGCTCGGCAACGCGAAGCGCTGGTGCGAGACCTTCTTCCACAAGCACGTGCGCCGGCCGCTCCTGTCCCGGGGCTCGTCCGGCGACCCCAAGTCGCCGCGGTCGCCGCCGGCGCCGCGCGACGCGGCCGCCGAGGACAGCCCGATCCCGACGCCGCGGAAGATGCAGCGGCCGCCGCGGCAGGTCGCCTTCGCCGAGGGCACGCACTTCATCTGCTGCGCCCACCGCGAGAGCGACGACGCCGCCGCGTCGCCCCCCCCGCCGGGCCGCGGCTTCGACGACCACGCGGCGCCCGACGGCGCGCGCGGGCCGACGACGATCCACCTCTCCCGCGCCGTCGAGCCGCCGCTGCCCCTCGAGTAGGGGCGACATAAAAAGGGCGAGGTAAGCCTTACGGGTCCTTGAGGAAGATGTCGTCGATGACGACGTAGCCCGCGGGGTCGTTGATGAAGCCCATGCCCTTGGGCGCGGGCTGTTTTCGCATCCTCTCCACGACGTCGAAGCCGCCGACGACTTTGGCGAAGCACGAGTCGGCCTCCGTCTTCGAGCCCTGGGACCCGGGCCCGTGGTTCGCGACGTTGTCGACCGTCGAGATGTAAAATTCGGGGCCGCCGGGCCGCCCCGCGAAGCCCAGCGTGTACTTCTCGTGCGGGAAGCGCGCGTCGTACTCCTGAAACGCGAGCCCCATCGCGCCGGGGCCCGCGCGCAGGAACGCCTGGAGCACGTGGCCCGCGTTCCGATGGAACGCCGCGGACCACTTCGGGCCCTTCCGCGTGACCGCGGCGTCGAGGAACACGTAGACGGCGTGGGGCATCCAGGCGATGGGCGCCGTCTCCAGCTCGATGACCGCCGCGTCGCCGCCCATGGACTCGGGGAAGGTCACGCGCATCTCGAGCCGGTAGGACGGCCCGGGGCCGAACCGCGCCTCCAGCAACCGGCGCGTCGCGGCCTGGAAGCGCCCGACGGCCGCGACGGCGCCGGCGTCCTTGTACATGTCGACGCCCGTCTTCTTGATCTTCGCGACCGTCGCGCGCTCGTCGTCGACGACGGCCTGGAGATGCGCGAGGCCCGCCTCGCCGTGGGCATCCGCGCCGCCCGCCGCCGACGCCTCGGCCTCGTGCGACGCCTCGTGGACGATCTCGTGCGCGACGAGCGCCTCCCGCGGGCCCCAGGCGCCGTAGGTCGTCGAGATGGCGAGGGCGAGCACCGCGAGTTGGCGGGCCATCGTGCGATTTTGCCAGTGAGGAAACTTTCTCCTTGAAGATGCATTGCCGTTCGCACAAGCATTCTAACATAGACAATGCCCGCAGCCCTGCGATCTGGGCCTGTCCACAGGGATTGATCAGGCCATGGCGCTGCTCCGGGGTCTGCGCGGCGCCGCCGCGCGCCTCCCACGACGACCACCACCGTCGACGCGACGCCGCGCACTGACGTCGACCAAGGAGCGGTCCGAAACGAGCCGCGAGAACCTCGCCGCCTGGAAATCAGACCGGTGGCACCGGTATGGCGTGCGCGGGCCGTCTGACGCCGTCCTGGGCGCGGGCGTGGTCCTGTTCTTCGGCGGCGGGATCTACGCCTTCCTGCTGTCCTCGGGAAAGCAGTGGTCCATCCCGGCCGATCCGACGGACGAGCGGAACGCCGGGTGGGACGGGGAGCAGTTCACCCGAGTCAAAAACGTGAGGTACAAAGGATGGCGGAGCAATTTTACCGACGAAGAGCTGGAAAAGATGGGGGATAACCCGACGGAAGCGCAGGAGGCGGCCATCCTCGCGGCGCGGCGGCGAGCCTATACGCCCATCGCCGAGATCGTCGCCGCGGCGCCCGTCGTCGTATTTTCGGCAGAGGGGTGCCCGTTCTGCGACGAGGCCAAGGCCGCCCTTCGCGGCGCCGGCGTGGCGTTCACGGAGGTCTCCGCGAGCGACTGGCAGCGGGCGCGATTACGCGAGCTGACGGGCTCGCGGACGGTGCCCCAGGTCTTCGCGGGCGGCGAGTTCGTCGGCGGCTGCCACGACGGCGGGCTTGGTGGCACTGTTCCGCTCCTCCGCATGGGCCTGCTCCAGGCGATGGCCGCGCGGGCCGCCGGCGACTCGGAGCGGGACCGGGAGAAGCGCGAGCGGGACGAGGTCCAGGCCGCCGCGCGCGCGGCTGCCGAAAACGAGCTCGCGAGGCTGCGGCGGCAGCTCGCCGCTGAGAAGAAGGGCTAATACTTTGTGCAACCTTACGCAACGACCACTCCTAGTCCGGGTCCTCCATGAACCGCGCCGGGTCGGCCAGCACGTCCCGCGGCCCGACGTCGTCCGTCCGCCGCTTCAGCACGAATAGCGACGGCGGGGGTCCTCGTCCACATATCTCAATTTCCAGGCGCCGCCGCCGCCCATGGCCTGGCGGCGCCGCGGCCGCGCGGGACCTCGGCCGACCGGCCGGCCGCGCGCTCGCCGGCCGCCCTACCCTCCGCGCGCCGCGACGACATTTCCTTCTTCCTCCTTACGCGGCGCCGCGCGCGGGCCTCAGGGTCGCACGAAGAAGAAGAAGAGGGGCAGCGCGAGGCCGATGAGCACGGACCCGCCGTAGATGGCCGTCTTCCAAGACGCCCACAGGTCGACGCCGCCGCCCGACGCGAGCTGCTCCTCGGAGAACTCGATTTTGGGGGCGCTGTAGTCGTCGTCCTCGCCGAAGAGCACCACGCCGCGGCGCGGCGGCGCGGCGGCGGCCGCGGGGCCGCGGGCGAGCGTCGCCCGCGCGCCGAGCTGGCGCGCCGCCGGCGCGCGCAGGGCCGAGGTGGTGGCGAGCGCGAATGCGAGCACGTATGTCATGGTCTTGGCGAGCATCGTGCGTCGAGCAGGTGCGATGCGGTGCGACGCTGAGCAGCGTCGAGGCAGTGCTGACGCAGAGTGGCAGTGGTGAGAGCGGCCTCAACGAGACTTCACAAAAACTCGCGTGAGATCACTCGTGAGAGTACGAGGCGGACGTCGCGCCGAGCGTGGCGCGCCTCGAGCGCGAGTTCGGCTCGCCGGAGGCCGCGCGGGCCGAGGTCCTCCGGAAGCCCGCGGCCCTGGAGCTCGAGGTCCGCGGCTCGAAGCGCGGCAGCGCGGCGTGACTAACTCTAAACTACGCGTCCTTCGGCACGCTCACGATGACGTTGTCGGAGCTGCCCTGGAAGAGCATGTCGCCCTCGTAGTAGAGCCGCTTGCGCTTCTTCGCGCGCATCATGATCCCGACGAGCGAGTCGGAGATATCCGCGTAGGTGTAGAAGAGCGCGCCGAACTTGACCGTCGTCGTGCCCGTGGCCGCGTCCGTGTCGCCGATGTCGCGGATGACCTTGATCAGCCCCGCGATCTGCTCGTCGACCCAGGCCTTGCCCCTCTGCCAGCGCTTCTCCGTCTCGCTGCCCGGCGGCGGCCGGCCGTAGTCCGCGCCCTTGCCCGGCGCGGCGCCCGCGCCGGCGACGTAGTGCTTCGAGAAGACGTTCGTCTTCTGCTCCTCGCGGCCGTCGGCGATGCGCTTCGCCCAGATCGCCGCGGTCTTGGAGCACGTGTTGAGCGACGCGGACGCCTTCTCGAGCCGCCGCTCCGGCGTCTCGACCCGAGGCGCGGGCGGCGCGGGCGCGGGCGCGGGCGGCGCGGGCGCGGGCGCCGCGCGCGGCGGCGGCGCCGGCGTGGGCTTTGGCGGCGGCGCGGCGGCCTTGGCCGCGGACGCGGCGCGCGCGCGCGCGTTCGCCTCGTGCGCGCCGACCTGGGCCTTGTACGTCGAGAGCTCGCGCGCCGTGGACTCGCGGAGCGCGTCCATGTCGCCGCGGAGCGTCCGCAGCGCCGCCTCGGCCCGCTCCGCGCGCGCGTCCGCCGCGGCCGCGCGGTCGGCGGCCGCGGCGCCGTCGGCCTTCGCGGCCGCGAGCGCCGACGCCGCCGACGCCGCGGCGGCGCCGGCCGCGGCCCGCGCCGCGGCGAGGTCGCCCTCGAGCGCGGCCCGGGCGGCCTCGGCGGCCGCGAGCGCGTCACCGAGGGCGACGCCGCGCGCCGCGGTCGTGTCCGCGGCCGCGCGCGCCGCGGCCGCGACCTCGCTCTCGAGGCGCGCCCGGTCGCGGGCGGCCGCGGCGCCGAGGGCCGCGAGCTCGCCCTCGAGCGCGGCCCGGTCCCGAGCGAACGCGGCGTCCGCGTCGCGCGCGGCCGACGCCGCGGCCGCGCGCGCGTCCGCGGCCGCGGCCCGCGCGGCCGCGAGGTCGCCCTCGAGCGCCGCGTTCGTCGCCTTGGCGGCCGCGAGCGCGCCCTCGGCCGCCGCCGCGCGCGCGGACGCCGAGACGGCCAACGCCGAGAAGATCGGCCTCTTCGCACCGCGCCAGAACCCGACGAAGAAGCACGCCTTCCTCCAGGAGCTCAAGTGCCAGCTCGCCGTCGACGGCTCCGGCGGCATCGCCGACTGGTCGTTCTTCAGTGTCAAGAGCAACGTCTCGGGCGTCTGCGACCCCTGCCACAACAAGAGGAAGAAGCGTCGACTCGAGACCTCGGCCTCGGACGACGCGGCGACCGACGCTTATAAGCGGGCAGAGACGATCGGGCGCAAGTGTGCGGGCAAGTTCTGCAAGGGCCACAAGTTCACGGAGAAGAGCTACAAGGCCGCTCAACAACAGCACCTGGAACCCGAAGAAAAGCCTCGACGAGAATTCACGTCGCGGGACGGAACCGTCCACAACCAGCCGGTGAGCTGGTCCATGGAGCGCGGCCTCGCGAACAAGTTCACGAGCATCAAGGACCGGAAGACGATCTGGCTATGTGCGCTGTGCAATCAAGTTGACGGGAACCTACGCTCGATCGCCAAGTCGGACGAGGACGCGCGGAACGGGCTGATCCTGCGGGGCATGGATGAGGACAAGGCTGAGACGCAGGAGAAACGCAGTGAGATCATGAAGGCGAAGAAGGCCTACAACAACCGGCAGGAGAACTTCGCCCTCGTCAACGAGATCAAGGCGCGGATCGGGCAGTGCAAGGACTGCGGGCTCAAGGTCACCGCGAAGAACCGCATGGGCATGCACTTCGCTCATCACCTCTCCACCGAGTATCTCAAGTGGCGCTCGCCGTGCGGCAAGGACAGCGGCGTCGGCGGCGCGTGTCGGAAGTTGTGCCCCGAGTCCGCGAAGCCCGTGATCCTCAAGGAGACGCACGAGGACATGTCGTTCCTCAAGTGCGCGAATTGCCACTTGGTGAACGACACCAACCCGCGTTGGGGGCGATAGGCGCGCGCGGGGCGCCTAAGTCGTGGCCTAAGTCTGGCCGAGGCGGATCAACGAGTCCTTCAACGGAACAGTGCCCTTCATCAGCGCTTCAGCTTAGCGATCGAACGATGGCCGACTTCGAGGATTGGACGGCCCGGGAGCCGAGGAAGCGGCCCGCGGCCTGCGACGAGGATGCCCTCGAGGCCGACGTCTTCGGCGCGGCGCGCGACGGTCCCGACGACGCGGCCGACGCCGCGCCGGCGGCGTCCGGCGCCGCCTGGCACGACGACGACGACGACGTCGCCGTGGACCTGCGGAGCGCGTCGCGCCTGCGGAAGCTGCGGAAGACGACGGGCGACGGCGTCCTCGACGGCGGCGAGCTCGAGTCGCGGCTCCGCGAGCGCTTCGCGCAGCAGAGCGGCGAGGCGTGGGCCGTCGACCGGATGCCCGACTCGGAGCTCGCGGACGCGGCCGCGGCCATGGAGGCCGACGACGGCGGCGAGCTCCGCGTGGAGCGCGTCGCCGACGCGAACGTGAAGCTCCCGGGCAAGGCGTCCATCCAGTGCGTGTCCTTCCACGGGAAGCTCGACCTGCTCATGGCCGCGGGCTTCGACAAGACGGTGAGGTTTTTCCACGTCGACGGCCGCGAGAACGCGCTCGCGTCGCAGCTCCACGTCGGCGACCTGCCCGTGCACTGCGGCGGCTTCCTGCCCGTGGCCCGCGACTCGTCCTGCGTCGCCGTCGTCGCGGGGCGGCGGCCCTACTTTTACCGCTACGACGTCCAGGCCGGTGTGCAAATCAAATCTTCAACCCGACTTCAATGTGCGCGTATGCGAATGTTTTGACACGAGCTCTTCGGCTGGGCTTCGAGAACTCGACGAGAGCAATCGATTCGTCCAAAAATCAGCCGAATCGACTTCGATGTGACCGAGCTAGAGAATCCTCGAGTTTGGCCCCGACGTCCCAGCTCACTGGTTGATTTCCACACAGGTCCAGGCCGAGGCCGCGACGAAGATCGCGGGCCGGCCGCGGTCCAAGGACAAGTCCCTCGAGCGCTTCGCCGCGGCGCCCGACGGCGAGCTGCTGGCGTTCACGGGCCACGACGGCGGCGTGCTCCTGTGCGACGCGAAAAGGGGCTCGTGGCTGCCCGACGAGCTCAAGATGAACGGCACGGCCCGCGCGGTCGCCTTCGGCCCCGCGGGCTCCCACCTGCTGTACTCGAGCGGCGGCGACGCCGAGGTCTACGTCTGGGACCTGCGGAAGAACCGCTGCGTCGAGAAGTTCGGCGACGCGGGCGCGTCGCCGACGTCCGCGTTGTGCTGCGCGCCGCGGCCGGGCACGCGGGACCACTGGCTCCACGTCGCCTCCGAGAGCGGCGTCCTCAACGCCTACGACCGCGCCGGCGTCGTCGCGCCGCCGGCGGGCTTCGGCGGCGGGGCGCCGGCGGCGCCCGCGCGCGCGGTGCTCTCGCTGACGACGACCGTCGACACCGTCGTCGCGTCCGAGAAGATCGTCGCCTTCTCCTCCAAGTGGGCCAAGGACGCGCTGCGCATCCTCCACCTGCCGTCGCTCAAGGTGTCGCCGAACTGGCCCACGTCGAAGACGCCCCTCCACTACGTCACGGCCCTCGCGCTCAACCGGGACTCGTCGCTCCTCGCCATCGGCAACGACCGCGGCAAGGTCCTCCTCTACAAGCTTAAGAACATCTAGGCGACGCGGGAGTTATAGTCTTGACATACAAAGAGCTTAGGTCGCGCCTAGGCGTCGTCGTCGCCGCCGTCGACGGAGGCCGCGGGCATCTCGCTGCGGTCGCGCGCCTCCTTGGCGTACTTGTCGTAGTCCGTCGAGAGGACGAGGGAGCCGAGGAGCAGCGTCAGCAGCGCGTAGCCGATGGACACGCCCGTGTAGACGGCGACGAGGTCGCGCTTCCAGAAGTTGACGCACAAAAGCACCGCGGGCACCTGGCCGACCCACGACCCCGCGAACCCCAAAATCAGCACCGCGCGCGTGCGGCCCATGGCCATGGGCACGCGCTCGAAGACGACGGCCGCGTTCATCGTGAAGACGGTCGTCGCCAGGGGCACGCGGATCTTCTCGAAGACGTCCAGCAACGTCGGGTCCGACGTGAAGATGGACCCGAGCTCGCGCGGGATCGCGACGACGACGAGGGCCAACGCCGCGAGGATCGCCAGCGCGAGGGCGAGCCCCACGTAGACGCCCTGCTTCGCGCCCGCGGCGTCGTTCGCGCCGAGGCGGATGCCGAGCTTCGTCGACACCGCGCCGCCCAAGGACCCGATGAACGTGAGGCAGATCCACATGATGCGGTAGGACGCGTTGAAGACGCCCAGGTCGTCCTTGGACAGCGTCGCGGCGACGGCGCCGATGGCCGCGACGCGCCAGAAGTCCGACGCGATGGACAGGGCCGCGGGCACGTAGAGCTTGGCGTACGCGACGCACCGCTCCTTCGTCACGTTGTCGAGACGCAGCCAGCCGCCGTCGGGCCGGCACGCGTCCTGGAGCCGCTCGCGGTAGCAGAAGAGGTAGACGACGAGCGCGAGCTGGAAGAACTCGACGCCCGACGTCACCGCGGGGCACGCGGGGAACCCGAAGCCTTTGAAGCCCAGGAACGGGACCCCCAGCACGAGCGCGAGCCCGAGCACGAGGTTCAGGACCATGGCGACGGGCGCCGTCGCGTAGGACGGCCGCATGAGCTTCTGGGCGCTGAAGAACTGGGTCAGCTGCGAGAAGCCCACGCGCGCCGGGATGCACGCCATGAGCACCCACGCGTAGAACGCCGCGTCGTTCCGCAGCGTCGCGTCGTCGACGCCGAACAGTTGGAGCGCCAGACCCGTGCAGCTCCAGGCGGCGACGACGGGCAGCGCGACGACGGCGAGGACGACGTAGGACGTCTGGAGCCACGCGCCGGCCAGCGCGTAGTTGCCCGCGCCGTACGCCTGCGAGACGAAGATGCCGAGCACGCGGCCCTGGATGAAGACGCCCGTCGACTGCGTGTAGAGGTCCGAGAGCGCCGACGCGTCGAGGTAGCGTGTGCCCACGTGGCCGAGGAGCGCCGTGTCCGTCGTCTTCATGATGACCCAGGAGACGCTGGACACGAAGAAGCCGGCCGTCAGGGCGCCGAGTTCTTTGAGCTCGACGGCGACGCCCTTGAACGTGGAGCCCGGCTTCGGCGGCACCGGGTCCTCGAGGAGCGGGTCCTCGAGCTCGGCGGAAGGCATGGCTGTGGTGTGGCAGCGGTCGTGGACGGCGCGATGGTGGAGTGGCTGGACGAGGATGTCCACAACGTTTGGCGAGCAACAAGCTTGAAGTTGTGTTGAGGCTGGTGTTTCAATTAGGAAGCCCGCAGATAGCATGGTCGGAGATCGATGCTAGCATGGTCGGCGTCGTCCTGCTGCGCATCGTCGACAGCGCGCGGCTCGACGCGCCGTCTTGGGACGGCGAGGGCGTGGAGGTCCTGCTCCAGCGGCGGTCGAAGATCGTGCCCCACCCCCAGCTCTACTGCCCGCCCTGCGGGGCCATCGAGGCCGGCGAGAAGCGGGTCGCCTACGACACCGGCGCGGCGCCGGACGAGCGCACGCTCGCGCTCTGGCACGCGGCCCTGCGCGAGCTCATCGAGGAGGCCGGCGGCGGGACGCCGCCGCGCGGCGAGGCGACGACGTCGTTCGCCGCGCGCGCGTACCCGCCGGACCCGCCCGCGACGTACGAGGACGTCGCGCTCCCGCCCGAGCTCCTCGCGCCGCCGTCGGCGACGACCGTCTTCTGGCTCGGCGACGCGGCCGCGCGCGAGCCCCGCGCGTGGCGGGGCCAGTGGTTCGCGCACGTCGTCGCCGACGGCGCCTGGGCGACGGACTGGCAGCCGCGCGCGCTGCCCGACTGGCGCGACGAGATCGACGAGACGTGCCGCCGGAAACATCACCGATGGGGCTACGTGTGGGCGGACCTGAAGCGCGTCTTCGACGCGCCGGACGCGGCCGTCCCGAGTCGGGGCGGCTCCGGGGGCCTCGTGCCCTGGCTGGCGACGCTCGAGCTCTTCAGCGGCGGGGGGAAGGCGCAGCTTCTCGGCGTCGTCCGCCAGGCCGCCGCCGCGCGGCGCGCGCGCGCGGCGATGGACGTCGCGGCGTAATGCCCTCGGCGCGCGCTCCCGCGGCGCGACTCCTCGGAGCGGCGGCGCGACGACCACAGCTTTTTTTTACGAGATCAGGCTCGACGCGCCGACGCCGCAGGACATGGTACAGAAGTCCGGGTCGTCGTCGTCGCGCTCCGCGCGGCCCGCGCGGTCGAGGGTGACCTCGCGCGCGAAGCCCTCCTCGGTCTCCTCGTAGTCGGCGAGGGCGTCCGGGGGCTTGCGCGGGCGCCGGTCGCGGTGCTCGTGCGTCGCCATGTAGTCGTTGTACGACACGCCGGCCGCGGGCTTGCGCGGGCCCGCCGGCGGCGCGCCGAAGAGGTAGGACGTGAGCGCGCCCGCCGCGCCGCCGTCGTAGGGTTCGTCGCGGGAAACGCCCCCGCCGACGCGCGTCCAGGTGTCGCCGTCGTCGCGCTCGTCGTCGAGGGACTCCGCGCGGCTCGCCGACGGCCCGGCGGACGGCGCCTCGAGGGCCGCGCCGCTCTTCTTCGCCGCCGTCTTCGACGCCGTCTTCTTGCTCAGGCGGGGCGGCATGATCCGCACGCGGACTCGCGCACTGGGAGACGCGCGAGAGCGCGCCCGGGGCTGCCCGCCAATAAGATAGGCCCAGCCCCTCTTTTTATCCTCTTTTTTCGCTTCTCCTGGCTGATGCTGCCGCGTTGTTTGCGGTGACACCCGCGATCCGATGGCGGCGACTGCGCGCGCGCTGCTCGTCTTGCTTGCTTTGCCGGCAGCAGCGCTGGACGTCTGGTTCTTCAACAACCACAGCGACGCCCTGGAGCTCTTCTGGGACCCGAGCGACGGCAGCCCCCTGCTGCCCGTGGGCACGATCCCGAGCAAGGGCAACCTCACGCAGACGACGCGGGCGGGCCACGCCTTCGTCTACACCGACGCCGCCGGCGACGCCCAGCGCCAGGTCGTCGAGGCGACGACGGCGCACGTCGTCATGCTCTCGAGCCGGGGCAAGGGAGCGGTCGACGCGGTCTTCCGCAACGAGCAGGCCGAGCCCGTGGACCTCTACTGGGAGCCGCCGAGCGCCGCGGTCAACGGCGGCCGGCGCGTCAAGGTGGCGACGGTGGCGCCCCGCGGCGGCCAGCAGGTCCAGCTCACGCACGCGGGCCAGCGCTTCAGCTACGACGACGCCGGCGGGAATCGGCGCGTCGTCGCCGTCGACGCGACGGACGCGTTCCACGTGCTCGCGCCGGAGGTGATCACCGTGTCCTGCGCGCTGACGAACGCGCCGAAGCACGCGACGCTGGACTTCGAGATCTTCCCCGCGTGGGCGCCCCGGGGCGCGGCGCGATTTCTCGAACTCGCGCGCGGGGGCTTCTTCGCGGGCGTCGCGCTGCACCGCGTCATCGACGACTTTGTCGCGTCCTTCGGCATCCACCCGGACCACCACGTGCGGTCCTTCTACCACGACCACGCCGTCGTCGACGACGTGGACCGCGGCGTCCGCTTCGAGCCGGGCACGCTCTGCTTCGCGGGCCACGCGCGGCACACGCGGACGACGAACCTCTTCTTCGTCATGCCCGGCGCTTCCGACGCCCAGCGGGCGGCCTTCGGCGCCGAGCCCTGGGACACGCCCGTCGGCCGCGTCGCGCCGGCGTCGTACGCGGCGGCCGTGCCGCTGCTCAACCGCACGTCGGCGACGGCGCCCTGGGGCACGGGGCCGGACCCGGACAAGCTCTTCAAGTGGGGCTACGAGTACATCGACCGACCGCCCTTCGCGGGGTCCGTCACGCGCCTCGCGCGCTGCGACGTCGCGGAGGTCCGGCCCAGGGGCAAGTTCCCGGGCCACGGCGCGCTCAAGGGCGCGGCGCGCTTCCTCAAGAACCGCCTCTCCCCTAAGAGCGAGCTCTAGGGTCCCGTGGGGCGCTCGGACGTGTTCGGACGAGTCTTGTTGAACTTCAACATTGACCGATGTTACGGCGAACCATTGAAGTTCCGCGTCTGAAAGTTGCACGACTGTACGACCGTCACTACTGTGCGCAGAATGGGCAGCCTTTCCGCGTCGTGAGTGCACGACCGTCTTCGATCATCCAAACCACCATCTTGCACACGAACCAACCGCGATGATGCGACGAACGCTGCTGGTCCTCGCCGCCGCCGCGTCCGCGGCGCCCGTGCGCCTGTCGCGCATCTTCGGGCTGTTCCCCCGGGAGCCGGCCATCCAGGATTTCTGGGGCCCGGTGCGCGAGGCCTTCGAGGCGACCTTCGACTACGAGGCCTCGTACCAGGCCATGAGCGACGACGAGGTCGGCGAGGCCATCGACGCGATTTTGGCGGCCGTCGGCGACGCGCCGGAGGCCGCGGTCGTCGTCGGGCCGCACCGCCACGGCGAGGCGCACTACGCGCGCTTCCTCGAGGCCGGCGCCGCGGCGTTCTTCCTCGCCGAGGACATCGACACGGCGGCCTACGGCATCACGAACGAGACCGCGCTGGCGTGGATGCGAGGCGCCCCGCGCCGCGCGCGCGCGCGTCCGCCGCGACGCGTCCCCGGGCCCCGCCGCAGGTTCAACCCCGGCACGACGCGCGCGGCGCAGGTCATCGGCAAGGAGATCTGCCGCACGACGTCCCGCGACTTCCGCCACCGCGTGCTCAAGCTCTACGGCACGCCCTACGCGGACAACCGCGTGGATTCCAACCACTGGTTTGGGGGGTCCCCACCAAGGAGAACATGGACAGCGCCCTCGGCGCCATCGGCTACCTGGCCACGCGCACGATGCCGTGGCTCAGCTTCGCGTTCGGAGTCCTGAGCACGGTCGCCAGAGCCACCCCGGCGTTCCCGGACCACCCGACGCCCGGCGCTCTCTCGGCGCTCGGGCGCGTCTTCCGCTACGTCAACTCCCACGCCCAGCTCGGGCTCACCTACACCCGCTGCACCGAGTTCGCACTCGACGGCTACATGGACGCCTCGCACGGGCGCGAGATCCACCGCACGGCGTCCGGCGTCTGCCGCTCGCGCTCCGGCGGCTACATCTTCGCAGACGAGACGCCGGCCTACGAGCCCAAGTCCTGGAAGAAGCGCGACGCCGAGAAGCCGCGCCGGGAGAAGCGCGCGCCCAAGGCGAGCGCGCGCGCGGCGCCGCCGGAGGACGCCGCGACGCCCACCCGCCGGGAGAAGCGCGCGCCCAAGGCGCGGCCGCCGCCGGCGCCGCGGGACGCGGACGGCGCCGTCGCCGCGCTCCGCGACGAGGCCGGCGCGCTCCGGGCCGAGCTCGAGCACCTCTCCATCTCGGGCAAGGACGACGGCGGGATCTTTGGCACCGGCGCCCTGTGCGACGTCACGTCGTCCTACACCAAGGTGGTCGGGGGTCCCCCCCAGAGCGAGCACTAAGGTCCGTTGGGACTGCTCATGATCATATTGAACTTCATAGTGAAGCTCGCTTGAACGTCTCACTCGGGCTGCCTCGATGTTCCTGAGCCGCCGCGGTCCTCGTTCGTGAACGGCCGAGCCTGAACCGCGCCATCCTCGCGCGATACGCACATGCTGGTTCGCGTGGCGCTCGCCGTCGCGGCGTCGGGCGCGGCGGCGAACATGGCGCCCGCCGAGGCGCCGCCGCTGCCCGACGGCTGGTGCGAGCACGGGACGGCGACGCGGACGACGGGCGAGTGCATGTGCTCCGAGACGGCGTGCGTCGGCGACGGCTGCGTCAGCGAGGGCGGGCTGCACTGGTACACGCTCGCCTGCGAGGCCTGCGCCTGCGAGCCGAAGCCGCCGCCGCCGCGCCGGCCCGCCGAGGCCCCGCGGCCCCCGGAGCCCGTGCTGCGCAAGCGCACGCTGCCCGCCGTCGACGACGACGCGTCGGTCTTCGACCACGCCTTCGACTTCGTCGACGAGCACGGCCACAAGGTCCTCGCGTGCCTCTTCGTCGCCGCGCTGCTGTGCATGTTCCTCCCCGCCTTCGTCATCACGTCCGCGACCATCGGCGCCGACGGCGACGACGACGCCGACTCGGGCAAGCGGCGCGCCCGCCGGGGCCGCGCGCTCCGCCTCCGGAGGCACCGCGCGGTCGTCGTCTAAGTGTCTCCGTTAGTCGGGGGGCTTCCGCCGCGCGGCGACCTCGTCCCGGAGCTCGGCGGCGAGGCCCCGCCACGTCGTCGCGCGGCCCCGGAAGAGGAGCGCGGCCGCCGCTTTGCGGACGAAGAGGCAGAGCGCCGCGAGCGTCGCCGCGACGACGACTGTGGCGTAGGCGTCGCCGCCGGGCGCCGCGGGCGCGACGACCTCGAGGCGCGGGCCCGCCGGCGCCGCGCGCGCGCCGTCGACGGCGACGCGCGGCGCGTCGAAGGCCACGGCGCGCCGCGGCGCCGCGCCGGGCGTCAGGTAGCGGACGTGGAACGGGACGTCCACCGTCAAATCGCCGGCGCAGCCGTCGAGGGCCCAGTCGAGGCGGAGCGCGTGCGGCGCCGACGCGTACTCGGGCGCCTCGACGTCGAAGGCCGACGGGTTGTCGCCGGCGACGGTAAAGCGCGCGACGCAGGCCGGCCAGGCCGCGCGGCGCCGCAGCTCGTCGACGTCGCAGTACAGCGCCGCCGGCAGGTCCCAGTCCATGGCGAGGTTTTTGTTCGTGGCTGCGACGTCGGCGACGACGCAGCGCAGCGACCGGTGCTGGCCCGCGCCGCTGGAGACGCTGCAGGAGGCGACCATTAGCTTGCGTGCGATGATGCACCGATGGTGCCGACGCGTTCATTGAGGTTGAGGCATGGGGATCAACACGTAGTAGCGTCGCGCGCCGCAACACAGCCATGAAGATCGTCTTCGCGGGCCTCATGGAGGTCCTGACGCGCTGGTTCGCCTGCCAGCGCTCGTTGAAGGGGGACTCGCAGGCGCTCCAGATCGTCGGGCGGTCCGGCGGCGCCGTGTTTAGCCGGCGCGTCTATCGCTACGACCACGGCAGCGCGGCGGACGCCCACGCGCAGATGGAGGCGCGGTCCGTCGCCGAGGCGCTCGGCGCGAGCGACGCGTCCTTCAGCGACGACGAGTGGGAGCGGTGCCTGCCGCAGATCACGACCGCCCTCGTCGATCACAGTCCGAGCCGCCTAGCGGTCGCGTCGTCGGCGCACCGGCAGCTGCTGAGCTTCGCGCTGCGGGACGCGCTCGTGCAGCGGATCGTGGCGAAACCGGAGATGGGCCTGAAGACGTGCTGGCTGCTCCAGGACGCGCTCCTGGAGGAAAGGAATACCCTGGAGGCGGGGTCGTTCGGCGACGTCCTGTTCCGCGAGTGCTGGGCCGCGTCCCACCGCGTCGACACGTGCAAGGACTCGGCGGCCTTCGTCGGCGCGCTCGTGCGCGTCTCGGAGCACCTGGCCAAGGTCGAGCGGACGAAGCGGCGCGACCCGCGGCGGCTCGAGCCGATGTTGCACGCGTTGAACGACTGGCTCGCGCCGCGCGCGTTGGCCGGCGGCGTCGACGTGCCGCTGTTCGAGGTGGCGTCGGGCGCGTCGCTCCGGGTGCTGCGGATCCACGTCGCGAGCTGCCGGGTCATGCCGTCGCGCGCGCGCGCGCCGACGTTGCTATACTGCGAGGCCATCGAGCGGACGGCCGACGGCGGCGCCGCGCCCGTGCTGAATCTGGACGACGAGGCGCGGCGCTGGGCGCCCGTCGTCGCGCCGACGCGCCACGGGCATGCTTTTGATGTCGTCGACTCCTTCCTGAACACGGGCGGGCGCTTGGACTTTGAGGCCGCGCGGCGCAACGAATTATTAGCTCGCGTCTACGAGCCCCAGATCTGGGAGGAGCAGGAGGCGGCGGCGAAGGCGGCGTCGCCCTACGGGGCGAACCCGGGCTGGCGCCTCGCGTCGTTCTTAGTGAAGGCCGACGACGAGCTGCGAAGGGAGCAGCTCGCGTCGCAGTTCGCGGAAGCGGTCGCGGACGTCTTGGACCGCCACGGCGTCGACGCGTACCTGCGGCCCTACGGCATCATCTGCTGCGGCCCCCGGGCGGGCCTCGTGGAGACCCTGGCCGACGCCAAGTCGTTGGACCACGTGAAGCAGCAGCTGAAGAGCCTCGACATGGGTACGGATCTGGGCAGGAAAAGAGAGCGAAATTCCCAACTTCAAAGGCTCCGATCTCGGCCGATTTCCACTCGTTTCGGCTGATTTTTGGACGAGCGATCATCTCTCGGAACGGTCTCGAAGCATGGATGCTTTTCCCGGAACGCGCGCGCGCGGAACACTCATGTTGAAGAGAACTTGAATCACCCGTTTCCTGCCCAGGCACGGATCTGGGCGCGTACTTCGACGCGGTCTACGGGCCCTACGACGAGAACCAGCGGGTCGGCGGCGCGCCGAACCGCAAGGAGGCGTCGCTGAACTTCGCGCGGTCGTTGGCGGGGTCGAGCCTGCTGAGCTACGCGCTCGACGTCAAGGACCGGCACAACGGCAACATCCTCCTGGACCGCGGCGGCCGGTTGATCCACATCGACTTCGGCTACATGCTCGGCCGGTCGCCGGGAGGTTTGAACTTCGAGGACGCGCCCTTCAAGCTGCCCCAGGACTACGTCCACGTCTTGGGCGGCGTCGGGTCGGACGCGTGGGTCGCGTTCGCGACGGCGTTCGCCGCGGGGCTCCACGCGCTCGCGCTCGAGCTCCACAGACTCCAGACGCTCCTGGTGCTCTTCTTCGGCGACTCGAACGTGGGCCTCGAGGCGGCGACGGCCCTCGGCGAGCGCTTCCGCGGCCTGGGCCAGGACCCGCGGCAGACCATGGCCGCGGCGACGGACATGATCCGCCGGTCCCACGACTCGGACCGCGCGAAGCAGTACGACTGGTACCAGTGGAAGACCAACGGCATCGTGCCCTAAAACTAACGCTTCGTCCGCTACCTAGTACTTCTAGTAGTACGCTCAACCGGCGCTCTCTAGGCTCCATTCGGCGACCGCGCGTCCGTCGGAGGCGGCGCGAGCCGCCGCCGCGGGTCGAAGGCGGCGAGGTCGTCCCAGGCCAGCGCGGAGAAGAGCGGCGGCGCGGCGTCGGCGACCAAGAACATGGGCGCCGCGCACGCGGACCGCAGCGCGCCGAAGCCCAGGAGCGCGAAAAACCCGCACGCGTGCGAGACCGCCGCGTCGCGCGCGAAGAGGCCGTCGCCGAGGTACCAGAAGCCGCGCCAGACCAGGACGCTGACCCAGACGCCGACGTAGCTGTAACACGCGTCGAGAAACCAGGCAAGGCCCGGGCGCCGGAGCGCCGCGGCCGCGCCGCGCGGCCGCAGCCACGCGAGCGCGAGATACAGCGCGACGCCGATGCCGAGGCCCGCCGTCGCCGACCGCCAGCGCGAGTCCGGGAAGAGGATGTCGTCGATGCAGAGCCAGATGCCGCGCCAGAGCCAGGCCGTGCCGAACGCGACGGCGACGGCGAGCGAAAGCTCCGCGGCGTCCGGCGTGGCTTTGTACGGCGGTGCCTTTGCGACTTCGCTGCGCGCTTCGACGTCTTCGCTGCAGAGCACGTCGTTCATTGCAAACTCGAACTGGCCCGCGCACATGCTGCCGAGATTCAGTGCGACGACGTCATGCTCGATTCTTGTGTCTTCCGACCAAATGCAAGTTGAACTACAATGTAATGTTCAAGAAACCCGCCGGTCGGGCGCGGTCAGATGGTCCACGCCGGCGGCGGCGTCGACAAGTTGCAGCGGCCGATGCATATGCCACGTCGGATGCCCGTACGGTCTTTAAAAGA
Organism: Aureococcus anophagefferens; assembly: GCF_000186865.1. Taxonomy (NCBI): domain Eukaryota; class Pelagophyceae; order Pelagomonadales; family Pelagomonadaceae; genus Aureococcus; species Aureococcus anophagefferens. The sequence continues at coordinate 1,608,139 of NW_008705568.1, read as the reverse complement.
AAGAACGCGCCTCGAATAGGCCCACCCACCTTAGACCTCCCGCTCGTCCTCGCCGGGCTTCGCCACGGGCGTCGCGACGGGCGTCGCGACGGGCATGGCGGACACGGCCTCGTCGCTGACCTGCTTCGCGTGCTCCAACGCGGTCTGCGCCTTGCCCTGGGCCCATAAGATGGAGATGGCGTCGTCCTCCTGCGGCGAGATGGACAAGATGCCCGGCGGCGGGCATTGCGAGAGCGCCGCGCGCGCGTGCTGGAACGACGACAAAGCGTCGACGTACGAAGTCCGCAGCGCCGCGAACTCCGCGCGCTCCACGGCGGTCATGGCCGTGTTCGTCGCGCAGACGTTGAGCTCCTTGAGGAGCTCCGTGTACTGGCCGATGACGTCGTCGATCTGGGACGTGGCGACGACGGCGCTCTGCACGCAGCGCCGCGCCGCGGCCTTGGCGACGAGCTTCTGCTCCATGGGCGGGCCGCCGTCGTCGAGCAGCTTCTTGCCGGCGACGGCGGTTTCGTAGCGCGCATTCGCCTGGTCGGCGAGCTTGTTCGCCTCGGCCTGGAAGCTGTTCCAGTACTCCATGGCCGCGAGCTGCCCGAGTCACTCGACGTCTCGGACGACGGCGTCAAGTGGACCCGCGTCTACGCGGAGGCCGACCCGCCCGAGTCGTGGCTGCCCGAGACGGCGCGGCGAGCGAGCCGGGAGGCTGCCCGAGAAACATGATGTAATGAGAACTCCGCGAGCATATCAGCCGACCTTTCCCCATGACGTCAAAGCCCACGCCCGAAGCTTCGAAATACACTATTGCTGTGCGCACACCTCGACCTGGTCCACCAGCTCGAGCGCGCGACAGCACAATGAGACACGAAAGCCAGGCCGCGCGCTGGCAGAACAGCACGCCGGCCAACCCGCAAAGCAAGAAGACGCGCGCCTCGTCGCGCACGCCGTCGCAGCAGCCCGCCGCCGCCACGCAGGCGGCCATGTGGGCGGGGCTGCCCGTCCCGGCGGCCGACGCGGTGTCCGTGCCGCCGGCGCGCAAGGGCGACACGACCTTCGCCGCCGAGCAGCTCGCCCTGCGCCGGTCCGGCGAGGTCGGCTGCGACATGTGGGCGCCGCTCGAGGCCGCGGCCGCGGCCCGCGGCGACGACGTCGCGCTCCACGACCTCGCCACGAGCACGTCCCTGTCCTACGCCGCCGTCCTCGCGCGCGCGAGCCGCCTCGGCGCCTGGCTCCGGTCCGCGGGCGGCGCGAGCGCCGGCGCGCGCGTCGGCCTCATGACGCCCAACTGCGCGCCCGCGATCGAGTGCCACTACGCCATCGCCGGCTGGGCCGGCTGCGTCGCGCTGAACCTGAACCCGCGCCTCTCGCCCGACGAGCTCGCCTACTGCCTCGAGGGCGCGGACTGCGAGGTCCTCGTCGCGGACACGAGCTACGCGGGCCTCGTCCGAGAGGCGCTGCAACGCTACTCTAAAATCCGCGCCGTCGTCTGGACCGACGTGCTGCAGAAAGCCGCCGCGGACCTGGACGTGCCGACCTCTCTCTACGAGACCATCGTCGCCGACGGCCCCGTCGTCGAGCGGCCCGAGGACGCCAAAGCGCTCCTGGGCTCCGCGGGTGCGGAGATGTACTACACGTCGGGCACGTCGGGCCGCCCCAAGGGCGTCGTCCTCAGCCGCGAGACCGTGCTGCTCCACGCCCTGGGCTGCATGGTCGAGCACCGCATCAAGCGCGCCGACGTCTGGCTCCACTGCGCGCCCATGTTCCACCTCGTCGACGCCTACGCGATCTTCGCCGTCACCTGGGTCGCCGGCACGCACGTCACGGTGCCCGCGTTCGCCGCCGCGCCGGTCTTCGACGCGCTCCGCGACCACCGCGTCACCGTGAGCAACGTGGCCTCGACCATGGTCACGCTGCTCCTCGCGGACCCGGCCGTCGGAAAGGCGGACGCGTCGTCGCTCGAGATGCTCTCCTGCGGCGGCGCGCCGCTCTCGGCCGCGACGGTCCTGAACGCGCTCGCGACCTTCGACTGCGAGTTCTTCCTGTCCTACGGCATGACGGAGTGCTGCGGGAAGATCTCCATGTCCCTCGTCGACGAGGCGACGCGCGACCGCGTCGGCCCGGCGAAGACCCTCGACCTCATCACGACGTCCGGCCGCCCCTTCGGCCTCCTCGAGGTCCGCGTCGTCGGCGCGCGCGACGGGTCCAACGTGCCGACCATGGAGAAGCCCCTCGAGGCCGACGCGGACGCCGTCGACGTCGCGCCGGGCTCCGGCGGCGTCGGCGAGGTCTGGATCCGCGGGCCGACGCTCTTCTCCGGCTACAACAACAACGCCAAGGCGACGGCCGAGGCCATCACGCCGGACGGCTGGTTCCGCACGGGCGACCTCGCCAAGGTCAACGAGATGAACTACCTCACGATCACGGACCGCGCCAAGGACATGATCCTCGTCGGCTCGGAGAACGTCTACTGCGTCGAGGTCGAGCGCGTGCTCAACGACCACCCGGGGGTCAAGCTCGCGACGGTCTACGGCATGCCCGACGACGCCATGGGCGAGCGCGTCAAGGCCGTCGTCGTCAAGCAGGACGAGTCCCTCACGGCGGCGGCGCTCCGGCGCCACGCCGCGGCCAAGCTCGCGGACTTCAAGGTGCCGTCGTCCATCGAGTTCATGGCCCGGGCCGACCTGCCCATGACGGGCTCGGGCAAGGTCGCCAAGGCCGCGCTCAAGAAGCGCGACGCGAAGCTCGCCGAGGAGCGCAAGGCCGCGCGCGCGAGCCGCAAGCAGGCGGCCCAGCCCCCGTCGGGCATCGCGGACCACGTCTACGGCGTGACCTGGGTCGACGCGCCCCTCGCCGCGGAGGCCGCGGCGGCCGTCGAGGGCTTCTGGGTCCTCCTCGACGACGGCACGGGCGTCGCCCAGGAACTCGCCGCGAAGATGACCGGCGCGACCGCGGCCATCCTGCCCCCCGCCCCGGCGGGCGCGACGCTCGAGCAGGAGAAGGCGCGCGTCGCGTGCGCGCTGGAGGAGAGCGGCGAGGACGTCGCGGGCGTCGTGTGCCTCACGGCGCTCGGCGCGGGCGCCGCGCTCGGCGACGACGTCGCCGGCGCCACCAAGGCCGCGCTCAAGACGCTCCTCGCGCTCCTCCAGGCCCTCGACGAGTGCGACGACGCGCCGCGCGTCGTCGTCGCGACGCGCGGCGCCGCGGACGACGCGTCCCTCGACGGCGTCGAGGCGACGGCGCCCGACGCCGCGCTCGCGTCCTGCGCCGTCTGGGGCATGGTCCGGTCCGCGGCCGCCGAGATGCCCAAGCTCGGCTTCCGCGTCGTCGACCTCTGCCCGTGCGAGCCGAGCCGCGAGCGCGACGCCGCGTTCCTCCTCCGGGAGCTCGGCGCGGCGCCACCGGCGTCGCGCGCCGAATCCGCCTGGCGCAAGCGCGCGCGCAAGGCGCCCCGGCTCGCGCCCCTGCCCGTGCCGCGGCTCCTCGAGGGCGGGCCCGTCGTCGACGCGGACGTCGCCGCGGGCGTGCACGTCGTCTCCGGCGGCACGGGGGGCCTCGGCGTCGAGTGGGCCGCGAAGCTCGCGGCCGCCGGCGGCAAGGCCGCGACGCTCGTCCTCGCGTCGCGCCGCGCGCCGAGCCCGGAGCTCGCCGCGAAGCTCGCGAAGCTCGCGAGCGACACGGGCGCGACCGTCGTCGTCGAGCAGGCCGACGTGTCGCTCGCGTCCGGCGCCGAGGCGCTCCTCGCGCGCGGCGCGGCCCTCAAGCCGACGCCGGCGACGAAGCTCCGCGTCTGGCACCTCGCGGGCGTCGTCGACGACGGCGCCGCGCCGGCGCTGAACTGGGACCGCTTCGCGGACGTGCTCAAGCCCAAGGTCGACGGCTCGCTGCACCTCCACGCCGCGTCCCTGAAGACGCCCGTCGACACCTTCGTGCTCTTCTCGTCCATCTACGGCCTCCTGGGCTCGCGCGAGCTCACGCACTACGGCGCCGCGAACGCGTTCCAGGACGGCCTGGCCGCCGCGCGCGCGCGCGCGGGCCTCCCGGCCCTCGCCGTGTCCTGGGGCACCTGGGCCGACGCGGGCATGGCGCACCGCTTCGGGTCGGGCTTCGAGGCCCACGTCAAGTCGACGGGCATGCGCTTCGTGCCCCTCGACGGCGGCTTCCAGGCGCTCGCGGCGCTCTCGCAGGTCGCGGGCCGGACGCAGTGCCACGCGGCCGTGCTTCCCGCGGACTGGGCCCAGTACGCGAAGCGCCGCGGCGCCGCGGGCCCGCACCCGCTCGCCGGACGCCTCGCGGCCGCGCCCGCCGCGCCCGCCGCGGCCCCTCCCGCCGCGGGCCTCCTCGGGGAGCTCGCGGCGGCCGCGCCGGCGGACCGCGCGGCGATGCTCGCGTCGCGCGTCGCGGCGCACGTCGCCGAGATGATGGGCGTCGACGCGGCGTCCCTCGACCGCGACGAGCCCGTGACGGCGATCGGCCTGTCGTCGATGCACACCGTGGAGATGGTCAACTTCCTCAACGAGGAGCTCGACGAGGACTTCTCGCCGACGATGGTCTTCGAGCACGTGAGCATCGGCGGCGTCTGCGCGCACGTCGTCTCGGAGCTCGTCTTCTCGGCGGCGGCGCCCGCGGCCGCGGCCGCCTCGGGCCCCGCGCTCCTCCGGGAGCTCGCGGCGGCGCCGGCGGCGGCGCGGGCGGGCCTGCTCGCGTCGCGCGTCGCGGCGCACGTCGCCGAGATGATGGGCGTCGACGCGGCGTCCCTCGACCGCGACGAGCCCGTGACGGCGATCGGCCTGTCGTCGATGCACACCGTGGAGATGGTCAACTTCCTCACGAGGAGCTCGACGAGGACTTCTCGCCGACGATGGTCTTCGAGCACGTGAGCATCGGCGGCGTCTGCGCGCACGTGGTCTCGGAGCTCGTCCTCTCGGCGGCGCCCGCGGCCGCGGCGCCGCGCGCCGCGCCCGCGGCGCCGCCCGCGCGGCCCCGCCGGAGCCTGCAGCTCTCGTCGCTGGCCCTGCGCCTGCCCGGCGACGCGAACTCGCCCGAGGCGCTCTGGGCGAACCTCATCGCGGAGAAGGACGCGGTCCTCGACGACGTCCCGGGCGACCGGCCCCACAACGGGCGGCCGAGCGCGTACCTGAGCGCCCTCACGGTGCGCGGCTTCGACCGCGTCGCCTTCGGGATCTCCGCCGCCGAGGCGACGGCCATGGACCCGCAGCAGCGCCTCGTGCTCGAGTGCTGCGCGGAGGCCTTGGAGCTCGGCGAGCGGCGCGCGACGCCCGCGCCGCCCGGGGGCGACGGCGAGGACGTCGGCGTCTTCGCGGCCATCGAGACGAGCGACTACGCCTACCTCCACCAGCGCGCCGTCGACGAGGGCGCGGCGAGTACGGACGCGTACTGCGGCACGGGCTGGCACGGCTGCGTGGGGCCGAACCGCGTGTCCTACCTCTTCGACCTCCGGGGCCCGTCCGTGGCGCTGAACACGGCCTGCTCGAGCTCGTTGACCTGCGTCTCCGTCGCGCGCCACTCGCTCGACGCGCGCGAGTGCGGCGCGGCGTTGGTCGGGGGCGCGAACGTGCAGCTCCAGCCCCACTGGTCCTGCGCGTTCACGGCCGCGGGCATGCTGAGCCCGACGTTCCGCTGCCGCTTCGGCGACGACGCCGCCGACGGCTACGTGCGCGGCGAGGGCGTCGGCGTCGTGCTCTTGGAGTGCGCGGACGCGAGCCGGGGCCGCGCGATCTGCCAAATCGGCGGCGTCGGCGTCGGCCAGGACGGCCGGTCCAACGGCCTCACGGCGCCGAACCCGGCGGCCCAGGGCGCCGTCCTCGCCGCGGCCTACGCCGACTTTTCCGCCGCGGACGCCGCGGCCGCGCGCGCGACCGTCGCGGTCATCGAGGCGCACGGCACGGGCACGCGGCTCGGCGACCCCATCGAGCTCGGCGCGCTCGGCGGCGCGGATCTGGGGGCCGGCGCGACGCTGCGCTGCGCGTCCATCAAGGCGTCCATCGGCCACCTCGAGGGCTGCAGCGGCCTCGCGGGTTTGGCGAAGGCGGCGCTCACACTGAAGCACGCCACGGCGCCGCGGAGCCTCCACTTCCGCACGCCCAACGCGCACGTGAACTGGGCGAAGCTCAACGTGACCGTGCTCGCCGCCGCCGAGGATCTCGGCGCGAAGACGACGGCGGGCGTGTCGAGCTTCGGCTTCGGCGGCGCGCTCGGCCACGTCGCCGTGACGCGCGCGGCGGTTTCCGAAGAGGAAACGGACAACGCGCGCGAGCCCGCGGGCCTCGCGCTCGTGCCCGTGGCCGCCCACTCGGCGGCGTCCCTGAAGCAGTCGGCGAAGCGCTTCGCCACGTGGGCCGCGTCATCGACGTGCGGCGTCGCGGCCGTCCGCCGGTCCGCGCAGATCCGCGTCGCGCTCCAGGGCGGCCGCCGCGCGCGGCCCCACCGGTCCGCGGCGGCCCTCGTCGGCGGCGAGGGCCTCGACGTTTTGGCGGCCAAGCTGGAAAAAGTCGCGTCGTCCTACGAGCCGCCGGCGAACGGCGCGGACCGGAAGAAGGCGCCGATGCTCGCCCTCGCGTTCACGGGGCAGGGCGCGGCCTACGTGGGCATGGGCCGGGCGCTGTACGAGTCCTGCGCCGCCTTCCGCTGCGCCTTCGACGCCGCGGCCGCCGCCGTCGCGCCGCTGCTGGAGGGGGGGCTGGAGGCGCTCGAGACCGCGGCGCTCGGCCCAGCCGCGGGCGCCGCCGAGGCCGACGACGGCGCCGCGGCGGCGCTGCTGACGTCGCCGGCGGCGTCCCAGCCGGCGCTCTTCTGCTTCGAGTACGCGCTCGCGAAGCTCGTCCTCGCGGAGGTCGGCCGCGAGCAGCCCGACGCCGTCGTCGGCCACTCGCTCGGCGAGGTCGCGGCCTTCTGCGTCGCGGGCGTCCTCCCTCTCGACGCCGCGGCCAAGCTCATCGTCGGCCGCGGCGCGGCCATGAGCTCGCTGGCGGCCGGCGTCGGCGCCATGGCCGCGGTCCGCGCGGACGCCGCGGCCGTCGCCGAAGCGTTGGACGCGATCCCCGCGGACGTGCGCGGCGACGTGCAGGTCGCGGCGGACAACTCGGGCCTCGGCTGCACGCTGTCGGGCCGCCGCGAGGCCGTCGACGGCGTGTTGTTTGCTTTGGCCGACGCCAAGGTCGGCAGCGGCGCGCCGAAGAAGTTGCGGGTCCTCACGGGCTTCCACCTGTGTGGAAATCAACTTGGTGGGTCCCCACCAAACTTCAGAACTCTCTATCTCGGTCAGATCGAAGTCGATTCGGCTGATTTTTGGACGGATCGATTGCTCTCGTCGAGTTCTCGAAGCACGGCAGAAAGCTTTGCGTCGAAACGGTCGCATACGTGCACATTGAAGTCGGGTTGAAGATTTGATTTCCACACAGGCTTCCACAGCGCGTGCGTCGACCCCTGCCTCGTCCGACTCCGGGCGGCGGCGGCGGACCTCGGCGCGGCCGCACCCGGGGCCTGCAAGGTCTTCTCGACGTGCACGGGCGCGGAGCTCGACGCGCCGCCGGACGCGGCCTACTGGTGCGCCCAGGCGCGCGGCGCCGTGCGGTTCCAGCCCGCGGTCGCCGCGCTCCTCGCGTCCTTCGACGGGCCCGTCGCCGTCGCGGAGATCGGGCCCTCGGCGCACCTCGCGCCCCACGTGTCGGCCATCATCGGCGCGCGGCCTGCAACGGGCGCTACCCCGACGCTCAAGGGCCCGAAGCGCCGCGGACGCGAACCCGCGTGCGTCGGCGACGCCCTCGCGGCGCTCTACGGCCTCGGCGTGGAGCTGAAGCGCGTCGACGCGGCGGGGCCCGTCGTCGCGCTGCCCGCCGTGGCCTACGCGGGGAGCCCCGCGTGGTTCGAGGAGGGCCCGCGGCGGCCGCGCGCCGCCGCGGCGGTCGCGGCGCCCGCGCGGCCCGCGGGCGCGCTCTTCCGGGCCCACTGGGCGCGCCGGTCCGCGCCCGTGAACTCCGAGGCGACGCACGTGCTCGTCCTGCGGGACGCGACGCCGGGGTCGGCGAAGCTCTGCGCCGCGCTCAAGCGGCAGCTCGGCGACGACCGCCGGCTCACGGAGATGCCCCTGTCGGCCTGCGCCGCCGTGGCCCAGACCTGGGACGTCGTCGTCTTCTGCGCGGGCTTCTCCGACGCCGCGGCGCCCGCGGCGGCGGCGACGACCGCGGCCGCGGCGACGACGGAGACATCGCGGCTCCTCGGCGCCGCGCCGCGGACCGCGGCCGCGGACGTCGCCCGGGCCGTCGCGGCCGCGGACGCCGACGCGGCCCACGCCGCCGCCGTCGCCGCGCGGCTCCAGGCCGCCCTCAAGGTCGCGCTCGGCGCGCCGCGCGGCGCGGCCCCGAAGCGCTTCGTCGTCGTGACGCCCGAGGCGACCGCGGCGAGCTCGCGCGCCGAGGCCGTCGCCGGCGGCGCCGCGCGGGGGCTGCTCCGGTCCGCGCGGCGCGAGGCGGACCTCGTGGCGTCGCCCGTCGCGCTGCGGACGCTCGAGCTCGGCAAGGACTTTGAGCCCAAGGTCGCGCTGGCGCTCGCGATCGCGAGCGACGTCGGCGACGACTGCCGCGTCGTCGGCGCCGACGCCTTCGCGCGGCGCGTCGTGCCCGCGGCGGGCGCGAACGCGCGCGCGGACGGCGAGAAGGCGTCCCAGCTCCTCGCGGCCGGCGGCCTCGCGGTCTCCGGCGGCACGGGCGCGCTCGGTTTGATGGCAGCGGAGCACGCGGTGCGCCGCGGCTGCAAGGCCGTCTTCCTCCTGTCGCGGAGCGGCGCCGTCCGCGCCGCGGACGCGCCGCTGAAGCGGGCGCTCGACGCCGAGGCGGCGACGCGCGGCGCGTCCGTCGAAGTGATCCCCTGCGACGTCTGCGACGGGCGCGCCGTCGCGGCCTTCGCGGAGAAGCGCGGCGCCGAGGTCGCCGCCCTCTTCCACTGCGCGGGCGTGGCCCGCGACGGCGCGCTGCGCACGCGCGACGCGAAGAGCCTGGCGGCGACGGCGGACCCCAAGACGGGCGGCGCGCTGCGCCTCGCGGCGGCCGTCGAGGCCGCGCGCGCGGCCGCGGGGCTCGGGCCCCTCGCCGTCGACTGCGCCTACTCGTCCGTGACGGCCCTCCTCGGCAACGCGGGGCAGACGGACTACGGCGCGGCGAACGGCGGCCTCGACGCGCTCGCCGCGTTCCGGAAGGCGCGGGTCGGCGGCCCGCGGTGCTCCGTGGCCGTCCAGTGGGGCCCCTGGGCCGGCCACGGCATGGCGAGCGGCGCGAAGAACCAGGGCGGCGGCTCCGAGGCCGCGCCCTTCGCGCCCCTGCTCGCGGACGAGGCCTTGAACTGCCTGGATTTTGCCCTCGCCAAGTCCGCGGCTTTGGAATCGGGCCTCGCGGAGGTCGCCGTCGTCCGCTTCGACTTCGACATGCTCGCCAAAGGTGCGGCGGCGGCGCCGCACCTCGCGGCGACCTGCGCCGAGTTGGGGGTGGGCGCGCCCCCGCGGAAGCCGAAGAAGGAGAAGCGCGAGGCCGTCGACGCGGCCGCGGAGGTCCTCCGCGTCGTCGCCGCGCACACGACGGAGAGCGGCGCCCTCTCCGCCGCGACGCCCCTCGGCTCCCTGGCCCTCGATTCCCTCGAGGTCATGGCCATCGTCCGGGACGTGAACACGGCGACGGGCGCGCGGCTCTCCGTCGTCGACGTTTTAGGCGCGGCGACGCTCGGCGACGTCGCGGGCCTCTGCCCGAAGCACGTTGGAGACTCCGCCGACAGCGACGACGACGACGAGGCGTCCTCGGGCGACGGGCCGGACCCGGAGGCGGCGCTCGCGGCGCTCAAGGACGCGGCGCACGGCGCGGGCGTCGACCTTCGCGACTTCGAGGGCGACGTCGCCGCGCTGCGCTGGCGCGACGCGAAGAAGTTCGTCGACGACCTCGAGCGCGCGCTCGGGCGGCCCGTCGACGCGTCCAGGGTCCTCGGCTGCGCGTCGGCCGAGGACGTCGTCCGCGCGCTCTGCCGCGGGCCCCGCGGCGGGTCCGGCGCGGCGGCGGAGAAGGCGCCGCCGGCGCCCAAGGACCCGCGGTCCGAGATCGTGACCATCGTCCAGAAGCACGCGTCGTCCGAGGTCGCCGTGTCCGCCAAGACGAAGGTCGCCGCGCTCGACTTGGACTCGCTGGAGGTCATGGCCATCGTCCGCGACCTCAACGCGGCGACGGGCGCGGGCATCTCGGTGGTGGACGTGCTCCAGGCGACGTCCCTCGAGGACCTCATCGCCCGGGCGGAGCGCGCGGAGAAGCCCGAGGCCCCGGCGCCCGTCGTCGCGGTGCCCGTCGTCAAGAAGGGCAAGGCGCCCAAGGCCGTCGAGGGCCGCGTCGACGACCGGCGCCGCGAGGTCAAGGACCTGCGGGAGCCGTCGGCGGCGTACCGGCTGCTCTTCACGATCCTCTGCCAGTTCCTGGGCATGCAGATCGCCTTCGGCGGCGCCGTGCCCGTCGCGTGGCTCGAGCGCGTCGCGCCCGCGCGCTTCAAATTGGTGCCCAAGCTCTGGATCTTCGAGGCCATCGCCGGCTGCCGCGTGGCCGAGTTCCTCGAGGTGTTGTTGCCCTACCCGGAGGTGGTCTACCCGGGGCTGCCGCGCGGCTTCTTCCGCCGCTTCGACTTCGATTCCGTCTTCGCGCCCAACTGGGACTGGTACTCGCACTGGACGGGGCAGCAGTTCCACCCGGGCCTCGCCTGGATCGCGACCTTTACGTTTGAATTGTCCGTGACGGTGGCCGTGTATTTCTTGCTCTGGTGCATCGGCTGCCACGTCGCGTCGGCTTTGGCGAAGTGGATCGTCGTGGGCAAGATGCGCGCGGGCGTCTTCCCCATCTGGGAGAGCGGCTTCGGCTGGCGCACGGCGCTCTACGTCAACGGCGTCCAGGCGTCCTTCGTCCAGGTCTGGGCCGTCGGCGCGTCGACGGTCGTGCCCCAGTCGTGGATCGTCTGGTACCATCGGGCCCTGGGCGCGCGGATCGGCCGCCACGCGATCCTCGCGTCGAACTTTTTGGTGACGCACTGCGTGACGGGCGACCTGCTGACCGTCGGCGAAGGCGCGATCGTCGACGTCGGCGGGCGCGTCGACACGGTGTCGTTCACGTCGACGACGGTGCTGACCGCGGGCCACGTGCGCCTCGGGCGGCGGAGCCGCGTGGGCATCTGCGCCGAGGTGCGCCACGGCGCCCACATCGGCGAGGGCGCCGTCGTCTGCGCGGGCGCGGGGTCCGCGGACTTTGTGCCCGCGGGCGGCGTCGCCGCGAGCGGCAACGTCGTCCGCCGCCGGTCCGAGGCGCCGCCGCCGGGCGCCGTCGACGTCCACGTGCGCGTGCCGGAGCACATGCAGAGCCCGCTCCACTGCCTCTTCGAGCTCGCGCCCACGGCCGTGTTCCTCGTCTTCCAGCCGATCATCTCCTTCGTGGCGACGTTCCCGCTGTTGATCTTCTTCTTCAAGTCGGGCCTCCACGCGACGCATCCTTTACTCTTCAGCGCGTGCGTCATGGTCGGCTACCACGCCAAGACCCTGTTCGAGGGCTGGCTGTCGCTGCCCGTCGCGCGGCTCATCCAGATCTGGGCCTTCGGCTGGAAGGGTCTGGAGCGCGGCGGCATCTACGATTTGGACGAGTCCTTCGTCGCGCGCGACAAGCTCTGCCGGCTCTTCGTCGCCAAGGCCGTGCCCGTGCTCGAGAACTACGTCGTCTACACGGGGGCCATGAACTACGCCTGGCGCGCGCTCGGCGCGAAGATCGGCTCCAAGGGCGTCGTGCTCTCCGAATTATTCGGCCAGGCGCACCTGCCGGGCCTCGTGTCCGTCGACGACGGCGCCTACGTCGCCGCCAAGGTCTTCACCAACCCCATACGCGTCGACGCGCGACGCGGCCTCGCGTTCGCCGACGGCGTCTCCATCGGCAAGGGCGCCTTCGTCGGCCCGCTGTCGATCTTGATGCCCGGCGCCGTCCTGGAGGACGGCGCGGCGACGGGGTCGTCGGCGGTGATCGACCGGCGCGTCGCGCGCGGGCGCATCGCCATCGGCGACGGCGAGCGGCCGCTGACGTTGGCGTGGCGCCCGGAGCACAGCGACGCGTGCCGGGGCCGCGAGTGGGCCTGGGACCTGGGCAGCTCGTCGGCCATGGCCGTCGTCGAAGTGGTGGGCCGCTTGGTTTCGACGCTCGCGCCGGCGTTGCTTCTCGTGATCTGCCTGGAGCTGCTGTCGACGCAGTACTGGGCGCCGCCGGCGGCGACGGCGCGCGTCTTCTACCTCATCCGCTCGGGCAAGCCGGGCGTCGCGGCGCGGCTCTGGCTCCTGGCGCTCAACGCGCTGGAGCGCAACGCCTGCCTGTCGATCCTGTTCACGCTCTGCGTGACGGCCGCGATGCCGCTGCGCGCGGCGTTCCACGCGCTCTTCAAGCGCGTGGTGCTCGGCGCCGTCGCCGACGACGGCGTCCAGCACCCGCTCCGCGGGTCCGTGCACCTGCGTTGGGCGCTGGTCATGAAGCTCGGCAAGACGCCGCCCATCCCGGACCACTTCCGGTTCCTGTGGGAGTACGTCAACGCCTACGCGCGGCTCCTCGGCGCCAAAATCGCGGGCTCCGCGCGGTGCTACCCGAACACGACGTTCCTCCGCGTCATCCCCGAGGCCGACGTCGTGTCCATCGGCGAGGGCACGGTGAACAGCGCCCACGTCTACGGCCACGACTTCTCGAACATGCACCTCCGCTTCAAGGAGACGTCCCTCGGCGACGACTGCCACCTGGCCGACTCCTTGCAGTGCCAGATCCTGCCGGGGTCGCAGATCCCCGAGGGCACCGTCGTCAACGCCGCCGGCCGCGGCGTCGCCTTCCAGGGCCTCGTCACGGAGCCGGGGCGGACCTGGTCCGGCAACCCCTTCGCGGCCCAGGCCACGATGCGCAAGGCGCCGAAATTCGCGGAGTGCGTCTAACCTTAAAACAAGTTATTATTATTATTATTATGGGTGCTTTAACATGGGGACCTTAGATCATGTTCTGTGCGATTCACGCCCTGAATGAAGGTTCGGTGCGATTCGCGCCTACTTTTCAGGCCTTGGGCTTGAAGAAGGCCGCCATGGTCTTCTGGCCCTTGGGGAGCGGCTTCGCCTTCTTCTTCGGCGGCTCCCGGACTTTTCGCGCCGTCGCCGCCGCGAGCTCGGCCAGGTCCTCGGGCGTCGCCGCGGGCGCGGGCAGCGCGATGAGCGCGGCGTGGATGGCCACGGTCACCTCGACGTCCAGGGCCGCGTAGGCGAGCTGGTCGGCGTCGAGCGCCTGCTTCCAGTTCGACGTCTGCGCGGGGCCCTTGGGGAGCCGTCGTCGGAGCACGACGCGCGCGAGTTCCTTGAGGGAGGCCCTGCTGCCTTTGATGATTCCGCGGTCCCGCGCGAGGTGGGCGAGCTCGACGATGGGGCTCAGGGGCGCGCCGTTGTGCTTGAGGCGGCCCGCGGTCCACCCAGAGGCAGCAGCCGACCTTGGCGAAGGCCTCGTCGGCGAGGAGCTGCTTCAGGCCCCGCGGGAAGTGGCGCATGCGCGCGACGTGGAAGACGTAGAGCGGGCCGGTAGAAGCGGCGATTTGGACCACGTCGGCGCCGAGCTTCTGCTCGCCGATCCATTCGCAGTCGACGGCGATGACCTTGCGCGCGCCGGGCTGCTGCAGCGCTGTGACTATTTCGGTCACCGCCGCATCCGCCTCGACGTGGTCCGTGATGAGGATGGGTGTTCTCGTGAGGGTTGCGACGGCCAGCAACGCGTCGTCGTTCTCTTTGTCTGTCGCTGCCTTCTTCTCTGCTGCTGCCGGCGTGCCGACGGCCATCGTGCAAACTGTGGAAGCGCGCATAAAAAGTAACGACCTTGAAGCTTCAAGTTCTTACGTTTACGCAGCCCGAGTCTCGCAGATCATAGGCCCTCGAGATGGACGCCCGTGAGCGCTCGTTTCTCGAGAAAGTGCAGGAGCAGCATGCTTTAGGCTGCGACCTCGACGCGCTCGTTTATGTTTCTATCGTCGGCGACGCTGTGCGCATCGAGGCTTATTCGCGCACGCGCGGGCGTGGATACACTCTCCTGTATTGCGCTGCGTGGCGAGGCTGGTGCGCGGCCGTCAATTGGCTCCTCGAGCAAGGCGCCAATCCGATGTCATTTCGGCGCCAGTCCGATGTCAATTCGGCGCCACTGTACATCGCCGCCGTGTACGACCGCCGCGACGCAGCGCTCCTCCTGCTCGACGCGGGCGCGCGAGTCGGTGATCGCAGCAGCAGCGGGTATACCGCGCTCCACTGCGCTGCCGGTCGCGGATACCTTCGGATGTGCAAGCTCCTCGTGAGCCGTGGTGCGTCGCTCGACGTGCGCAACGACTCCGGCCGAGACCCCGTGGCCTACGCGCGCCTCAGCGGCCAGACGACCACGGCCGCCTTCCTCGCCGCGGTCCGCGCCGCGGGCGGCTGGCGCGCCTACTGCGACGCGCAGTTCCGCGACCTGCGCCGCGAGCTCCTCGCGCCCGGCGCCACCGCCGAGTCCAGCGAGCGCCTCTACGAGCGCGTCTTCGTCGAACTCCCCAACGCCGTCTTCCCCCGCGTCCTCGCGTTCTTCTAGGCGGCCCATGATACAGCCGCGCACGTCCCGCCTCCCCGTGACCGCTGAAAAGAAAAGCACAGATTTACGACACGCGGCGTTTCTTCGCGGCCCGGTCCGCGGACGACGCGATCTCCACGTCGACGCCCGGGGGCAGCGCGTCCTCGAAGACGCGGCGCGCGGCGGCCGCGTCCGCGGCGGGCGACACGACGACGGTCACGGAGCTCAGGTCGCGCTTCGCGAGCAGGCGCGCCGTGTACTCGGCGCTGTCGCCGAGGTCGCCGCTGCGGCCCTCGACCTCGAGGCTCGCGCGCCGCGCGGACCGCAACGGCGAGAACGCGTCGATGCCGACGCGGCGCGTGAACTCGCGCTGGAGCACCTCGGCGCGGCTCAGCACGTCGCGCCAGTCGTCCTTGCCGCCGGACGTGACGACGAGCACGCGGTCCTCGGGCCGCCCGGGCGACCGCGGCGCCGCGGCGCCGGCGAGCTTCTCCGCGAAGAGGGAGGTGGCGAGGTCGATGGTCGCCGCCGCCACGGCGTCGAGCTTATAATCATAAACGCCCGTGAGGTCCGTGCCCATCTCGTTCAGGTCGTCGATGGTCCGCTGCTTCGGCAGCGGCAGGTCGTGGGCGCAGAGCACGAGCACAGACTGCGTGTTCGATTTGACCATGGCGCCGCCGCCGCCCATGCGCTTTCGTGTGCTGCGACGTTCGATGTGCCCGGGCGTCACAACGAGGGACGGCTGCGGGCGGCTGTGATGCGCGGCGCTTTGTGATGTTCGCGACGTGGACGCGGGGCGAACTCAAAGCTGTTGTCGCTCGGCTTGGCCCAACAGATTCAAGCTCGATAGCTCACCGCTGTGGCATTTTTTATTGAAGTTAAAGGTGCCTCCATGAGACTGACTCGATCGCGACTTCTCTAAGACTTCTCCGCCCGAGCCCCGGGTGCCGCAACAAAAAAGACAGCCCTCCACATGTCAGCTTAGGAACACGCGCCGGTACTCGAAGGCCTGCTGGCGGCAGAGGGGGCAGACGTTGTTGATGGACTCGACGCAGTCGCTGCAGACCGCGATGTGGCCGCAGTCGAAGAGCGCGACGTTGCGGGGTTCCGTGAGGCAGACGACGCAGACGCCGAGGTCGTCGACGTCCTCGCCGCGGCGCGTCTCCTTGAGCGCGCGGGGCAGGAGCTCGCAGAGCTGGCCGACCTTGCGGTCGTCGTCGTCGCGGTCGCTCGAGCCGCCGAGCGCGTAGGCGTCGGCGCAGAGCTTCTCGAAGGCCTCGGACGCGGAGAAGCGCGCGGCCTCCTCGGCGTCGCTCGCGCGGCTCAGCGCCGCGTCGCGCGCGCGCTCGGCGGCGGAGATCTTCGCCGACGCCTTCGCGGCCTCGACGAGCGCGAGGGCCTGCGAGTCCCGGAGCCGCCCGAGCTCCGCCGTGCTCCGCGCGAGGAGCTGGCGCGTCGCGAGGTGCGCCTCCTGCTCCAGCCGCAGGTCCGCCTCGAGCATCGCGCCGCGGCACCTAAGAAAGGAGAAAAAAACGTTTTTTTCTCGAGCGCGTTCGGAAGGCCGACGCGGCCGCCGCGCTCGCCGACGGCCAGCGCGTTCGCCGCCTTGAACGCGTCGGCCCGGGCGTCGCGCGCCGCGCGCCGCGCGGCGCCCGCGTCGGCCGCGAGCGACGTCGCCAGGTCGTAGACATCCGCAAAGTGGGCCCAGAAGCCGGCGCCGCCGCCCGCCGGCGGCCGCGCGGGCCGCGCGAGGAGCTCGTCGCGGAAGGTCGCGCGCGGGTCCGGCGCCGCGGGTTCCTCGCCGCCCGCGCCGCACCCGTCGGACGCGTCGTCGTCGGCCAGCGACAGCTCGACGTCGTCGTCGCCGCCGCAGCCGTCGCTGGAGCTCGCGTCGTCGGGCGCGTCGCGCCGCCCGCGCCCGCCGAGCACGACGCTGTTGAAGAACAGGTCCCCGAAGGTCGACATGAGAAGGGGCTCGTCGCCGCGGCGGGCTGCCCCACCTCCTTGCCAAGCAATTGGTTGTTGCCCTTCAACAAATGAGATGCCGCCGAGGCATGGCAAGAGCTTATGCTGCGGTGACGGCAAAGCCTGCATGACATGAGATGAATTGGATCGAGGAGACGCTGGTCTCCGTCTGGGGCGGCGGCGTCGACGCGTCGGCGCTGCAGGCCGCCAACAGCGGCGCCTTCGAGGCGTCGCAGGCGGCCGCGCCGCCGGCGTCGCTGGACCTGCCGCTCGAGCGCGTCGGCGCGCGCTGCCTCGCGGCGCTGCGGTGCGGCGCGAGCGCCTTGGACGACGAGCTCGCCGCGTTCCCGCGGGGCTGGGCGGCGGCCGCGCCGCTCGCGCGCGGCCGGTCGCTGCTCCACGAGGCCGCGCGGTCCGACGACGGCGACGCCGTCGCGGTGGCCCTGGCCCACGGCGCGGACCTCGACGCGCGGGCGCCCGACGGCGGCACGGCGCTGCACCACGCCTGCTGGCGCGGGGCCTGGCGCGCCGCGGCGACGCTGCTCGGCCGCGGCGCGGACGCGCGCGCGGAGAACGCGCGCGGCGAGACGGCCGCGGCCGCGGCCCGCGGCGGCGGCCACGAGGGCCTCGCGCGCGCCGTCGGCGCCGGCCTCGGCGCCGACGTTTCGCCCGGCGTGCCCTTCGCCGCCTACGCGTCGCGGTGGTACGACGGCTACGGCGGCCGTGCGGACGTCGCCGCCCAGGGCAGGAAAAGGGTGATTCAAGTTTGCTTCAACATGAGTGTTCCGCGCGCGCGCGTTCCGGAAAAAAGCATCCACGCGTCGAGAGCGCTCCGAGGGATGATCGCTCGTCCCAAAATCAGCCGAAACGAGTGGAAACTGACCGAGATAGGAGCCTCCAAAGTTGGGAATTTCGCACCCTTTTCCTGCCCAGGTCGCCGCGCGCAACGCCGCGTTCCTCGCGCGCCGCCGCGGGCCGGGCCCGCCGCCGCCGCGCGCGGCGCCCGCGCCGGCGGCGGGCGCCGACCTCCCGCCGGCTGCGTACGCGCTCGTCGTCGCCCGGACGACGCCGACGACGGGCGCGGGCCGGGGCCGGACGGTCGCGGTGCCGTGCGCCGTCGGCGACGACGGCGCGCTCGCGCTCCGCGACGTCCGGGGCTCCGTGGTCGTCGACGTCGCCGTCCGCGAGCCGCC
Source organism: Aureococcus anophagefferens (assembly GCF_000186865.1). Lineage (NCBI taxonomy): Eukaryota > Pelagophyceae > Pelagomonadales > Pelagomonadaceae > Aureococcus > Aureococcus anophagefferens. Next base: position 1,590,369 of record NW_008705568.1, on the reverse strand, counting down.
GCCGGGCGACGACGCCTTCCCCGTCGTCTCCGTCGTCCGCGGGCGCCGCGCGACGAAGCGGACCTGCGCCGTCCGCGGCGCGCCTCTCTCCGTCGACGGCGCGCGGCTCGCCGTCGGCGACGCGCTCGTCCTCGGCGCGACGACGCTGACGCTCGAGCGCGTCGCGGCGGCGGCGCCGGCGCCGGCGACACCCGCGGCGCCGGCGCCGGTCGCGGCGACGCCGGCCGTGACGGCGCGCGCGCCCGTCGCGAGCGCCGCGTTCGCGGACGCGCTCCGCCGCGGCGCGGCGCGCGACGTCGACGCGGCGCTCGCCGCGGAGCGCGGACGCCTCGCCGCCGCCCTCGCCGCCGCGCGGCGCGCCGACGACGCGCCCGCCGCGCCGCCGCCGCCGCCGCCGCCCGTCGACGACGGCAAGGTGCGCGTCTGGGAATTGGTGGAGCCGAAGTTCGACCGCGCGGGCCTCGGCCACCGGCCGGCGCCGCGCGGGCCCGCGGCGGGCATGACGCCGCTCCAGCGCCGCGAGGCCGCCGCGGACCTCGCGCGCCACCGCTACGACGCCGGGCCCGCGGCGGCCGCGGCGCCCGCCGGGCCGGGGAGAGCGGGCTTCGTCCGCGCGGCGGACTCGGAGCCCGAGCCGCCCGTGCCCTACGAGCTCCGCGACGTCGCCGCGCGGCCCGCGCGGTCGCCGAAGCGGCGCAAGGCCGTGTCCTGGGCGCCGACGTAACTCCTTCTAGCTCGACGCTAATACTCCACGCACTTGGGCGCGCACTTGTCGCGCCCCGCCTGCGCGTCGTAGAGCCCGACCATGGCCGTGAGCACCGTCCGCGGCCGCTCGAACGCGAGGCGCGCGTGGCCCATCTTGATGTTGTCGCAGATGAGCACGTCGCCGCTCTCCCACTGGAAGAAGGACGCGTGGCGGAAGACGGCGTCGTTGATGGCCACGCGGTCCTCGAGCGGGAGCGTCATGTCCAACGTGTCGTGCAGCGAGTTCGCGTACCAGAAGTTCCGCCTGGGCAGGACAAGAGAGATTCAACGTCGCTTCAAAGTGAGTGTTCTGCGCGCGCGCGTTCCGAAGAAAGCATCCACGCTTCGAGACCGTTCCAAGAGATGATCGCTCGTCCAAAAATCAGCCAAAACGAGTGGAAACGGCCGAGATATGAGGCTTTGAAGTTGGGAATTTCGCTCTCTTGTCCTGCCCTGAGTTCCGCCACCGCATGAGACCGTAGAGGAAAAGGAAGAACGCCGCGCGCACGACCGCCAGCGGGAAGAAGCCCGCGCCGTAGAAGTTGAGGAACCTCGCCCAGATCAAACCGCTGTCGACGTCGATGTGGTCCGTGAGGCACCACGCGCCCGTCTCCGGGTGCCGCACGGCGCCCGGCGTCTTCCCGTCCACGACGAGCACGCGCCGCTCCGTGGCCGGGTCCGTGTACCAGACCTGGTCCATGCCGTAGTCGGCGACGATGCGCTTCACCTCGGCCGCGTCCTCGGTGCCGAAGACGAGCGGGTACTGCGACGCCTCGAAGCTCCAGTTGCCGAGCTTGAACGCGCACTCCTGGAGCCGGCCCTGGAGCCGCGCGTCGAGGTCGGAGAAGACGCGCTCCATGTCGAAGAGGGGCGTCTGGCCGCCCCGCTTTGCGGCCACGGGGCACCAGAACGAGATGTAGCGGCACCGCAGGTTGATGTACGACTGCTCGCAGTGGTGCGGGATGAAGAAGGTCGCCGGCGCCTCGGACGCGGAGAAGACGTGGGGATGCGCCGTCGCCTTGCGGCCCTCGCCCCGGAGCATGGAGATCTTGTGGTAGTGCGTGCCCTCGGCTTCGGCGCCGAGGACCCGCTCCAAGCTCTCGACGAACGCGGGCAGCTCCTTCGTGGTCCAGCGGCGCAGCAGCACGGCGCCGTGGGCGTGGATGAGGTCCATGATTTCACTTCGCCGCGCCCGGAGCACGGCGAGGTCCGACGGGTCGCCGGCGGGCTCGAGGACGACGGGGAAGCGCTGCGGCGTGACGCGCCTCCGGTTCAGGTTGTCGTAGTTGCAGGTGTCGTTCCAGGAGGCGCGGATGCCGTCGAGCGCGGGGAGCGCCATGCGTGCGAGAGCGCCGGCGGCGGCGCCGCGCGCCACCGATGGCCGCCGCCAGAAAAGGTCTGACCTTCGCAGTGCGGGAGAGCTGAGAGCTGCCCCGAAGGTCAATGACGATGCTTGAATGCTGCACCATTGGCGTACCGGTTGAAAAGCATCGCGATGCCGGCGGCAGCCCGCCTGCTCGCGGGCCTCGTCGTGTTCGCAGCCGCGCAGCCGCGGCGGCCGCCCCGCGGCGGCGGCGGCGGCGGGAACGCCGCCAAGAGCCAGGCCATCGGCAAGCTCAAACCGCGCGCCTGCGCGAACCCGGCGCCGGCGGCCCTGGAGCCCTGCGGCCGCGACTTCTACGCCCGCGTCTACGCCGACGGCAGCCGCGTCGAGTCCGTCGCGGCCATGCTCGCGGACGCGGGCGTCAACGAGTCGCACCGGCCGACGATCCTCGTCCTCGGCGCGGGCCACTCGGGGACGAGCACGGTGACGGCGGAGATCCTCAAGCTCGGCTGGACGCAGTGGACGGCGACGGCGGGCTTCGAGCGCCACTTCACGCAGAAGCACGAGGACGGCTTCGTCGTCCACGCCAACGACATGTTCATCCAGAAGACGCGCGTCGACAAGGTCAACGTCAACGCCGCGAACGCGTCGCGCGCGTGCGGCGACGTCGCCGCGCGCCACTACGCGCTCGGCCGCTGCGTCGTGAGCGACCACCCGCAGCTCAAGCGGCGCTGGGCGCTCTACCCGCGGCCGGCGGTGCTCAAGGACCCGCGCTTCGTCTGGGCGCTCCACCTCTGGCCCGAGGTCTTCGCGCGCGAGGCCCCGCCGCTCGTCGTCCACGTGCGCCGCGACCAGGCGAGCATCCGCAGGTCGCACGAGGCGCGGGGCGAGGTCCAGTTCAAGAACCTGGGCATGGACCTCGCCGACGCCGTCGCGTCGCGCGTCCACTGGGGCGAGTGGCAGCGCCGGCGCTGGTGCGGGCCGACGATCTCCCTCAACGTCGCGTCCCTGATGCACGCCGCCCGCGCGAACCACTTCACCGCGGCGAAACCCGGCGGCGGCGGCGGCCGGAAGCCCGGCGGCCCGCGGGCCCGCGGGGGGTAAAGTTCGACGAAGCCGACGGTGACGCGATGAAACCCCCATGTTTTCGCTCGGGCAGCCTCGACTGCGGGAGAAGGCCGACCAGCTCCGATGGTCGAGGAGTGCAAGGAGGACGCCTTCGCGGCGGCGGCGGCCCTCGACGCGAACCGGGGCCACTTCAAGGACATGGAGCGGCGGATGAACGACGAGTGGCTCGACTCGGGCGTCGGCTTTCAGGAAGTGAATTCCATGATTTTGAACGTCGGCTACGACGAGAAGCTCCTCACGTATCTCGTCGCCAAGCCGCCGCCGACGGAGCGCTGGCCCACTCCGCCTCCGGGCGTCGCCGCCCCCCCGGAAAGCTTGGAGGCCGTCTGCTCGACGATCCTGGGGCTCGAGCTGTTTCTGGACTACGCCGCGGACCGGGGCTCCGCCGAGCGCGCGGCCTTCCTGCGGCGCGCCGCGGGCCTCGCGTCGAGCGCCCTCGGCCCCGAGGCGCTCTGGGAGGCCGCGCGGCGCGTCGTCGTCGCCGACCTCCTGGGGTCGCGGAAGGACGTCGCGGCGGAGCCCCGCGGCGCGGCGCCGGAGCCCGCGGCCGCGCCGCGGCGGTCGAGCCTGCCGACGCTGCCGTCGTTCCGGCCGGCGACGCCCACGCGGGGCTGCTGGTGGCGCGCGGCGCGGCCCCGGTCCGCGCGGCGGTCGTCGCTGCGCCTCTTCAAGGCGCCGCGCCGCGAGTGGTGGCGCGAGAAGCTCTTCGACCTGCGCCAGCTCGACGCCGCGGGGCGCACGTCCGCGCTCGAGGCGCCGCCCGGCGACGGCCGCCAGAAATGGCCCCTCTGGGCCGCGGACCCGCCCGCGCTCGCGCCGCGGCCGCCGTCGAAGACGGTCGAAGGCCCGCTCGACGCCGAGGTCAAGCGCGTCGGCGCGTCGCCCGCGGTGCTCGACGTCGCGGGCCCGGTCTTCGACGGCGTCTGCCAGGAGCTGCGGCTCCTCCTCCACCGCGCGCGCCGCCGCCGCCGCGTCCGCCGCGCGGCCGCGAAGCGCCGCGCGGGCAGGGCCGACACGTTCGACGAGGCCGCGACGGACGACGAGGGCGACGGCCGGCCGCCGCCGTCGCCGACGTCCGTCGTCGCCGACGCGGACCCGGAGGAGGCCGTCGCGGACCTGACGGACCTGTCGCGGTGCCTGTCGCTCGTCGGCGCCGTGGAGCGGGCCGTCTTCGCGAGCGTCGCGGCCGCGCACGGCGCGGGCTTCTTCGCCAGCCTCCAGCACGCCAACTACGCGCGCTTCGCCGCGCTGCGGCGCGTCCCGCCCAGAGGCGAGGCCTTCGAGCGCGTCAAGCCCGTCGGCCGCGGCACCTTCGGCCCCATCTACTGCGTCGCGCACAAGGCCACGGGCAAGCTCTTCGCCGTCAAGGCCATGTCCAAGTACATCGGCAAAGCGCTGCGCCGCGAGCACAACGTCGTCATGGAGAAGGTCTGCCTCAAATTGCTGACGGCGTCGCGGTTCTGCATCACGCTGCACTTCGCGTTCCAGACGCCCGAGCACGCGTGCGTCGTCGTGCCCTACTACGCCGGCGGCACGCTCGAGATGCTGCTGCGGCGCGCGCCGCGCGTCGGCGGGCGGCGGACCTTGGGCGAGGCGGGCGCGCGCTACCACGTCGCCCGCGTCGCGTTCGCGCTGCGCGACGTGCACCAGAAGGGGCTCATCCACCGCGACGTCAAGCCGGCGAACGTGCTGCTGGACGGCCAGGGCCGGTCCTTCCTCGGCGACTTCGGCGTGGCGGCGGTCGCCGACGCGGGCCGCGCGGGCGAGCACGCGGGCGCCGCGCGGCCGCGGGGCCGGAACGGCACCGTGGGCTACATGGCGCCGGAGGTCTGCGCGGGCGGCGCGCGGCAGACGCCCGCCGTCGACTTCTTTTCCCTGGGCTGCGTGCTCTACGAGCTGCTCTACGGCCGGTGCCCCTTCCGCGGCGCCGCGGCGAAGGAGTTCCGCGGCGGCGACGACCCGAAGGAGAACATGATGCTCGCGACGCGATTCATGGACCCGACCTTCGAAGCGAAGGTCGAGCCGGCGGCGCCCGCGGAGCCCAAGGACGCGGCGGCGAAGAAGCTCGACGACGACGACGACGACGACGACGACGACGACGACGGCGAGCCGCCGTTCGAACCGTCGGAGGTCGCGAGGGACCTCGTCCGCGGCTTGCTGGCCAAGGACCCGGCGCGGCGCCTCGGCTCCATGGCCGGCGCCCTCGAGGTGCTGGCCCACGGCTGGTTCCAGCTCCCCGAGTACCTCGCGGCCGTGGAGGCGGACGCCGCGGCGCCGCCCGTCGCGCCCAAGGCCGCGGTGAACTCCGACATGTGGAGCAACATCGAGCGCGACAACACGCTCAGCAGCACGCTCGCGTCGGCCGTCAAGGACGCGCGCGCCAAGGGCAAGCTCGCGGCGGCCTACGACGACTGGGACTTCGTCCACGGCGCCGCCTTCGACGCGGACGTCGTCGAGTTCCTCCGCGCGGACAAGGCGCGGCCCTTCGACTACGAGTTCGCGAACGCAGACGAGGACGCCGTCGCCTGGGACGACTCCCTCCGCGACCACCGGTCCGAGACCTGCGCCATCTCCTGAGCGTGTCCCTTTTTTCCTCTCGCCGGGCGCCACCCTACTTTTTTGCTTGTTGTTGAGGCAACTTGACATCAACATGATGTCGCGTTCGACGCTCTCCGGCAGCCCCCTGACCAGCGCAGTCCGCCGTCGGGCGCCGCACCCGGTCCGCAGCTTTCGTGCAAACCGGTGCGCGGCGATGCTGGCCGCGCTCTGGCGCTGGTGCCGCCGGAGCTCCGGCGCGGCGCCGTCGGAGTCTGAGGAGCGCCGCACCGAAAACCCGACCGTCGGCGTCGCGGCGCTCGCCGCCGCGTCGGCCACGGTGCTCGCCGACGCCGAGGAGGACCCCGACGCGCCGCAGTTCGTCGACGGCTCCTACGCGCGGAGCGCCGGCGCGCGCGTCGTCGCGCGCTACAAGTGGACGACGCGGTGGCGCTACGGGAAATTGCGGTCCGCGGACCCCGACGGCTGCACGATTTTGTGGGAGGACGGCTTCTTGCAGGTCGGCACGCGGCCGCGCGACGTGCGGCGCCGGCCGGACGACGGCGCCGGCCGCGCGGAGGCCGTCGCGGCGGCGCGCGCGGCCGCCGACGCGCCGGGCGACCCCACGGTCTGGGAGCTCGCGAAGCGCGGCGACGTCGCCGGCGTCGTCGCCCTCGTCGACGGCGGCGACGCGTCGCCCAACGGCCCGGAGCCGCTCCGCGACTCCGCGGGCGCCGTCTACGACGGGCGCACGCCGCTGTACTGGGCCTGCCACGGCGGCCACGCGGCGCTCGTCCGCGCGCTGCTCGTCCGCGGCGGCGTCGACGACGACGGCACGTGCGCGCTCGCCGTGACGTCGAAGGCGCGCGCCGACGACGACCGCGACCTGCTCTTCGACCCGGACAACAACGCGTTCTCGGACCACGTCGACTACGTCGCGCGCGCGGACGAGGCCGTCGCCGAGGACACGTCGGCGGAAATCCGGTCCCTCCTCGCGGCCTCGGCGGCGGCGCGGAAGAGGGTCTTCTACGCCGCGGCGCGCGGCGAGTGCTGCGTCTGCGCGGCGGCGCGCGCCGACGCCGTCGCCGAGCCCTGCGGCCACGTGTCCTGCTGCGCCGCGTGCCTCGAGGCGCTCCGCGCGCGCCGCGACGGCTGCCCCATCTGCCGCCAGCGCATCCGCGCCATCGCGCGCGCCGCGCCGCGCGCGGACCCCGGAGCGCCCGGAGCGCCCGACCCGGTCCCCCACGCGGAGGTGCTCGCCGTGGCGCCTCCCCGGGCTCCGGCGCTCTCCGAGGCGCCCCCCGCGGAGGTGCTCGCCGTGGCGCCCCCCCGGGCTCCGGCGCTCTCCGAGGCGCCCCCCGCGGAGGTGCTCGCCGTGGCGCCTCCCCGGGCTCCGGCGCTCTCCGAGGCGCCCCCCGCGGCGTAACCCGTCTTTTTATCTCGCGAGGTGCCGCCGGCCGCGCCGCGGCCGGGGCCGCAGCGCGGCCCAGTCGTCGGCCGTGTGGCCCGCGCGGTCGACGAGCGCCGCGTCAGCGCCCGCGTCGAGCAGCCGGGACGCGCACGCGCCCTGCCCCGCGTAGCGCGCGACCATGAGCGCCGTGCCGCCCGCGCGATTCCGCGCGTCGACGGCGGCGCCGCGCGCCGCGAGCGCGGCGACGACGGCCGCGCGGCCGGCGTCGGCGGCGACCATGAGGGCCGTCCACCCCTGCGCGTCGGCCGCGTCCGCGTCCGCGCCGTGCTCGAGGAGCGCGGACGCCGCGGCCGCGACCGCCGCGTCGCCGTGCGCGGACCGCCCGGCGACGCGGTGCAAAAGCGTCGCGCCGTCGCGGAGCCGCCGCGCGGCGTCGCCGCCGGCCGCGAGGTGGCGCGCGACGAGGTCGGGGTGCTCAAAATCGACGTCGTCGAGCCACAGAGGCGGGACGACGGCGTCCATGACGTCCTCCGCGCCGACGAAATAGGACGACAGGCGGTGGTAGGTCTGGAGGATGGACAGCGTCGCCATCGATCCGCTGCTCCCGGTTGTCGGCGCGTGCTGCAATCGTGACACAGCCTACAGGCTTTATCGTCGCATCAGGCCGCTGCCCATGGCCGATGGCGGACGCATCCTTCCGGGCTGCATCGTCGCAGCCCGAAATCCAGGCTTTTCATTGGTCGAGCGTTCGGCGCACGCGCCGCGCCGAGGGCCCGGGCAGACGCGCTGCAGCAAAAAGCTAGTATACAACGGGGGGCGTGCGGGGGTATGGTGGTGGGTCGTGTGGTTGGCCCGCGCCTCGCCCGTCCGGGAGCGAGTCGGCGGGGCCGGGGGGGTCGCGGCGCGCCTAGTCCGACTTCTCGTTCGGGCCGACGAGGAGGGGGAAGACGAAGGGCTTGACGCCCTTCTCGTAGACCATGGCGGCGCCCTTGGTCGTCGGGGAGAAGAGCCAGACGAGGAGCGTGAGCTTGAGGTAGAAGTAGAAGGGGAGGAAGCTCAGGATGAAGTCGAGCGGGCCCATGACGATCTTGAAGCACGTGAACGTGCACCAGTAGGTGATCCACATGGCCGCGTCCTCCGTCGTGTCCTCGGCGAGCATGAGGAGCGACGCGTACATGGGGTAGGCGACGCCGACGGCCGAGAAGACGAGCTGCGGCGGGCCTGGGGAACGCGCGCGGTTCCGCGAACGTTCCGCGCGCGCGCGCGAGAGAGGGGCCGCGAGGCGCCGCCGCCGGGGCGAGGGACGGGCGGCCGCGCCGCGGCGCGACGGCGGGACGGACGCGGGGAAACGCGCAGAGGAAGAGGAAGAGGAGCGACGCGAAAACCGCGCCGCCGCCGGCGATGAGCGACTTGGGCTGGCCCGTGGACTTCTCGAGGTCCGCGAGCTTGGCCTGCGCCGGCTCCGGGAGCTTGACGAGGAGCTCGTCGATCTTGCCCTTGATGCCTGCGGGCGCGGGGGTCATTCATACGATCCGGCCCTTGACGCCTCCAGAACGGCGCGCGTTCTCCGCGCGCGCGCGCGGTTCTTCGGCGGGTCGGGCGTCGTCGCGGGACGCCGGTGCGCGCTCTCGATGTCCATGGTGTGAAAGGAGGTGTGTGTGTGTGCTGCGGCGGGCGCGCGGGGTCGTCGTTCAGTTTGGATTCATCATCGCTCGACCGGGGGTTTCGACGGGCGGCGGGGTTGGGGGCGCCCTTTTTGGCGTTGCCGGGTGGCGCGGGGAGGATGGTGGGTCGCCGGGGGCGTCGGGCGAGCGGCCGAGCCCGTTTCATCGCGGGGCGCGCGGATATTAGGACGCGGGCGCCATACTGGTTTGTGTGGAGTCAGCACAGCTGCTTGTGGCAGAGGCGGCCAAACCCGCCAAACCCGCCAAACCGGCATCGATCAGTGGACGCGCGATAGTTGAAAATTCATTTAATATTAATGCATCGCCAATCCCGCCGCGCTGCGCCGGTTTGGCAGGCACCGCCGCTATAATATACCGAAGATCGAAGTACGCGTCGAGTATTGCCACAGCGACGAGCTCAAACGCCGAGTCACACGTGGCCATGCTGCCTCTCTCTACGCCCCGACGCGAGCGCGAGCGAGAGCACACAGCCGTACCCCCTCCCTAGCGCTTCTTCTTGCCCTTCTTCTTCTTGCCGCCGGCCTTCTGATTCGTCTCCTTCGCGGCCGCCGCCTCCTGCTGCTGCTTGCGGATCATGATATGGGGCTGCGGGAACTCGGCGAGGAGCCGCGCCTCCGCGGCCGCGTCGAGCTATTGTCGGACA
>NW_008705568.1:1544598-1580849 GCF_000186865.1 Aureococcus anophagefferens | reverse complement strand
CGTCGACGCCGGCGTCGAGCAGTTGGTGGGAAGCGGATTTCCCGTGGAGCCGCTCGACGCGACGGCCGTCGACGCCGGCGACGCGCTCCTCGGCAGCGGCGCGCCGGAGCTGTCGCGCGGGCCTCAGCTATCGTCGCAAGGCGACGAGATGCTCGGAATCCTCTGCGCGCTCCGCGAGGCCCCGAGGGAAAAGTCACCACCCCACCCAAGCGGCCTCTACTCGCAGATCAACCAGGCGACGCAGCTCGCCTTCGACGTGGCGACGAAGGGCAAGCGCCTGGACAAGTTGTTTTCGTCGAGCCCTGTCCATAATCCGCCCCACGTCCACGCGGCCGACGACTACGGCCGCGGCTGCGGCCGCAAGAAAAAAAAAGCGACGATGGGCTGCTTCTACGCGCCCGTCGACGACGCCGCGTGCGCGGCCGCGCGCGCGCCGCGGAGCGCCGCGGCCGCGAAGCGCGCGCTCGCGAGAAACTGGACGCGGTACGAGGCTCTGGCCGCGTTCACCGAGGTCCTCTGGCGCCCGAGCGCGGCGGTCCGGGCCACGACCGCGGCGATGCGCTCGGCGCTCGACCTGCCCGCGGAGACGCGCGTCGCGCTCGGCGTCCACGTGCGCCGGGGCGACCGCGTTCATGACGCCCTTTCCGACAGGACGGGCTTCACGATGTTCGACGACGCCGAGTGGGTCGACTTCTTCGCCCAGCGCACGGCGCGCGGCGACGTCGCGGTCGTGTTGACGCAAGACGACGTGCTCGCGGAGAAGGTCGTGAACGCGTCCGCGGCGCGCGGCGTCCGCATCGTCCACGTCGACGCCGCGCTCCGGAGCGCGGGCCTGCCCTTCGGCCAGTTCCTCGTCGCCGCAGTCGCGCTCCTCGCCGAGGCGGACGTCGTCGCCGCGAACTCGGGCTCGAACATGGGCCGCGCCGCGTTCGTCGCAGCGAAGCGCGACGCGCGGGGCGCGCCCGCGATCTTCGACTTGGACGGAAAATGGACGGCGGAGGACGCGGCGCGCGGCTACGCGCCCTGCAAGCTCCAGTACTTCCTGTCGAGCACGAAGAAGCGCGACGATTGCGGACATTCGGGTGGGAGACATCCGCTATGCTTGCGCGTCTGCTAATGTGTTTCAGCGACAAAATGCGGGAGATGAGGTGAGTCGCTATGCGAACCTAGCCCGAACGCCGAGGAGTTGCTGGGAAGCGGCGCGCTCGTTTGATTCCGCCGGCGTGGCGCCAGCGAGGGCCGCGCTCGCCGCGCTCGCCGCGGCCCTGGACGCGCCGCTCGAGGGAACTACGGGGCGAGCGCGACTCGGACCAGGGCTCCGCTGCGACGGCAAGTCGGCGGCCTCGCGCCCGGCTAGCTCGGTTCGCCGAGGTACCCTGTCGACATCAAAATTAGCGATCAGCACATTTGCCTCACCGTCAGTGCCTCGACGCGTCTCTAAACCTAGGGGCCCCGGGAGGAACCGCAGGGGGACGGGAGGCTCAGAGGGGTCTCACACGCCGGAGGCACCCTACGCCTCCCTTCGCTGTTCTCTCTCCCTCCGGTTCCTCCCTGCGACGCGGCTAACAGGCACCTGTGGACGGCCACTTCACTCCACTGCCGGTGCTGAGAATGCGCGGGGCGACCCGCTGGGTCGCCATGATCATGGCGGCGGCGCTCGCGATCTCCGGCGTGGCGGCGACGAAGGCGGCGGCGCCCGCGATCTCCGGCGTGGCGGCGACGAACACGTCATGGTGGCGCCTCGCACTGGCGGCGCCGGCGATCGTGCCCGACTTCGCCCTCCTGTCGAAGCACGTCTGCGAGCGCGAACCTATCCGCATTTACAAAAGATACAAGCCCTATTTCCCGACAGACTGCGTGGGCGTTGTGGATAAACCCGTCAGCGGACAAGACGGCCTCGGCCACATCGGATACAGAATCGTCGAGATGATCGCCGACCGCCGCGGCCCGGGCCCGGGCCCCCACTACTTCCAGGAGTACGTGAGCGAGGCGTCCGCCTACCTGCGCGACGTCGATGGCCTTGGCGACGGCTTCGCGCCGTCGCTCTGCTGCCACGAACGAGATTGGCTCCACGCGCGGAACTGGGGGCCGGGAAACGGTGGCTTACAGGACGAGATCGCGGCCCGCTGGCCCACGGGCGACGCGCTGTTCCGGGGCCACTTCGAGTGCTTCCTCGCGCCGCCGCTCGACGAGTGGTTCGGCTTCGACGCGCTCCCGCCGACCGACGCGCCCCCGCGGACCAAAAAGCGCCCGCGGGGGCGCCGCGCGCGCCGCGCGGTCGCCGAGGCCTACGCGGCCGTCGACCGCGACGCCTTGGTCGACTGCGGCGCGGCCGACGGCGAGCTCCGCGTCGTCGTCCACGTGCGCCTCGGCGACCTCATCCACCCCGACCTGGTCCCGAACGTCTCCGCGACGGACGAACGCCCGATGAGGGTGGAGGGCGCGCACCTCCGGAACGCGCTCCGCGTCGTCGCGGCGTTGCGAGCGCGGCTCCCCGGCCGCCGCGTCCGCGCGCTCATCCTGAGCGACTCGCCGCCGGAGACCGTCGCCGCGACCCTCGAGGGCCTCGACGTCCGGATACGCGTCGGCGGCGCGCGGCGCGACGGCGCGTCGCGCCTCGTCGACGGCCGCACGGCCGGCCTCGAAGACGACTTCGACGTGAGCTTCCACGGCGCGGGCCACCCGCTCGTCGCGCTCCACTGCATGGCGGCCGCGGACCTGCTCCTCGGGCCCGAGAAACTTGTGCGGGAGGCCCTGGGCGCCGCGACGGATCCTGGCTATGGCCGCGGACCACGCCGAGAAGAATCCCGAGCGGTGCAGCAACATGGTCGAATTCGCGTGCGGCCTTTCGGCTCGGGGCGTATGCCGCGGACTTCCGGTGGAACCGCTCGACGCCACGGCCGTCGACGCCGGCGTCGACGCGCTCCTTGGCAGCGGCGCGCTGGTCTCCGGCGACGTCTCCAAGAAGAAATCCGCCACGATCTGACATTGTAGGACTACTGGAAGATCTTTTGTCATAGTGCTTTCGAAGTGTGATTGCTGTCCTAGACACGCAATCAATCGCCCTTCGTCGATTGATGTTGTCGTAGAAACAGAAATGTTCAGTTTCACCGTATCAGGTATATACATGCATGCGAATGTCCACGTAGATCCGTTGGATTATACGAAGTTGCACGTGATTCTTGTAACACATTTGTTGACCAAGTTATTGAAGGGGACGCGCGCGCGACTGGCGCCCTGCGGCTCTTTGACGCTCACCATGTTTGTTGCACCGCTCGGACTAGACTTTGCGCGATGGCGGTGGGCTGCATGCGCGCTTGCACCTGCGTCAAGGCATCATTGGGCTGCGCTCGCTAGTCGGGCGTGCACCCGTGTCGCGCGGCATGACGGCCTGCGCTCGGTGCGCCGCGTTGCTCGTCGCCTGCTGTGTCGTCGGCGCCGGATCGCAGGCGCCGCCGCGGCCCATCCTCGCCGTGAGCGTGTCGCGGTCCGGCGGCGGGACGCTCTGCGACCTCGCCTGCCGGCAGTTCCACGGCGGTCCGGACATGGACTGCCGGCTCGAGGGCGGCGCGTTCCACTACCTCAAGGCGCTCAATGGGTCCGTCGCGGACCACAACCTCACTTTCGCGGCGACGGCGCGCGCGATGGCCGCGGACGCCGCGCTGTGCAACGCGGTCGTCGTCGAGCCCGGGCGGCGGCTCGGGGCCGGCGCGCGGGCCGTGCTCGACGCCGCCGCGGCGGCGCCCGCGGGCGCGAGCCTGTGGACCGCGTACGCGTGGCTGCTCCTGGTCCGCGACCCGATCAAGCGCTTCGTGTCCTACGCGGCGAAGACGCGAGGCCTCGACCGGCGTCGCGGCGTCTCCATCGACGCGCGCCCGGACATGCCGCCCCCGTTTTCGCAGGCCTCGACGCGGCCGGGTTCCGGGCCGCGGTCCGCGGCGGCGGCTCGGAGGGCGACCGGCGCCAGCTCCGCAACTTCGCGACGCGCCACCTCCTGCCCGGCGCGCGCTTCAACGCCACCGCGGACGCGTGCGCGCCGGACGTCCTCGCCGCGGCGCTCGCGGTGCTGCCCCGCTACGCCGCCGTGCTCAATCTGGCGGACCTGCCCGGCGAGTCGTACTTCGTGCTCGGGGCGGTCGTCGGCCTCGAAGCCGCGGAGCCCCCGCGCGCCGCGGCGCCGGAGACGGCGGCGGCCTACGCGAAGGCGCGGGGCTACGACCTCGACGGCGAAGCGCTGGGCCTCCTCCGCCTCGCGAACCTCTGCGACCTCGAGGTCGTCGCCCGGGCGAACCGCCTCGTCTCGCAGCTCGCGGTCGCGCGCGGCTACGCGCCCCCGAAAGCGCCGGCCGCGGCCGCGCCGCCCGACGCGGACACGGAGGCGTCCGCGGCGGCCGCGCGGTGGGCGGCGGCGGCCGTCGACGCCGTCGAGGACGAGGCGCGGCGCCGCGCGGACGCGCTCTGGGTCGCGTTCAAGCGCGTCGTCGCCGCCTCCAAGGGGTCGTGCGTCAACGTCTGGGACGGCCCGGCGTCGCGGCTCCGGTTCGCGCAGGTGCCCAAGGCGTCGTCGACGGCGACCATGGCCGTGCTCGCGGCCGCCGAGGCGCCGGGCGTGCTGGCGTACGTGTCGGCCGCGGACCCGGCCGGGCCCGACGCGGGCCGGCGCCTCTGCTACACGTGCCCCTACCGCGCGGCGCCGCCGTGGCCGCCGGGCCGGCCCAAGGTCGCCATCACGTTCGCCTGGACGCGCGAGCCCACGTTCCGCTTCATCTCGGGCTACTACACGGAGACGTCCATCGGCCACCTGGCCCACCTGCCCCACTTCGCCGTCGCGACGGAGCCCGCGCCCGCGCGGACCTCGAACCTTCGAGTTCGACCGCGACGCGCGCGCGCGCGACGGGTTCGACGCGAGCACTGCCGCTGCGCTTCGAACACTCGACGAGAGCCATCGATCCGTCCAAAAGAGAGCCGAATCGACGTCGATGTGGCCGAGCGAGAGCATTGCACAAGTTCGGTCGGGACGTCCCGGACCGGCGGTCGACGTCGCGCAGGCCCTGACCAAACTTCAGAATTCTCTAGCTCGGTCAAATCGAAGTCGATTCGGCTGATTTTTGGACGAATCGACTGCTCTCGTCGAGTTCTCGAAGCACAGCCGAAGAGATTGCATCAAAGCTGTCGCATACGCTCACATTGAAGTCTGGTTGAAGAATGTCGCGCAGGCCCGCGCGGTTCCACGCGTTCGTGTCGGACATGTTCGCCGCGAGCCGCGAGCGGCTCCTCACGGGCCACCTCGCGCTCCAGGCGCCCGTGCTCAAGAGCGTGGGCCAGAACTGCGGCCACCGGTTCGACTACGTCTGGCCCCTCGAGGACGGCACGGCGCCGCTCTGGCGGCTCCTCGAGGCCCGCGTGGGCCTCGCGGGCCTCGCGGCGGCCGCCGAGGCCGCGGGCTTCCACCACAAGCACGACGCCGGCGCCATCGTCGGCGCGCGGACGGCGGCGGCCCTCGCGGACCAGGACGAGAACACGCAGCGGCGCTTCCGCTACTCGCAGCGCGCGTACGACGCCGCGAACGCCGCGAAGCGCGTCGCCTTCGAGTCCTTCGGCGCCATCACGCCGGCGACGCTCCCCGATAGCGTCCAGGCCACGCTCTGCGAGCTCCTCGCCGTCGACTACGCCGCGCTCGGCTACGCGTGGCCGCCGGCGTGCGCCGCGTACGCCGCGACGGTCGCCGCGCGCGACGAGGCGGGCCGCGTCGGCAAGCTCCAGGGGGAGGTCGCCGAGCTCCGCGACGAGGTCGCCCGCTTGACGAAGCTGCTCGCGGAGAAGGCCGTCGACGCGCCGAAGCCGAGCGGCCCGCCGACGAAGCCGAAGCCGCGGCGATGCAAGGGGAAGGTCTGCTTCTAGGCGCGAGGGCGCGTGACGTTAGTGGCAGGGCCATCGCGGCACGGGCGGCACGCTCGCCCAGTCCCAGTGGGCGTCGTCGTAGGTCGCGTTGGTCGCCGTCGCCTCGGGGTAGTACTGGCGCATCATCTTGCGGTGCTCGTCGCGGTGGCCGTTGATGCGGTAGGTCATGTGGCAGTCCGCCGCCGTCTCGCGCGAGAAGTCGACGTTGGCGACGCTGAGCGCGTCGAGCGCGGCGACGAGGCCCGGCGCGTTGTCGTTCGACCTGCGCGGGAAACGGGCGCGACGCGCCCGAAAGTTTTTAAAGGCTCCCGAGCTCGGTCAGTGTCCACGACTTTTTGGACGGGCGAGGAGCTCTCGGAGCGCTCTCGACGCGCGAGTCCTTGGAACGATCGCGCGCGGCGCACCCATGTTGAAGCGACGTCGCATCGCCCCGTGTCCCGCGCCGCGGTCGACGCGCAAAAAACGTTCGCGTTCGCGCAGGAGGCGACGAGGCGCAGCAGCGACCGCGGGTTGAAGATGTCCCAGCGCTCGTCGGCGCAGCCCGTGATGCGCACCGTGCGCGGCAGGTGGCCGCCAAAGAAGCAGACGAAGCTCGCGGCCTCGAGCGCGGCGAGCGCGGCCGCGAAGACGCCGCGGCGCTCGAACCACGTCGGCGCGACCGCGTACTCGAAGTAGACGAGCTTGAGGCTCGGCGATCGCAGCGTCTCCGCGGCGCCCAGGAGCACGAGGCCGTCGTTGCCCTCCGTGTCGATCTTGAGCACGTCGACGGCGAGGTTGTTGGTTCTCGCGTAGTCGTCGACGGTCGTCGCGGGCACCTCGACGCCGCCCGCGTCCCTCGAAATCGCGCCCTGCTCCTCGGACGAATTCGAGAAGCGCACCGTGCCGCCGCCGCGCTCGGCGACGGCGGCGACGGTGTAGCGCCACGACGCCTCGGACGAGGCCTCGAAGCGCTCGCTCCAGACCCTTTTCGCGACGGCCGCGAGCGCCGGCGAGCCGTCGAAGGAGTGGACGTTGACCTTGCCGCCGCGTTCGCAGGTGCCCCTGGGCGCCGGGCGGTCGAGGCATTCGTGGCAGGACCCGCACTGGTAGCCGATGTTGCGGCCCTTGCGGAACTCGTCGGACCACGCCGGGAGCGCGGCGTCGTCGACGTGCGCCCGCCACCACGCGTGCCTACATCGACGACACGGTCGCGTGGTACGAAAACGACGCGTCGCAGTCCTTCACCGAGCGCGTCATCACGACGCTGGCGGACGGGCGGCGTCACGGAGCCGGGCGCCCAGTAGGCCAGCATCTCGACGGCCGTGTAGCCCTTGTTGGCGCCGACGTCCAGGAAGGTCGTCGCGCACGGGAACTCGCGCTGCGCGAGCGCCAGGAACGCGTCGTTCGGGCAATAGTAGAGCGACGCGCGGGCCAGCAGCTCCGGCCGGTTCTGGACGCACGTGTCGGTCGCCCGCGCGAGCGATGCGGACCAGAGCAGCGCGCGCATCGCTCGCCGAGCGCTGCGAGCGGGCGCTGGTCGCAGCATTTGCCTCCTTGGGCTGCCTCGTTTTTGAACATTCAAGGTTAAGTTCACTTATCGAAGTTGAATTCGGGGTCTATTCATACCCGCCGGCGGCGGGATAGGTCAGTCCCCGTCCAAAATTGTTACCCGCGGCGGGAGGCACGCGCCGTCACCGCAGCTCCGCGGCGCGCTTCTTCTTGCGCTTCTTCTTCTTGGGCTTGGGCTCCCACTTGGCGTCGGACCCGCCCGCGCCCTGCTCGAAGAAGTCGTTGAGCGCCCAGTGGAGCGCCTCCTCGACGTAGAGGCCGTCGAAGGGCATCGTGCCCTCGGAGCCCAGGAAGATGCCCGTCGGCCGGAGGCCGCCCGCGCCCTCGCGGATCTCGTCCATGGTGAAGCCGCCCATGGCCGCGATGGGCTCGGCCAGCGGGTTGTCGTCGAGCGTCATCTTCACGACGACGACGCGGCCCAGGGAGTGCTTGGCGAACGAGAGGAGCGCCGCGCGCTCGTCCTCGTGGACGTCGAAGTAGCGCTCGTCGTGCACGTAGACCACGAGCTTCGGCACCGTGGTCTGCTTCAGCGCCGCCGTGAGGCGCTGGTTCTCCGCCCTGCGCAGCACCAGGAACGCCTCGAGCTCCGCGACGCGCCGCTCCTCGAGGTCGTCGTAGGCGTCCTCGTCGACTTTGGCGTCGTCGAGGGGCTCCGCGAGCGCCTTGGGCGGCGGCGGCACGGGGAAGAGCGACACGGGCGGGAAGGACACGGCGAAGATGAAGGACTTGAGGCCGCGGTAGGTCCAGCCGCCGCCCATCGTCGCGTTGTAGGGCTCGGGCGTCGGCGCGCACCGCGTGCCGTCGACGTCGAAGACGCGGTAGACGACCATGGACGGCGTCGAAAACCCGAAGTAGTCGACGATCTTGGGTTCGCCGGACCAGGCGACGGCCCAGCCCTCGTCCTGGAACTCGGCGCTCTTCGCCGCGTGCATGAAGCCCCGCTTCTCCGCACCGTCGCCGGCGCCGAAGAGGCCCACGACGACGACGCCGCCCGCGGCGGCCTCCAGCTGCTTCGCGTCGGCGACGAACTTGAGCTCCTGGACCACGGCGGCGCGGGTGGTTGCGAGCAATAGCAGCCACGCGGCGCGCATCGCGCGCATCGTGTGTGTGGCAATTCAGCGACGGCTTTTTGCTGTGCAAGGACGGCGCGAGCGCAGCATGGGCGTCGCCCTGCGCCTCAGCGGGGTCGCATGGGCGTCGCCCTGCTCAGCGTTCGCCCTGCGCCTCAGCGCGCTCATCATCGGTCGCGCCGTTGCCTGGTCGCATCATAGAAGAGCGCCGCGTTTCGCGCACCGGTCGACCCTCGCCGCGCAGTGGCCGCCCGCGGAGGCGCCGCCGACGCCCGTCTGCCGCTTCGGCGAGAGGAGCTACTGGGAGGAGATGTACCGGGGCGACGGCGAGCTCGACGGCGACGAGTACAGCTGGTTCTGCGGCTGGCGCGAGCTCGAGCCCTTCTTCGCCGAGCTCGCGGGCCCGCCGTCGAAACGACGACGCGTCCTCGTGCCCGGCTGCGGCAACGACCGCGGCAACGTCGACCTCTTCGACGCGGGCTACGAGGACCTGTCGCTCTTCGACTACTCGGGCGAAGCCGTCGCGCGCGCGTCCGCGCTCTTCGGCCGGCGCTGCGTCGAGATCGTCGAGGCGGATTTCCGGAGCCTGCCCTTCGACGACGGCGCCTTCGACGTCGTCCTGGACAAGGGCACGCTCGACGTGCTCTACATCACGTCCGAGGCGGCGCTGCGGGGCGCCGTCGCGGAGCTCGGCCGCGTCTGCAGGCCGGGCGCGACGGTCGTGAGCCTGTCCCGCGTCTGCCCGCCGGAGCTCCTCCTCGGCGAGTTCGGCGCGGGCTGGACACCGCTCCGCGACGGGTCCCTCTACTTCACGGACGAGGGCCACGCGACCATCGACCTGGCGTCGGACCTGTTCGCGTGGCGACGAGACGACGAGTAACAACGCTGAGTCGGTCTATGTCAACCTTCAAGCTGATGCCACCAAACGACCCGACTCGGACGATCGCATCCCGGCGCGACCGGACGTCGAACCAGGCGCCGGAAGACCGGCGATCCCCGCGACCCCCGAGAGAGCGGGCTGGTTGTGCGAGAATAAAGGAGGGGACCGCGCGCCGCGCGCGGACAAGCCGCGCGCGCCGCGCCGGCGGGCGGCGGGCCGCCCGCCGGATCCGCCGCCGGGCGTCTAGCGGTAGCGGCGGAGGGAGAGGTTGTTGCGGCGCTTCCAGGCCGCGCGGCGGGAGGAGCCGATGATGTTGTTGGCGCGGTGGCCCTGCTTGCGGAGGCCGCGGCTCTTGCGCCCCGCGGACGTGAGGCCGCGGCACTCGCGGTGCTTGTGCGTCGGGTTCACGATCCAGTTGATGCGCGGGTCGTTGCGGATGACCGCGTGGCTCGGGTCGACGGCGATGACCTCGTAGTACTTGTACGTCGCGTCCTGGTTGACCCAGTACGAGTTGAGCACGCGGAGGTTGCCGCACTTCTTGCCGACGCGCTCCTCGGCGACGGACTGGAGGTTCCGCGCGAACTTGAGCTGGTTGATGCCCTGGTGCTTGGGCTTGCCGTAGACGATGCCCTTGCCGTTGGGGCGCTTGCGGCCGCCGCGGCGCACGGCGCTCCGGTAGATGACGTAGCCCTCCTTGGCCTTGTAGCCGAGCTTGTGCGCCTTGTCGTGGCGCGTCGGGCGCGTGCACCGGCAGACCTTGGTCTGCTGGCGGTACTGCCACGCGCGGATGCGCATGAGGTAGCGCAGCACGTCGCACTGCTTCCGCTTCCACATCTCCTCGAGGTACTTGTACGCGCCCATGGTTCCGAGACCTACAGCGTCGAGCGGGTGAGGCGCGTGCGCGGGGGCGGATCGGGGGAGGGCGGGGGGCGGGGGGGCGGCGTCGACGGCGACCGGCTGGGCGGCGGCGGCGGCGGCGGCCGGGCCCGGGGCCAAGGCCGGCGGACCGCGACGCGCCGTGCCCCGCGGCCGGGGGAACAACAACGACGCAAACGGCGCCGCACGACGTCCGCGGCCGTAAGGCCGGGGTCCGCACGCCGCGCGGCGGTCCCGTCCGCGAGCTGCCGACCGCGCAGGCCGTCGTCGGGCGACACCGCGGCGGAGAGCGCTCTCCGACGCGATCCGGCCCGAAATTTCGGCATGCGCGCGTCAACAGTCGCCGTCAACGCCAAGTCACCGCCGCGCCGCCGCATCGTGTCATCGCCGCGCGTCGTCTGGGGCTGGAGAGGGTGGGCATCGCACCTTTGAGCGAGACAATCGACGAGGCCGGGGGGGCGATTTCGCTCGCCGACGGCAAGGACGGCAAGGGTTAGGATTGGGCTCGCCGGGGGTCGGGATGTCTTCATCAGGCCAACCGTGCCGCCTCGGCCGTGTCGCCGTCATTACGATGCGTCGTCGCGCGGCGCTCGCGGGCTGGCTGCTGCTGGTGCTCCAGACGTGTGCGGAGAACCGCACGGGCCGCCAGCTCCTCGTGCGCGACGAGGCGCACCTCGAGCGCGCGCTCAAGAAGAAGCCGCGGCGGATCAAGGTCGGCGCGGGGCTGCCCTGGGCCAAGAAGGCGCGGAGCAGCCCGCGGCCGTCGCCGCGCCCCACGCCCGCGGCCCCGGCCTTCGGCGACGCGCCGCCGGGCAGCGCCGCGACCTACGCGCGCTACCACGGCATGTTCCACTGCACCGTGGGCAGCCCGTGCCCGTCGTACAGCGCGTCGTTCCTCGCGTCCAAGGCGCAGCTCCTCGACAACCCGGTGACGCCCCAGAAGATGCGCCGCAAAAACACGAACATGGAGACGGCGTCCTACCACAGCATGGGCTCCGGCGGCGCCTACGACGTCTGGCGCACCGTCGACGCCCTGGACTACGCCGTCGAGCACCTGAGCATGCGCGAGCCCGCGTTCGAATCGCATCTTCAACCCGACTTCGATGTGATCGCATGCGACCACAGGTACGAGCGCATGATCCACTCGCAGAAGACGGGCGCGGACAAGGCGTCGGCCATCGGCGACGCCGTCTACGGCGCCTTCGTCGACCGCCTCGCCGCCTACGAGAAGCGCCTCAAGGAGAAGTGCGGCGGCGACGACCCGGCGCTGCGGAGTCAAGCCCGCGACACGGACGCACTGAAAACGGTCGGCGTCATGCCGCTCTACGCCGCGGGCCACGCCGACGCGTCGGGCGAGGCGGACAAGGACTCGCTCCACGGCGCGGGCAGCGGCCACACGCGCTACGAGTCCAAGGCGCTCTACCTCAACATCACGATCCGATCCGTGCGGTGCCACTTCGGCGCCGTCGCCGTCTCCGCGCTCCACCCGGGCGACCGCGCGTACCTCGAGCGGGGCGAGGGCCTGCCCGTCATCGACGACGTCCTCTGGGTCGACCCGGACCACCTGCCCGTGAACAAGCCGTCGTTCCTCGGCGTCGCGACGGTCCGCGCGATCCAGCGGCGGTGGACGAACGAGACGACGCCGCTCTGGGACCAGCTCGCCTACGTCCACTACACGGAGGCGGACCAGGTCGTCCACGTGCGCGCGCGCCACCGCCACAAGTTGTACGCGCCGCTGAAACGGACGAAGGCGGACGCGAAGAAGCTGTCCGTCGTGACGCCGCACCGGCTCAACGCGGTGCCGCGGTCCCAGGACTTCGAGCCGCTCCGCGCGGCCTTCGACGCGCCGTCCTACGGCCACAACCTGCCCGAGGACCCCGGCGACGAGCTCTTCGCGGACCTCGAGCGGCGCGCGGCGGCGCTCCGGCGCGACCGCTACGGGCTCAAGGACGACTACGCGCCGAAGCGCGACTTCTGGCACCGGAACCTCTTCGGCGAGACGAGCCGCGCGGGCGGCGGCTGGGTGCGGCGCGAGCTCGAGGGCTACGGCGCGAAGCGGATGCTGTCCGTCGGCGACGACCTCCGGGACGGGTCCTGCTGCTACCTGAAGCGGGGCGAGACCGAGTACCCCTACAACCGGCGGGGGAAGCGGGCCGGCGTCCGCGTCGACCCGTCCAAGGCCGGCGACTACGAGTCGCACCCGTTCAGCGACGAGTCCGTCGACCGCGACTCGCCCGTGGAGCTGCTCGCCCTCGGGGACCACGGACTCGGCATCCTCGCCGCGCTCTGCTGCCACATCTGCGCGCGCAAGTCGAAGCTCGGCCGCCACTGCGACAACTACTGCGTCCCCGCGAAGCCCGGCGACGAGGACTGCGCCGTCGGCGCCTTCGCGGACCCGGCCTAACGTCGTAGTCGCGCGGCGCGCTTGTTACGACGGCGGGTTCCCCCCCCGGGGGGCCCTAGCCGCACTTGTGGGGGTGGGCGTCGTACTGCTTGACGGCCTTGGCCGCCTCGACGTCGGCCTTGGCCGGGTTGACGCGCGTGACGTCGGCGATGACCTTCTTCAGCTCGCGGATGAAGCGCTCGTTGCCCGGCTCCGCCTCGAGGAGCTGGGCCATCTGGATGGCGCAGGCCTTGAGGACGAGGTCCCGGAGCTCCGCCGTGGGCTTCTTGTAGTAGTTCTTGAAGCACGGGCTGACCGAGTGGTCGCGGTGGTCGACGACCTTGCCGACGTCGTCGCCCTTCCAGCAGAGGTGGACGCCGGGCATGCCGTCCATCTTCTCCCAGCACTCCGGGTCCTTGACGGGCGTGGCCTTGGCCTCCTTTGAGGGCCAGTCGACGACGTACCACCACCGCCGGAGGAGCTGCTGGAGCACCATGCCGCGGCTCGTCTCGTAGAACGCGGCCTCCGCGAGGCCGCCCTTGCGCTTCTGCGGCTTCGTGGACGTGCGGCGGCCCGCCTTCTTGGCCCGCGGCGCGGCCTTGGCCGCGGGCTTCCGCTTCTTGGATAAAGCCGAGAGCGGGACGTCGCTGTCGTCGCTGTCGCTGTCGGAGCCGCCGTCGCCGGAGCTCTCGTCGTCGGCGTCGTCGTCGCTGGAGCTCGGCGGCGGCGGCGCCTTCTTCTTCGGCGGGGCCTTCTTCGGCGGGGCCCGGGCCGCGGGCTTCCGGGCCGCGGGCTTGGCCTGGACGAGCGACGCGAGCGGCACGTCGTCGTCGGACGAGTCGCTGCTCGAGCCCGCGTTGTTCCGGTCGCCGGCCGGCGGGCCCTTGGGGGGCGCCTTGGCCTTCTTCGGCGGCGGCGCGGCGTCGACGTCGAACTCCGCCTCGCCGTCGCTCGCGGCCTTGGGGGGCGCCTTGCGCTTCGCCGGCGCGGGCGCCTTCGCCTTGGGCGCCTTGGGCGCCGCGAGCTTGGGCGCCGACACCTTCTGCTTCCCCAGCGACGACAGCGGGACGTCGTCGGAGTCCGACGAGGAGCTCGACATCGGTGCGCGGCGGCGGTGCTGGGCACCGGGCAGGGCTGGCCTGGAGTCGCTTACTGCTAGCCCGGGCCTAGCCGAGACCCACGGGGGAACCGGACTCTCGCTGGGAGGAGCGCCTAGGCGCGTCGCGTCCGGGGTGAGGAACCCCAAAGAGCGCGCTGGTCCAGCGCTCTCGCTGCCTCGTGGCCGTCTGACGCCGGGGAAGCCTCCGGACCTGCCGCGTCCTCTCGCTCGGTCGACCGAACGGGGTTTCGCGGCCAGGGCAGCAGGCGGGGCTGCTGGCCCCAGTCCGGCGGGGAGCCCAACGCCCGGAGCCTCTCGGGACGTCGCGCACTCTGCCCAGACCCGAAGGCCAACCTCAGGGCAGGCGACGTGAGCTTGCGCGTCGTGGAGTGACGACGCGCGTAGATTTGCGGAAACTCTTTTTCGAGAAACCGCGCGGAAAAGACCTCTCACGAGGGAAAACGCAGAGGAGAGCCTCCTCGGGGCGTGTACCGTTGAGCCAGGCGAGGCATCGCTTGCGCGTCCGCTGACCGCGCGCATGCGCACTGCATCGCCATGCAGTGCGCGCATGCGCAGCACTCGACCAGAGGCCAAGGTGCGCGAACCGGCGCACCGGCGAGCACGATGGCTCGAGCCGGCGCGGCCTGCGCGCCTGGATCGCAGCGCGCGCGGGACCTCTCTCGGTGCGAGCATTCGTTTCCAGGTCATGTGGGTGCGAGCATTCGTTTCTTTGCCAAAAAATGAAGTGGCGCTCGCGGGGGCGCCCCGTGTCCCCGAGCGGGGGGCATCTCGGTCCCGCGGACGCTGGAGAAGGTGTCGAAGCGGTGCCGCGCGGCGGTCGCGGCGCCAGCGCTCGACGGCGTGCTCTTCATGGCGTCGCCGTCCTGCAAGTCGTCGCGCGCCGCCCCCTGGTCGAACGGGGTCGCCCCAATCGCGTCGCGCGTCGCGCACGTCGTAGCGATGCTGCTGCAATCGTCTCCGGCCGTCGGCGTGCGCCACGCGTCGCGCGCGCACTCCCGATACGCGCAGAACCATAAGCTTTTGCCTCCGGCCTGTGGCACAACGGGCTCGGCGGCGAGCCTCTACTCTCGTTGCACTCAACATCGTATCCAACCCCCCAGCGCTGCCCACCACGATGCGCTCCGTCGTCCAGCACGCGCGGCTAGGGACGCCCCCGGCGGAGGAGGCGCGCGTGACGGGGATCATGGACCCGAACATCGCGAAGCGCATCCGCGAGAAGACGGTGCACCTCCGCCAGCGCCTGGCGACGACGTCGGCGGCCCAGGCCGAGCGCCAGCATCTGGAGGTGCTGCGGAGCGACTGGGAGCGGCGCACGCGGACCTACAAGCAGCGCGAGGAGGGCTACATGAAGCGGATCACGGAGCTCGAGGACGCCATCCTCGACTTCCACAGCAGCCGCTGGCGCGAGAAGGAGGACGACGCCGTCGACCCGATGCTGCCCGTCGCGGGCACGCACCGCGACATCGTCGGGTCCCTCGAGGAGCTCGAGGGCCGGTCCGAGGCCATCCGCGCCGAGCGGCACCGGGACCTGACGCGGAGCCACCGCGCGCGGCTCCTCGACTGGTCCAAGGAGCTCGACGGCGCGCGTCGGGGCGGGAAAAGAGCGCGAAATGCCCAATCTCGGCCGTTGTCCACTCGTTTTGGCTGATTTTTGGACGAGCGATCATCTCTTGGAACGGTCTCGACGCGTGGATGCTTGTTCCGAAACGCGCGCGCGCGGCACACGCACGTTGAAGCGATGTCGAATCTCTCTCAGGCGTAAGACGCCACAAGGAGGCGGGCATGCGCAAGTGGAAG
This sequence comes from Aureococcus anophagefferens, assembly GCF_000186865.1. Taxonomy (NCBI): domain Eukaryota; class Pelagophyceae; order Pelagomonadales; family Pelagomonadaceae; genus Aureococcus; species Aureococcus anophagefferens. Next base: position 1,565,274 of record NW_008705568.1, on the reverse strand, counting down.
CAGCGCGCGGACGCGCTCGACAAGGAGCGGCTCTGGGCCGCGAATTTGTGCGCGAAGCTGACGACGCTCAACGAGGATTTGGTCGCGCAGAACGACGAGCTCCGGGACCGGTTCAAGACGGGCGAGGACGACCGGCGCTACCTCATCCACCAGCTCGCGCAGATCAAGAAGGACACGGCGCGCTGCCACCAGGCGGCGCAGGCGCTCGACGACCGCCTCGACGACGCGCGCGCGCGCGGGCCGGGGGACCGCGCGGGCGGCGTGAAGCGCGTCGCGTCGTCGAACCTCAAGGTCGACGTGACCGCGGAGCACCGCAAGAAGCGCCTCGACGAGATCAAGCGCCTGGAGACGGGGCTCGAGCACCTCCAGCGCAACCTGCTGGGCGAGCGGCGGCGCTGCGCGGAGCGCGCGGACGAGTCCACGGCGCTCCAGCGCGTGCTCCGGCGGCGTTTGTTGGACCTCAACGAGCAGCTCGACGACGCGCAGCTCGAGGCCGAGTGCGGCGACACGCCCGACGAGTCCAGCGAGCTCGCGCTCCTCACCTGGCAGAGTCGCGTCCTCGCGTTGCTCTACGAGCGCGCGTTCCCCGCGGACCGCGCGGGCGCGTGGCTGCCCGGCAAGCTCCACCGCTAGTTAAAGACGCGGATGACGTCCACCACGGGCGCGCGGCAGACGGGGCAGCCCGCGTCGCCCGCCCGGCACCGGTCCGCGCAGGCCCGGCACGCGCGGTGGCCGCAGGGCACGAAGGCCGCGTTTTTTGTAGCGTCGAGGCACACGGCGCACAGAGTCTGGTCCTCGAGGGTCCGCGTCATGCGGACGGCCTCGGCCGCCCGCGTCTTCTCCGTCTTCTGGAGCGACGCGACGCGCCGCCGCGCGTCCGCGAGCTCGCGCGAGAGCCGCGCGGCCGTGAGCTTCGACGCCTCGGCGGCCTCGGCCGGGCTCAGGAACCGGAAGGCCGCCCCGCCGCCGTCGCCCGCGGCGAGGACGACGTCGTCGCGGCGGCCGCTGTCGAAGAGGAGCTCGTGGCGCGGCGGCAGCCACCGGCGCACGAGGCGCGGCTTCAGCGCGACGACGGTCGCCGTGAGCCCGCCGACGAGGGCGATGTGCCGGTCGACGAGGGCCGCGGGCGTCCTCGCGTTCGTCTCCGCCGCGCGGCGCCACGACTCCGACGACTTCTCGCAGTAGTTCTCGTGGTCCTCGAAGCCTTCGAGGGTCGCCGGCGACACGACGCGGCCGCAGGCCATGCAGCGCGCCGACTCCCGGAGCTGCCGCTGCTGCGGCGACAGCTGCGCCTTCTTCGGCGCTCTCTTGCCCTCGGCGGGCTTCTTCTTCTTCTTCTTCTTCGGCGCGGCTCGTCGGGCCGCCGGCGCCGCCGCCTGGTCGAGCTCGACCTCGTCGGGCGACTCCTCCGCCGAAGGCGCGGACGACTCGCCGCCCACGTACTTGAGGAACCACATCTCCTTCCTGCGCGCTAGGGTGGAGGCATCCTGGCAGTGCCCATCGACGAAGCTTTTAGTGTACGGGCAGCAACTTGGAGACGTTTGCCCTCGGTGCCGCCGGGTTGAACTCGCAGTGGAGAGTCCTACGTATGCTCCGAGCAACCATGCTCAAGCTCTGCTGCGTCGCCCTCGCCGCGGCCACGTCGGCGCTGCAGCAGTTCTCGTACCTCGAGAACGGCGTTCGCCTCGCCCCCGCCGCGCCGGAGACGGCGCCATCCGTCGCCGCGCCGCCCGTCGCCGTCGACGCGGACCGCCGCGCCGTCATCGGCAGCAGCCGCTGGGTGACGCACGCGCCGCCGTCCTACTTCCTCCAGGACAAGCTCGCCGTCAAGGGCGTGCGGGCCAACTGCGACGTCGGCGAGCCCGTCGACGCGACGCGCCCGCTGGTCAAGGTCGGGGCCGTCGCCGCGGGCGCGTGGAGTTGCACGGCGGGCGGCTGGCCGAGCCCGAACCCGCGCACGTCGACGGAGACCTTCTACGTGCTCGAGGGCGAGGGGTCCGTCGTCGACGAGGACGGCACGCGCCATCGCTTCGGCGCGGGCGACGTCGTCGTGCTGCCGCAGGGCTGCCGGGGCCGCTGGGACGTCCACGCGCACATCCGCAAGGTCTGGTCCGTCCACACCCACGACGCCGTCCCCGGCGCGTCGACCATTCCTGTTGTTATGACGCCGGCGGCGTCGAGCGGCGGCAAGGTCTACGGCAACGGCCTCACGACCGTCGACGTCTACACCGCGGCCCCGGGCTCGACGGAGGTGGCCGACTCGCCGACGGAGGTCCTCTTCGTCCTCGAGGGCGCGGCCTTCGTGACCAACGTCGACGGCTCGGCGATCCGCTGCCTCGCGGGCGACACCGTCGTCCTCCCGGAAGGGTGGTCGGGCCGCTGGGACGTCATCGAATCGCTGAAGGCCGTGCGGACATCGGTGCGTCAATCATAATGCGCTCGCCAAAGCCGAGGTCGCCGCGTAAGGAGATTCGCGCTATCTAGACCTCCACTTCAGGAAGAAACGGACGCTGGCAGGTCTGGCTGACCCGGCGCGCCCTACAAAAAACCGACGCTGCTCGTCCTAATACATGGGCTTCACCGTCGACGCGCGGCTCTTCTTGCGCTCGTGCGCCTGGTCCCCCGTCGACTCCGGCGGCGGCGCGCGGGCGACGTGGGGCGAGTCGCAGGCCGTGTAGACGACGGCGTAGAGCGACATGAGCGCGGGGACGGAGATGATCTTCTTGTGCGCGCCGTTGATGGTGACGGCGATGGTGAGCGAGTGGAACGTGCCGACGGCCGTCGCGTAGACGTCGTCGCGCGGCCGGAGCTTCATGTGGCCGCGGAGCTCGCGCTTGAACTTGGCCTCGACCTTGTCCGCGAAGCCGCAGCCCAACAGGAACGCGTTGCGACCGCTGACCATCTTCTTGAGCATCGTCGACGAGAACTCGTGGGGCAGCACCTTGAGCGTGTCGCGGACGACCTGCTCGATCTCGTGGACGCGGTCGAGGCAGTAGTCGCAGGCCTCGGGCGGGAGCGCCGCGAGGCGCCCGGACGCCGTGTCGATGGAGCAGAGCTGCGCGAAGAGCGTGATCCACTGGAGCGCCGTCTCGTCCTCCTCGACGCCGTGCGTCGACGCCGTGCCCTCCAGGCGCTGGACGACGCCCAGCAGGAAGGCCTTGTACTTCTTCTTGACCGTCCGCTTGTCGCCGAACTTGCGGCGGAAGTGCATCAGGACGAAGGTCGCCAGGGGCAGCCGCGGCCGGCCCGACGCGTCGGCCTTGCCGTCGAGGACCATCTTCTCCCGGTAGATCTCCGCGATGGTCTCGACGACCATGTGGATGCGCATGGAGGTGATCGTCTTCGCGTGCTCCAGCAATCGCGACGCGCGGACGCGCAGGCGGTGCCGCTTCTTGCCCTTGAAGACCGCCGCGTCGGGCGCCGAGATGCCGACGACGGGGATCGCGACCTTCTGCTTCTCGGAGCCGCCGGAGAGCAGGGGCGGCGCGTCGTCGCCCGACGCGAAGACGACGCCGACGGCGCCGGCGTCCTGCGCGTCCCTGGCCGCGTCCATCATGGCATCGACGGTGTCGAAGCCCGCGTCGTCGATGAGCGCGACGCGGCCCGCGACGCCGTCGTCGCGGTCGTGTGTCCCCGGGCTCTTGGCGGCCGCGCGCGACTTCCGCTTCGGCTCGCGTTTGGCCTTCTCCGGGGGCGCCGCGGCCTCGGCCTCGAGGACCTCGTCCTCCTTCGCCGGCGCCGGCGCCGCGGGCGCCGGCGCCGCGGGCTCCGTCGGCGCGGGCACCGGCGCCGTCGCGGCGAAGACGTCCGCCAGCGGCGCCGGCTCGGGCGCCGACGGCGCCCGCGGCTCGCGGGGCGGCGGCTTGAAGGGCACGACCTCGGCCTCCTCGAGGACGCTCAGGTCCGACGACCCCCAGGCGGCGGCGGGCGTCTGGAGCAGCGGCTCGCCGCGGTCGTCGTGGAGCTCGTCGCCGCCCGACCACGCCTCGGGGAGCTGCGGCGCGTCGCCGGCCATGAGATCCCCGTAGATGAGGTCGAAGCCCTTGGACAGGAATTCCACGTACTCGTCCAGTTCCACGGTCTCCGTCCACTGGTCGCAGAGCTGGAAGACCGCGAAGAGGTACGTCTCCTTCGTCACGCGGCCCTCGCCGTCCGCGTCGCACCGGAAATCTTCCAACGCCGTCGGGTCCTCGTCCTCGGGTTTCGTCGCGACGCGCGACTTGGGCGACAGCGTGTCCTGGTCCAAGAGGCGCAGGAGCCGCCGGTGGAAGGTCTTGTACTCGTCGAAGGAGAGCCACTCGTTGTGGTCCGCGTCGTCGAAGAGCTTCGACCCCCACCACCAGCGCTCGAGCCTACCAAATGCGTCGGTGACGATTTCTCGTCGTTTTCCCGGTCAAAATCTCTCGAAAATCGTCTCGGCCGCGGGACCCTGGCTCGAGCAGCTCGCAGATCCTCGGCTCCTCGCGGATGGCCTCGCGCTTCCGCTGATTCTCCTCGCTGTAGAGCTCGATGGCGCCGTCCGTGAAGACGTTCTTCTCGTCGTGGGGCAGGTTCGCGTAGGTCTCGACGGCCCGGGCCGCCTGCTCGCGCATCTTCTTGCGCCGGAGCTCCAAAAGCGCCTCGCGGTCGCCCTCGGGCAACGCGTTCAGCTCCATCTGCAGGGCGTTGGCCTGGCGGACGAGGGCCGGCGAGCCCATGATGAGCGCGCGGAGCTTCTTCGCGCGCCGCCTGTCCGCGGCCCGGGGCAGCTTTTGCCACGCGTCGAAGGCCGCGACGATGGCTTTGACCGTCGGCGGCGGCGCGTGGACGTTGAGCTCCGCGAGCAGGGGGGCGACGCTCGGCGCCTCGTCGTCGAGGGACCGGCGCACGCGCCGCCCGTCGACGAGCTGGAACCGGCACGCGGCCGCGACGGCGTCGAGGCCCGGGGCCTCGGCCTTGGAGCCGAAGCCCACGGCCTCGGACGCCTCGGCGGGGTCGACGTTCTCGACGAAGCGCGCCACGTCCTCGACGTTGCACTCGTCCAGGTCCTTGCGCGTGCCGGCGAGCGTGTTGCCCGACACCTTGAAGGAGAGCTGGCGAAGCAGGGCGCGCGCCGACGCCTGCTCGCTCGACGCCGCCTTCGCCGACGACGGCGACGTCGGCGCCGAGGCCGCGCCGCCCATGGTCCGCGGAGCTGCCCCGGCGTCTAGGCGCGGGCTGGCGCACTCTTGCTGCCCATGATCACGGGTGGCGTCTCGTTACGACGAGGAGTTTCATCACCGCACCGCGCCTTCACGATGCCCTCAGTTACGCCTCGGGCGTCGCGGACCGCGACTTGGCCTGGATGAGCGAGTCGCGGCCGCCGGGGAGGTCCTTGGGCCGCCGCGGGACGGGGTCGGCGACGGTGATGCCGTCGTAGACCCACTTGATGTGGGCGGCGTCGAGGCTCGCCGCGAGCATGGCCTCGAGGGGCTCGCTCTGGGGCATCTCCGACAACAGGTCGTCGTCGTCCTCGTCGACGCCGGCGAGGGTTAGGGCCGCGAGGACGATGCGCGTGGACCAGTCCTCGTGCTGGGGGTCGTAGGTGAAGGCGACGTGGCCGCTCCGGGGGATGCCGTCCTGGTTGAGCCACGTCGTCGGCAGGCTCCAGCCCTCGACGCGGGGCATGTCGAGCTTCCAGCGCAGCGTCGGGTTCCGCCAGACGGCCTGCTCCGCCTCGTGGAGGTGCACGAGCATGCGCACGACCTGGCGGTCCTCGCGGAGCCCCAGGTTGAGCGAGTAGGGCCCGTCGGGCTTCAGCGGCGACCAGATGTTCAGCGTGCCCAGGCGGAAGATGGCCTCGGCGCGCATCGTCGGGTCCAGCACCGCGAAGACCTCGTCGATGTTGTACAAATCGACGACGCGGCTGTGGAGCATGATGACCAGCTCGACCTGGGGCCGCAGCAGCTTCAGCACATCGCGGTTCCGGAGCTTCGGGCCGTCGAAGAGCTGCCAGCGCCGCAGGAGCGTGCAGGCCTGGGCCGCGGAGAACCAGCAGCCCGCCAGGAGCAGGTGGAACTCGTTGAGGCGCGCCAGGATCAGCTCCGTGTCCGCCGCGGATTTCGCCGCGCCCGCGCCCGAGATCATCATCCGCGCGATGGTCTTGAGCTTGTTCAGCTTCGACTTGCCGGACTTGGACGACGCCCGCAGCATCTCCGAGCCGCCGCCGAGGGCCGGGCTCGCGGGCTTCTTCCCGACGGACCGCGTCGTCGCCTTGGGCGTCGCCGACGGCGTGCCGTCGGGCGTCGGCTCGTCGGTGTCGGGCGTCGCGGGCTTGCGCCGCTTGAGCATCTCGAGGGGGTTGCGCTCGCCGCCGCGCGCGATGGTGCCGTCGCGCGCCGCCGCGCGGCGCTGGCCCGGCGACCCGCCGGCGCCGCCGGCCGCCGGCGCCGCGCCGTCGTCCGGGAACTGCGGCCGCCGGCCGTACGACGGCGGCGACGGCGACCCGCCGCGGTTCAGGCGGTGCCGCGCGCGCTGCTCCTCGCGCGCGGCCTCGACGCCGCCCTCCTCGCCCTTGAACCAGGACTTGAACCGCTCGGCCGTGTCCTGCGACACGGCGTTGATCGACTGCATGCGCGGCTTGTACGTGGACCGGCGGTGGTCGCCCCCGGCCGCGCCGCCCTTGCCGACGTCGGGCATGGCCTGGGCTAGTTTCTGCTGCGCCTCCATGAGCGAGTCCTGGGCCGCCTTGTCGCCGTCGTCCTCCGCGGCCTCGCCGCCGGGCGGCCTCGCGGGCTGGCGCGCGACCTTGGACATGCGCGTGGACCGCATGGCCCGGTCCGCGGCGTCCTCCTTGGGCGCGTCGCCGCCGACGACGACCATGTCGACGGTGCGCTCGACGAAGGCCGCGCCGAGGCCGAGGCCCATCTTCGAGATGCGGCTCGCGCGCTGCGCCGCGGACGACCGCCGGCGGCCGTCGGAGGGCGCGGGCCGCGGCCGCGGCGGCCGCTTCTCCTCGCGCGGCGTCTTCGCGCCCTCGACGGCGAGCTGGAGGCAGCGGTCGTCGACGTCGTCGGAGATGGCCGCGACGGACAACAGCTGCGAGAAGTGCGCGCGCGTCATCGGCTCGGCCGTCCGCGGCGGCCGCGTCATCTTCACGAAGTCGAACTCGAGCAGGCCCTTGGGGCTCGGGCCCAGCCCGTCGAGCAGCTCGTCGCAGATCTCCACGGCCGAGCCGTCGAGCGTCTCGTTGCGGAAGCCCGACCGGTTGCCGTGCTGCGACGTGTCCACGTAGGGGTAGTGGAAGCAGTTCTCGTCGAAGGCGCCGCTCTCCAGGGACCGCTTGGCCCGCGCCACGACGCGGTGGCGCTCGAAGCGGTTCGCCTGGAGCAGCGCGACGAGCACCTCGCGCTCCTCCATCTTGTCGAGCCTCAGCGTGTAGTGGCCCGCGGGCATGTCGATGAGGAGCTGGAAGCGCTGGCCCATGGCGCGCTGGAGCCGGCTCCGGTTCGTCGACTTGGGCAGCATGGCGCGGATGAAGGCCTGCACGTGCAGCGGGCTCGCCATCCGCGGCAGCAGCTTCGCGATCGCCGCGACGGGGTCGAGCAGCTCCGCGACGAGCGCGGGGAAGAGGCGCGCGGCCGTGTCGTGGCCGAGCACGAGCGACGGCAGCGCCATCTGCAGCACGAGCAAATGGTTGTCCGCGGCCTCCGCGACCTGGAGCACGTCCTGGATCGCGCCGAGCGACGTCGCCCAGCCGACGACGCCCGCCTGCGTCGGGAAAAGAGTGATTCAACGTCGCTTCAACGTGAGTGTTTCGCGCGCGCGCGTGTTTAAGAAAGCACCCACGCTTCGAGACCGTTCCGAGAGAGGATCGCTCGTCGAAAAATCAGCCGAAACGAGGGGAAAACGGCCGAGATCGGAGCCTTTGAAATTGGGAATCTCGCGCTCTCTTCCCGCCCCGACGCCCGCCTGCGTCATGGGCTCGTCCATGCCCAGCTTCACGACGGCCTTGGCGAAGCAGAGGCGCAGGACGCCCGCCTCGGGCAGCGTCTGCGCGAAGTCCTCGCCCGTGGCCTCGTCGAAGACGACGAAGCGGCCGCCCGCGTCGTCGCGCGTGCGGCCCGCGACCTGGGCAGCACAAGAGTGATTCAACGTCGCTTAAACGTGAGTGTTCCGCGCGCACGCGTAACGAAAAACACATCCACGCTTCGAGACCGTTCCAAGAGATGATCGCTCGTCCAAAAATCAGCCGAAACGAGTGGAAAACGGCCGAGATAGGAGCCTTTGAAGTTGGGAATTTCGCTCTCTTGTGCTGCCCTGCCCGCGACGGCGCGGAGCGCGAGCGCGACCTGCATGAACTCGCCGATCTCCAAGCGCCCCGTCGCCTTGAGCTGGCTCCAGTTGTCGACGAGGGGCAGCGTGTCCGCGAGCGCGTGCCGCGGCGTCCGCGCGAAGCCCGACCCGTCGGCCGTCCGCTCCGTCACGTACTCGACGAGGCCGAGGTGCTCCAGCAACGCGTCGAGCTCCCGCCGGTAGAGGAAGGGCACGTCGTCGCCGTCGCGGTGCGGGAAGAAGTCGAGCAGCTCGTCGCGGTCGAGCGACGCGAGCCGCGTGACGACGTTGTCGAGCGCGCGCGAGTGCGCCTCGTCGTACGCGTCGCCCGTCGACGGCCGCGCGCGCGCGCCCGTCCACTCGATCTTCGTCCGGATGCGCTGCGACGCGCCCCCCGGCGGCGTGAGGTAGCAGCAGTCGATGGGCGGGCAGGGCCGCGTCGCGTCGCCCTGCAAGATGTCGCGCGCGAGGCAGTACAAAATGGGCACGGAGAGGTCGAGCGTGTAGTCGTCGTTGATGATCCAGCGCTCGCCGATGGAGCCGCCGTGGAATGAGCAGTCCCGCAGGCTCAGGTGGGCCCGGTGGTCCATGCGCGTGAGCACGCGGAGGAGCGCCTGGCCTCCCGTGACGCCCACGGGGTTGCCGTCCATGACGAGCAGCTCGAGCGCCGACATGCGCCCCAGGAGCGCGACGGACATGGCGAAGGCCGCCTTGGGCCCCAGCCCGTTGTTCGACAGGTCCAGCACCTTGAGCACGCGGTTCTTCAACAGCGAGTTGCCGAAGACGACGCCCTCCTCCGCGAGCGAGTTGAACGCCAAATTCAGGTGCGTCACGCAGTGGTTCGTCGACAGCGCCTTGCCCAGGGCCACGGCCACGCTCCCGCGGATCATGTTCCAGGAGATGTCCAGCCGCTTGCAGGTGCACTCGTCGGAGCCGATCCACGACGCGAGCGACGGCCGGTCGGACGCCGCGGGCGCGTGGTCCACCGCGGAGCCGATGGAGTTCTTCGCCAGGTTCCAGCGGCTCAGCACGAGGTTCCGGTTCCGCAGCGCGCGCTCGAGGAAGAGGGCGACGTCGTCGTCGTCGAGGTGGCAGTCCGCGGTCTCGAGCTCCTCGATGGCGCAGTCGGCCTGGGCGACGAAAAGGGTGCGACGTTCCCGAAGGCTCCTCTATCTCGGCCGCGTTCCACTCGTTTCGGCTGATTCTTGGACGAGCGATCATCTCTCGGAGCGCCCTCGAAGCGCGCATGCTTTGTGTGGAACATTCAAGTTGAATAGAAGTTGCATCACCCTTTCGCGGCCCCGCGGTCCGCGTTCGCGAAGAGGTGGCCCAAACTCCGCGCGGAGTGCTTGAAGATGTCGTTGCCGCTGATGTTCAGCGACTGGAGCTGGGGCACGTCACACAGCGCCTCGAGGACCTCGGCCATGGTCCGGTCGCCGAGGTAGTTGTAGCTCATGTCGAGGTGGAGCAGGTTCGGCAATTTCCCCACGCAGCACGCGAACGCGCGCGCGAGGCGCTCGCCGACGCCGAGCTGGGCCATGTTGATCTCCGTGGACCGCATCTTGCGCAGCAGGAACCCCGCGCGGGGCTGCAGGTCCTTGTCGACGCACTCGGCCAGGAAGAGGCTCCGCGCGGAGAACTGCGGGCCGTCGGCCGCGTCCGCGACCTGGAGCCGCGGCAGGTGGAGCCCGTCGATGCGCCGCCGGAGCGGATGCTTCTCGGCCGCCGCCTCGTCGCCGATGGCCTGGGGGTGGTCGTACTTGTCCTCCTCGACGGCCGCGTGCCGTCCGAACGGGTCGGACTCGTCCAAACTCGCGCCGTCCTCCTCCGTCGCCTCGAGCTCGTGGAGGTCCCGGTACCGCGCCTCGACCTCGTCGCCGGCGAGCACGTCCTCGAACTGGGCCGTGCGCGACGGCTTGTAGGTCGGGCTCGCGTTGCTTTTGGTCGGCGACAGCTTCCCGGGGCTGCCCGGCACGTTCGCGGGCAGGCTGTAGCACTTGGCCCGCGTGAGCTCGCGGTAGACGCTGTAGAAGGACGACTGGTCGCTGCCGTAGTAGTGCTCGGGCCCGGCGGCGGCGACGTCGGCGCCGATCTCCTTCTCGAAGCGCGGCGACATGTTGATGAGCTCCGTGTCCACTCCCGACGCGACCTGGGCCTTGCCGCCGAAGCCCTTCTTCAGGGACTCGGCGCGCTTCAGGGACACGAAGCTCCCGGCGATGAACGACATGGGGGCGGCTCCTTTTTTTTGGTGCGTCGCGGGGTTTTATAGCCTCAGGGCGTGTCCATGCTCTTCTTTGCAGCGGCGTTTTTAAGGAAAGATCATGAGTCGCCCTAGGGATCGAGGTTGCACCTCAGATCACCTCGAGCGGCACGGTTCGCATAGGGACTTGCACGGGGCCCGCTAGGAGCGGTCTTCTAACTGGGGCGCGCTCGACGACGCCTCGAGCTCGCGCGCGACCGCCGGCGGCGAGTTCGCGGGCGTCGCGGCGGGCGTCGTGTAGGGCGTCACGCCGCCGGAGCCGACGAGGTGCGTCGACGGCTGCTTCGGGAGCGCCGGCGCCTCGTCGCAGGCCGGCGCGGGCGCGGGCGCCGCGTCGGCGTGCGCGCGCGCCATGCGCTCCATTCGGATCGACGTGCGGACCGTGTGGGCCACCTGGCGGAGCTTGCGCCGCGCGTTCCAGGTCTTGAGGTTCTGGTAGGTCTCGTCGAGGTGCTTGACGACGAGGGCGTGCTCGCCCATCTGGAACCAGGGGTGGAGGAGCGCCTGCTCCGCGGTGAGCCGCGATTCGACGTCCTTCGTCATGAGCTTGGCGATGAGGTCCTTGGCCTCGTCCGACACGTGGTCGAAGGTCACGGGGTCGAACTTCCAGTTGTTTCGGCGGATGTCGTCGAAGAGCGCGCCCTGGTCCATGTCGTTGTAGGGGTCGAAGGGCGGGAGCCCGTGGAGCAGGTTGTACGCGATGACGCCCACGGCCCAGCAGTCCGTCTTGGGGCCGTAGGGCGGGTTGCCCTCGACGATCTCGGGCGCGAGGAACTGGGGCGTGCCGCACTGCGACTTCATGGCCCGCTCGTCGTCGACGTGCGCCGCGAGGCCGAAGTCGACGAGGTGGATCGTCGTGTCGTCGTCCTTGCTCGCCAAAATCAGGTTCTCGGGCTTGAAGTCGCGGTGGCAGAGGCCGCGCCCGTGGAGCCAGGAGCAGGCCTCGAGCATGACGAGCACGACCTGCCGCGCGTCGTGCTCCGAGTAGATGACCTTGTCGAGCAACCGGTCGAAGAGCTCGCCGCCCTCGAGGAGATCCGTGACGATGTAGGCCACCTGCTCGCACTTATCTTCAAAATAGTCGTAGAGGTGGAGCACGTTCGGGTGGGCGCGGATCTCGTGGAGGATGATGATCTCGCGCTTGATGTTGTCGACCTGGTGCCCCTGAAAAATTCACCATGGGAACGACCTTGACCGCGAACTTCTGGCTCGGGTCGTCCCGGAGGGCGCAGCGGTAGCAGCGGCCGAACTGGCCCTCGCCGAGGAGGTTCGCGTCGCTGATGTCGATGTCGTACTTCTCCAGCATGGCGTCGTCGTCGGGCACGTCGGCGAAGTGGGCGTGGAACGCCGCCGGCGCCGCGGACGCGCCGGCGCCCATGGCGGCGCGGGTGGCGCGAGGGGCGTCGCGCCGCGGCGCGCGCACTCGCCCGAGTGTCCGCGGCGCCTGGCTCAGAACCCGGCGGCGCGCACTTGTCGCTGAGCAACGCTGCCCGTCGAGAATGCGCGGCGAAGCGATCAATGTCTGTGCAAGAAGGTAAGATATAACGGTGCTGCGTTACAGCTTCACCTTTATCCCAGCCAAGACCCGCTCAGGCTCAGGGTGTAGCCTCCGCGCCCACGACCGCTCGAAGATGGCCATCAGCCCCGTGAAACAAATGGCGCTGCGGTGGCTGCTGATCGCTGCCATAACACGCGCGGCGCACCTCGCGAACGAGAGCCAGCGCCAGTGGGCGGAGCGCCTCGCGTCGTCCTTCGACGCCCGCGGCGCCGCAATCCGGACCTGGCGGTCCGCGGCGCCCCTGCCGCGCGCGTCGCGGCCCTGGGTATTCTTCCACCAGCGCAAGGCGGGTGGGTCGAGCGTAAGAAAGGCCGTCGCCGCGGCCGCGAAGAGGGCTGGGCTCGCGCGCTGGATCCCGTGCTTCGACGGCGTCGATTGCGCGACCTTCGTCGCGCCGACGGAGATCGGCGCCCTCGGTAAAGCGACGGTGCTCGGCGGCCACCTGCGCTGGCCGACAGTCGTCCAGAGCCTGTACATCAACGCGACGCGCCGGCCGACGCTAGACCATCCGCGGCCGGCCTTCGACTGCTACACGGGGTTCCGGGAGCCCGTGTCGCGTGTCGTCTCCTGCTGGAACTACCGCTTCCGCCAGCGCGGCGGGAAGCTCTTCCGCGGCGACGCTTGGGACCTCGCGGCGCTGCCCGTATCGAACGCGTCGAGCTATTTGCGTTTCGGCGAGAGCATCTACGGCGAGGGCTGCAACAACGAGGGGCTCCGCGTGCTCAGCGACGCGGGCGGCGGCGAGGCCGTCAACGGGCTGACGGCGGGCGACGATTTGGACGCCGACGGTGACGGCTGGGCGCCGGGCGCGGCCGCGGCGTTCCGCCAGGCGCTCGCGCGCGCGTCATCCTGCGTCGTCGGCGTCCTTGAGCGCTGCGAGGAGACGGTCGAGGTCCTCGTCGCCCACTTCCCCTGGCTCGCGGGCCTCTCCTGCGACCTCCACGCGAACAACGCGTCGCTCCACGGCCCCCCGCCGCCGCCGGCGCACGCGGCCGAGATCATGCGCCTCAACGCGCTCGACGGTCTCCTCTACGACGTCGCGAATAGACAGCTCGACGCTCAGCTCGCCGTGGTCCGCGCCGCGAGGGGGCGGCGCCGCGAGTAATAACTAGCGGTCACGCCGTCGACACTGAAGCGACGGGGAAGTTTGGTATGAAGAGACCTACGGGCGAAATTAAGGGACGAAAAAAAGGCACGATCAAAGCGCGCGAGTTGCTGCGTTACGAGAAGAAGCGCCAGGGGAAACAGGTGCGCGCTGCAGCGGCCCGCGCTGATCTCGCGCTCGCTTTAGCCCCCGTTTTGGCATTCTTCGGCTTCATATTGTTCATGGCGATCACTGATAAACGCGCCTGACCATGTGCCGCGATCTTGCGGGCCGGCTCTAAGTTACTACTAGGTCCGTCTAAGGAGGCCCCGGCGCCGCGCCCTCGACAGTTAGAACCGGAGCCCCGTGCGGACGTGGTGGTCCGTCTCCTCGTCGAGCTGCTTGCGCGCCTCCTCCTGGACGGCCATGTCCTGCTGGGCCTTCTTGTCCATCTCGCGCGTCGAGAGGCGGCCGTCCGAGTTCCACGCGACGCGGCCGTCGGCGGCCTCGGACTCGCGGGGGATCTTGAACTTGACGAAGATGACCTGGTGGTGCTCGAGGACGACGTCGGCGCCGAGGCGGCGCACCTTGCCCTTGCGCCGGACCTGCTCCTCGGAGCCGCAGGCGACGTAGTCGGCGTAGTCGCAGATCTCCGCGACCTCGAAGTTGCGCCGCATGACCTCGTGCACGCCCCCGCAGAAGCCGATGACCGTCGTGCCGTCGCGCACGAACCAGGCGCGGACCTCGTCCGGCGAGCACGTGAAGAGCAGGATGAGCTGGAGCGCGTCGAGGGGCGCGCCGAGGAGCGCCGGCGCCGCGGACGCGTGGTCGACGTTCGCGTCCAAATAGGCCTCGAGCGGCGGCCGCGCGCGCATGTGCTCCTCGACCGGCGGCGGCGTCGGCGTCTCCCGCAGGATCTGCAGCCGCTTCTCGAAGGCGCCGCTGTAGACGACGCAGTACCGCGGGTTGATGCCGAGCTTCGTCGCGCGCGCCTCGACCTGGGCAGGAAAAGGGTGCGAAATTCCCAACTTCAAAGGCTCCTCTCTCGGTCGTTTTCCGCTCGTTTCGGCTGATTTTTGGACGAGCGATCATCTCTCGGAGCGCTCTCGAAGCGTGGGTGCTGTTTCCGAAACGCGCGCGCGCGGAACACTCACGTTGAAGCGACGTTGAATCACCCTTTTCCTGCCCTGGCCTCGACGGGCTTGACGAGGTCCGCGGGCACGGCTTTGCGGAGCCAGGGCCGGCAGTCGACGTTGATGGCGACGACCCAGGCCTTGTCCGTGAGCAGCCCCAAATCCTCGAGCCACGCGACCTCGTTGTCGCTCCACGTGCCCTGGCGGAGCGCGTGGAACGGGCCGCGGCCGCCCGCGTCGGGCTGCGTGAGGAAGTGCTGCGCGCGGAGCAGCGCCTCCTTCTCGCAGACGACCCACTCGCCCGCGCGCGTGTCCCGGAGCACCTGGATGCGCCGCTTGAGCTTCCAGACGTCGTGGAGCCGGCACGCGTTCGCGACGTAGAGGAGGTCGCGCGCCGGGTCCACCGTCGTCGCCTGGTGCGTGACCTCGTCGCCCTCGAAGGCCCGGAGCACGACCATGACGACGTCGGCGCCCGCCGCGCCGGGGCAGAGCTCCAAAATCGCCTCGTGCGGGTCCATCGTCGGCTCGTCCGAGACCTTCGCGCCGTCGGCCTCGCAGAGCGCCTCCTCGCGGGGGCAGCGCAGGCGCGCCATGGCGTGGGACGGGCAGTCGCTCAGCGCGTAGGTCACGGGCCGCGCGCTCGTCGGCCTGGGCAGGACAAGAGTGCGAAATTCCCAACTTCAAAGGCTCCTCTCTCGGCCGTTTTCCACTCGTTTCGGCTGATTTTTGGACGAGCGATCATCTCTCGGAACGGTCTCGAAGCGTGGATGCTTTTTCCAGAACGCGCGCCCGCGGAACACTCACGTTGAAGCGACGTTGAATCACCCTTGTCCTGCCCTGTCGCCGGCATGTAGAGCTGGCAGAGCCACTCGAACTCGGGCGTCCGATGTTCCGAGCGGCCGCGGTTCACGCGCCGCGTCTCGCCGAGGAAGGGGCTCGCGGACGTGCGCCGCCCGGCGAGCGCGTTGAAGAGCGTCGACGTGCCCGCGTTGGGCCGCCCGAGCAGCGCCACGTGCAGGTTCGACCCGTCGCGCCGCCCGAACTGGGACGGCTGCATCAGCACCTGCGTGTCCAAGTTGTCGAGGCGCGTGCGCTCCTTGACGTGGGCGAGCATGGACTGCATGGCCGCGAGACGGGCCGCGCCGCCGGCGAGGCGGCGCGTCGTCCCGGTTGCGACCAGCGCGCGCTCGGGCAGCGCGCTTTACGAAAGTTCAATTTGGCTCCCTCGTTGAACTGATGTTGAATCGTATTGAACGACGAGGCATCGAAGTGAACCTGCTCACGCTCGCGCCGTCGTCGAGCCGTCACGAGCCGTCGACCGCGCCGTCCAATTGTTGCAACACACGGCAAACATGCTGCGCCGCGGCGTCGCGCTGCTGCTCCTCGCGCACGTCGCGCGCGCCCTCGACGTCGCGCGGCGGCGCGCGCTGCGGCGCGCGGTCGCCGGGCCGGCGGCGCTCGTCGGCGCGCGCTGCGGCGCCTTCGAGAACGCGATCCCCGAGAGCGCCAAGTACGCGGACCGCACGAAGCGCAAGGGCCCGGAGCCCAAGGACCTCGGCGTGCGGAGGCGGCAGGTCCTCGACGACGAGGGCGACCCGGTGACCGTCGTCGGCCTCAGGGCAGGAAGAGGATGATTCAACGTCGCTTCAACGTGAGTGTTCCGCGCGCGCGCGTTTCGGAAACAGCACCCACGCTTCGAGAACGCTCCGAGAGATGATCGCTCGTCCAAAAATCAGCCGAAACGAGTGGAAACCGACCGAGATAGGAGCCTTTGAAGTTGGGAATTTCGCACCCTTTTGCTGCCCAGGTCGGCCTCAAGGAGTGCGACGGCAAGCCGCACTGCTTCAGCACGACGGGCGACGCCACCCTGGAGTCGCGCCTCGTCAAGGGCGTCGACGGCCTGCTCCGGCCCTGGGTCCCCGCGGCCGGCGACGCGACGCCGCTCCGGACCGTCGCCGCCGTCGTCCGGGCCTACGAGCCGGGGCAGAACGGCGTCGACGGCGGCGGCTTCAAGATCTTCGCGGCGCGCGACGACTACGTGTACGCGCAGTTCGAGAGCCTCAAGGCCGGCTGGCTCGACGACGTCGAGTTCGCGCTCGCGCCGTCCGGCTCCGGCGTCCTCGTGCGGTCGAGCGCGCGCTACGGCGTGCTGGACGTCGGCGTCAACGCGATCCGCCTCAACGCCATCGCCGCCGCGCTCCGCGCCAAGGGGTGGACCATCGGCGCCATCGACGCGAAGCAGTACCCGGACTACTTCGTCGGGAACGACGAGGCGCGCGCGTCCGTCGCCGGGGAGCAGGTCAAGGCGAGCAACGTGTTTAATCGCTGACTCGCGACACAAGCCGGAGCACGAAGAGACGTCCGTTCTTCTGTGAGTCGCGGCTGCCGCAGCGGCGAGCGCACAGCCGACGACTCGGGACCCTTAAGTCGCGACGCTCCCCGCGTCTCTCGGCGAGAGCCGCAGCGGCGGGAGCTCGGCCGCGCCGTCGCGCGGCGCGGGCTCCTCCGCCGCGGGCGCCGCCGCGGCGTCGTCGTCCGCGGGCAGCCGCGGCCTGCCGCCCGGGCGCCGGTGCTTCGCGAGGCCCGGGTTCCGCAGGAGCGTGAGCGCGAGGCCGAAGCGGTTCCGCGCGCGGCGCCGCGCGGGCGGGTCGTCGGACGTGTCGCGGAGCGCGCGGCACGCGACGAGGACGTGCGGGTTCGAGTGGCGGTGGTGCGCCCAGAGCATGCCGCAGAAGGCGCCGTAGCCCGAGTCGAGGGACCGCAGCTCCTCGGGCAACAAGCTCGAGTCGAAGAGGAAGACGGCCTGGAGCGACCAGATAATAAAGTAGCAGAGCCGCATGAACGCGCCCCAGGTGCCCGTGATGACGCCGTAGACGAGCCAGCCCGCGAAGCAGAGCGTGTAGAGGCCCCGGTCCAGGACGACGGCGCCGTCCGTCGCCCGCTTCTTGTAGAGGTAGGGTGTGACGATCGCGGACTTGATCGTCGTCGTGATGACGATGGAGTAGAGCCACCACTGCCACGTGAGCCAGTAGTTCAGGAGCGGCGGGTAGGTGAGGTTCACGGCGACGACGAAGCCGAGGAGCGCCAGGATGAGCCAGACCCAGGCCCAGGCCGAGATCACGTTGCCCAGCAGCGACGGCGCGGCGGAGATGGAGGACCGCGCGTACTTGGCGCTCCGCGCGGCGTCGCCGCTCTGGAGCGCGTCGAGGCCCTCGTCCCACTGGCGGAGCACGTAGAAGATGCAGGGGAAGGTCCAGCAGAACGCGAACCAGCAGCCGACGACCCACGCGTACTCCGCGGCCCAGCCGAGCTCGTTCATGTCCGCGACCAATCCGTCGCACGCCTTCCAGATGTCGTCGCACGCGGCGATGTCGTCGTCGATGGCGTCGAGCGTGCCGTAGGAGACGAGGCCCGAATTCGTCGAGAAGGCGCCCCCGCCGAGCTGGGAGAGCGCGGGGTCGAGCGCGCCGAGGACGCACGACAGCGCGAACGCCGCGGCCGCCGCGGACGCGTTCGCGCCGGCGCCGTCGCCGCACGTCGCCCCGGGCGGCGCGTAGGCCGCGACGACCGCGTCCCGCTCCGCGGCGACGCGGGACGCCAGCGTTTCGTTGCCCGCGACGCCGAGCGCGGTCGACGTCGCGTTGATCGCGTCGAGCGCGGCCGACAGCAGCGCGCGGTACGTCTCGAGCTGGCGCTTCTGGTCGTGGATCTCGTGCTTCACTTCCTTGACGTCGTCGACGGTGCCCCAGTAGGACGATGGGACGACGCCCGTGTGGATGAAGTAGACGGTGAGGATGACGGCGACGAACGCCGTCAGGTAGACGGCGACGACGAGCGCGGGCGGCCGCGACCGCAGCAGCTTGCGCTTGAGCTCCTCGAGGCCCGCCTCCGCGGCGCCGGCCCAGCCCGCGTCGCTCTCCGGCGCGACCTTGGGCGCCGCGCGGCCCGCGACGGCGCCCCGCAACGCGCCCGCGAGCCTCGCGACCAAGGCCTTGACCTGCTTCGCCGCGGACGCGGCGAACGGCTCCGGCGTCGCCGCGCCTTCCGCGGCTTCGGGCGACAGGTCGTGGAAGACGTCGCCGAGCCGCGCCGGGAAGTGGCCCGTCGCCGACGACAGGACGAGGTCGCCGCGGTCGTCGCGCTCGAGCGTATAACCTGGGTGGAGCCGGAGCCGCCGGACCCGCGCGGCGGCCGCCGGCGGCCGCGGCCGCGGCCGGAGCGCGCGCCGCACGTGGGCGACGCGCTGCGCGTCCCGCGCGCGCTCGTAGGCCGTCGCCTCCTCCGGGTCGCGCGCCGCGAGCGCCGCGAGCGCCGCGACGGCCGCGCCCCACGACGCCAAACCCACGACGGCGAACGGCAGCGCCTGTGTGCAAATCAACCAGTGGAACGCCCCGTCCAGCAAAAACTTCAAACCTCTCTATCTCGGTCAAATCGAAGTCGATTCGGCTGATTTTTGGACGAATCGATTGCTCTCGTCGAGTTTTCGAAGCACAGCCGAAGAAGTTGCGTCGAAACTGTCGCGTACGCCCATATTGAAGTCGAGTTGAAGATTTGAATTCGGCCCAGGGCAGCGCCAGCAGCCGCTCCTCGAGGCTCATGCGCGGGTGCCGCAGGATGCGGACCACGTCCTGCGCGCCGTAGGCGGCGCCGCCGCCGGCCGCGGCCAGGGACGCCAGGCGCCAGGACCGCGGCGCCCGCGGCTGGTTGCCCGCGCCGCTGAGGCCGCAGACGAAGCCCGCGGGCACGCTCACGGCGACGTAGAGCGCGAAGCCCTGGACGTCGCTCCAGTGGCTGCTCACGTTGCCGGAGAGCTGCCAGGCCGCGTCGAGCTCCGTGTAGAGCTTGTACCTACGGAGCGACGATGGACGCACGCGCGACGCGCCGCGCGGCGGCGCGGCGGCGCGCATGGTCCACAACGTGCCGCAGAGGCTCGACACGGACGCGACGGGCGCCAGGACGTCGTCGCCGTTCATGTCGACGCCGAAGAAGTGGCGCGGCGCCGCGGGCGGCGCGAGGTTCTTCGAGGCGGCCATGGTCGAGCGCGGGAACTTAGGCAAGGTTTACGGCGCGATCCATAATTAGCGCGGCGGTTGTGTCGTTTGAACCGACATTGAACTTCAACGTGAGGACTTAAAAGACGAAGGGGATGAGCGCCTTCGTCGCCGTGAAGGCGTCCTCCTGGTAGAACTTGCGGCGGTAGCGCTTGAGCTTGCCCCGGCTCCAGACGGCCATCTGCGCCGCGCCGACGGCCGCGAAGGCCGCGGCGCCGGGCGAGGAGAACGCGGCCGCGAACGACGCCCACGCGAGGATCTCGAAGGTGTAGTTCGGCGAGCACACGTACCGGAACGGCCAGGCCGTGGGGATCTTCGCCTCGCGCGACCCGTCGGCCCGGAGGCCCGCGAGGTGCAGGTGCGTGTAGGCGTTGAGCGCCTCGAAGAGGAAGAACGCGGCGACGGCGGGCCGCCACACGGCGACGTCGCCGCGGCGCGCGACGTCCCAGGCGACGAGCGCCGCCGCGGAGTAGTAGTAGCCGCAGTTCTTGAAGAGGTTCGAGAGCGGCATCGTCGCCTTGGAGAAGGAGTGGACGAACAGCGTCTCGAGGAACCGCTTCGCGAAGTGGAGCGTCCAGAGGCCCGTCGCGAGGTCCAGCGCCCGACTCGGCGCGGGGCTCGCGGCGGCCGCGACCGCGGGGAAGATGGCGATGGGGCCGCCGTACTCCGCGAGGAAGACCGTGCGCCAGGGCACGCGCGCGGCCATCGTCGGCGCGCGACGATCGGCGCGGCGCGACGGCGCGAGCTGTGTCGATGCGCGGCGCGGCGCGACGAAGGCGTGCGCATTGAGCTGCGTCGATGCGCGGCGCGGCGCGACGAAGGCGTGCGCATTGCACGCGAGGAGAGCCGTCAGAATGGTCGAGCGAACCATCGTACGCGTCGAGGCATTCGCAAGTTTGCGCAGTTTCTTGAAGGCAACAAAGCACGGTGAACCTCTCACTCAGACGATGGCCGCGTCGCTCGCCTTCCTCCCGGGCGACAACGACAGCGACGCTGCGATACCCCCGCTCGTATCGCGCCTCGACGGCCTGCTCCGCGAGAGCGACGCGTCCTTCGGCGCCGCCGTCGCCGGCGAGGCGCGCCTGCTGGACTCGTACCTCGCCTACCGGCGGCGGCCCTGGGAGCGGCCCGGCGCCGCGGCGGGCCTCGGCGCCCTCGACGAGGCCGCGCTCTGCGTCTTCGCGCGCTGCGCCGCGCCCGGCGGCGCGCCGCCGGACGCCGCGCGGCTCCTGGGCGTCGCGGCGGTCTTCGGCGGCCGCGCGCGCGAGTTGGCGCGCCGCGTGGGATCCTCAGAGCGA
>NW_008705568.1:1528068-1544074 GCF_000186865.1 Aureococcus anophagefferens | reverse complement strand
CTGCCCCGCCGCCGCCGCCGCCGCCCGCGGCGGCGCCCGCGGCGGCGCCGCCGCGGGCGGCCCCGCGGGACGACTCCCTCGCGGCGCTCAAGGCCAAGGTCGCCGAGTGCCGCGCGATTTTAGGCGACGGCTTCGGCGAGGGCTACGTCGCCGCGTGCCTCGCCGCGCTCGCCTTCGACACAAACGCCGTCGTCTCGCGCCTCCTCGACGGCCGGCCGCCGCCCGAGGTCGCGCACCTGTCGCCCCAGCTCGCGGACGTCGCGCTCGCCAAGCCCCGGACGCTCCGCTCGGCCCCGGCGCCGCCGGACGCGGCCTTCGCGGCGCGGCAGAAGGCCCGCGCGCGGCGCCTCGAGCGCGACGACCGCGAGGCCGAGGAGCTCCGCCTCCTCGCCGGCGGCCTCTACGACGACGACTACGACGACCGCTACGACGGCCCCGACGACCCCATCGTCGCCGCGACCGCGCTCGGCGACCAGCTGTGTGCAAATCAAATCTTCAACCCGACTTCAATGTGCGCGTATGCGACAATTTTGATGCAAGCTCTTCGGCTGTGCTTCGAGACCTCGACGAGAGCAATCGATTCGTCCAAAAATCAGCCGAATCGACTTCGATTTGACCGAGCTAGAGAATTCTCAAGTTTGGCCCCGACGTCCCAGCTCACTGGTTGATTTGCACACAGGCGACCAGGACGCGGTCCGCAAGGCCAACAGGGTCGCGCGCGCCGACGAGGCCGAGGACGCCTACTGGGCCGGGCAGCGCAACCTCAACCACGCCGCGCCGGCCTTCGCGCCCGCGGCCGCCGCCGCCGCGGAGGACGGCGCCGCCGCGGGCCCCGCGCCCGCGCCGCCGCCGGACGCGAAGAAGGTCGCCATCCAGCGCAAGCGGAACAACAAGAACAAGTCCGCCGTCGCCAACCACCACCGGAAGGACCGCGCGCTCAAGAAGGCGATGTACTAAGAGCCTGCTTGACGTTCAACATGCCATTTGGTGCCGCGTCGATTGCTTGACGTTCAACTTGCCTGTGACCCGACTCGGAGATGTGTGATGAGCTCAGCTGCGACGATGACGAGGTAGCGCTGATCATCCGCTGAATGCGGCGCGCGGTCGCAGCGCTCCCGCTCGCCGGCTCCGCCGCGGCCGCGCGGTCGCAGCAGCAGCCGCGCCACCAAGACGACGAGTTCCGCGTGCTCGTCGTCGGCGCCGGGCTGGGCGGCTGCGTCTGCGCGTCGGAGCTGCGCAAGCGCTTCGAGGACGGCGGCCCGACGCTGCGCCTGAGCGTCTGGGAGCGCGCGACCTACTGCGCGGGGCGATTCGGCGCGCGCGCGGTCCACGGCGGCCGCGCCGTCGACCTCGGGAGCCAGGTGCTCTCGGTCGTCGACCCGAGCGACGCGCGCGCCGCGCCGGGCCACGGCGTGAGCGCCGAGGCCTCCATCGCCGCGTTCGCTGAGGCGTCCCGGCTCGCGCGCGCCGGGCTCCTCGTCCCCGCGGACGACGGCGCGCTCGCCGGGACCGAGGAGCGGCTCAACTGGCCGGGCCTCTGGCGCCACTACCGCGCCGCGACGTCGCTCTCCGACGTCCTCGAAGACGTGCTCGCGCGCGCGCGGCCCGCGGACGTGCGCTTCGGCCGCCGCGTCGACGCCGTCGCGGTGTCGGACCGCGGCATCGTCGTCTCGGCGACGCAGCGGCCGGCGGGCGAGCGCGTCGCGGAGACCTTCGACGCCGTCGTGGTCGCCGTCGCGGCGCCGGACGCGCTGGCCATCGGCGGCGCGGCCGGCGGCCTGCCCGCGGGGGCCGTCGTCGCGGGCGTCGCCTACGACGCGCGGACGGCGGCGGCCTTCTTCTTCGACGACGCCGGCGGCGCGCTGTGTGCAAATCAACCACTGGTTTGGGGGGTCCCCACCAAACTTCAGAACTCTCTAGCTCCGTCAAATCGACGTCGATTCGTCTGATTTTTGGACGAATCGATTGCTCTCGTCAAGTTCTCGAAGCCCAGCAGAAGCTTGCGTCGAAACCGTCGCATACGCGCACATTGAAGTCGGGTTGAAGATTTGATTTCCACACAGGCGGCGCGGCGACGGCGGCGCTCGACGCGATCTTCCGGGGCCGCGCGGAGCTCGACGCCTTCGACGCGCCGGGCCTCGAGCTCGTCGCGCGCGCGCGCGGCGCGGCCGCCGTCGTCGCGCACGGGCCCGCGGCGCGCGGCGCGGCGCCGCCCGTCGACGCCGCCGCCGTGCTCGCCGCGCTCGGCGACGACGAGCGCCTCCGCGTCGTTTACACGAAGACCGTTCCCTGGGACGTGGCCCAGGTCGCGAGACCGGCCGAAGCCCTCGCGCCCGAGAGCCCGGTCTCCGCGTCGTCGCCCTGCGTGCCCCACGGCACCGCGAACCTCGTCCTCTGCGGCGACTACTGCACGACGTCGTCCTTCCTCGGCACCTTCGCGTCCGCGCGCGCCGCGGCCATCGTCGTCCGCGACCGGGCGCGGCCAAAGTAACAACAACACCATTATGTGCGCGCGGCCTCACGCGGCGTTCCCCTTCTTCGCGCGCTTGGCCGCCGGCGCCTCGAGGACGGCGACGCCTGCGGGGCGCGCGCGCGTGGGCCGCGGCGGGGCGGGCGGTCGGCGGCGGGGGCCGCGGGGCGTGTCCGATCGTGCGCGGCCGACGTCTTCATTCGCGGTAAAACGACCGACGGAGAGTATTTGACTCCGGCTCTCCGAGCGGCGCGATCGTTCCCCGGGCGGCTAAGCCCCGGCCCAAAGCTTCTTCCTCTCGGACGGCGATGCGTGGAAAAAAACAACGGACGCGGCCGCGCGCAGGGCGGCCGCGGGCCGTCGCAGCCGTCGCCGCCGCCGGCGCCGAAGTTGACGCGGAGCTTGCGGCCGCGGACGCGCCGCGGCCGGCGGCCCGCGGCGTCGACGACCTTGGACGCCGCCGCGACGTCCGCGCAGGTAATCACCGCGGAGCCGTAGAACAGCCGGGTCGTCCGGTCCAGGAGCCAGGTCAGGGGCGTCGCGCGGTCGAGGCTCAGCGCGTCGAGCACCTCGGACCGCTCCGCCGTGAAGGGCAAATTCCCGACGAAGACGAAGCGCGCGGGTGGCCGCGCGGCCTTGGCCGTCGCCCGGTCGTCGCGCTGCCGCTTCGCCGCGGCCTTGCGGGCGACGTCGTCGGCGCCGCCCTTCAACACGCAGTCCGGTAGAGGCGTCGCGCGCGCGCCCGCGTGGTTCTCCCGGCAGAGGCGGCACCGGAGCTTCGCCGCGAGCGCGGGCCGCTTGGCCGCGTCGGCGAAGACGGGGTCGCGGCAGGCCGCGCAGACGACGACGGGCACGCGGCAGTCCTTGGCCGCGCACGCGAACTTGCCTGTGTGGAAATCAACCACTGGTTTGGGGGGTCCCCACCAAACTTCAGAACTCTCTATCTCGGTCAAATCGACGTCGATTCGCCTGATTTTTGGACGCATCGATTGCTTTCGTCGAGTTCTCGAAGCACGGCAGAAAGCCTCGCGTCGAAACCGTCGAATACACGAACATTGAAGTCGGGTTGAATATTTGTTTTCCACACGCGAACTTGCCGCGGTACTCGTCGCACGGCGCGAGGCACGCGGCGCAGCTCCCGAGCGGCCGCCGGTCGGCCTGTTTCTCGGGCCGCTGCTCGAAGCGCTTGTCGAAGAGGTAGTTGGCGCCGCGCCAGTAGCCGCCCTCCGGGAACGTGCGGAGGTAGCGCTCGATGCCGCCGCGGACCATCAAGATCTCCTTCGGCGGGTCCGCGCCCTCGAGGAGCGCCGCGGCCGCGGCCTTGTTCGCGCAGTCCTCCTGGCTCTCGCAGGTCGGCGCGGCGTTCATGTCGTGGAGCAGGGCCGACGCGCGCTCGCAGCGGATGCCCCCCGTGCAGTACATGAGGACGGACCGGCCCGCGAGTTTCTTCTTCGTCTCCGGCAGGTTCAGCCACCGGGGGAACTCGTGCGAGTTGCGGATCTTGGGGTCCAGGAGCTCCGCGCCGCCCGGCGGCGGCACGATGCGGCCGATCTCCGTCTCGTACTGGTTCCGCACGTCGATGACGACGGCGCCCGGCGTCTCCAAGGCCTTGTGGTACGCGTCGGCCTCGAGGTGCCTGGCGGAGTTCGTCGCCAGCTTCGGCGCGCGGTCGTTGGCGAGGCCGTAGCCCACGAGCTCCTCCGTCTTCCGGATCGTCAGCGCCTTGAAGCGCTGGTTCTCCTCGAGGCCGTCGGTGACCTTGAAGTCCGCGGGGCCGAAGAGCGCGCCGTCCCAGGCCCTTAGCGACGCGCAGAATTTGCGCACGTCGCCGCCCCGGCCCGTGAGCGTGCAGTTGAGGCCCTCGGGGGCGCAGCGGCCCCGGCCCGTGATCTTGTGGCGCGCCCCGATGGCCAGCACCTCCGCCAGCGCCTTCTTGTGCTCCGCGTCGGTCCAGGCGGGCTCCCGGTAGGCGTAGAAGAGGAGGAGGCTGACCGCGCCGGGGTCCTCCGCGGGCGGGAGGGCGCGATGGGCCGACGACCGCGCCTGGGCGAGGTCGGCGACGGCCGCCATACGGATGGCCCGGAGAGCGATCGCCGAAGCTGTGGCACTTTGCCGGCACAAAGCAGCGCGCCTCCAAGCCGCGCGCCTTTCTCCCAACCATCGGCTTTGGCCGCGCGTTCTCGACCATGACCACGGAGCTCCAGAGCCTCCTCGACACGTTCGCGAGCCGCCTCGCCGTCGTCGAGGGGAAGCTCGGCGTCGCCGCGGCGGCGGGTGCGCCGCCGGCGGCCGGCGGCGGCGGCGGCGGCGAGGCGCCGTCCATCGCGGCCTTCGACGCCTACTGCGCGGCCTACCTCGACCCCTTCGTCGCGGCCTGCGGCGCCCTCGGGTCGCCCGAGGCGGCGGCCTGCGGCGACGTCGTCGCCGAGGGCTGGGCCGCGATGCGCGCGTTCCTCGTCGCCGCGTCCCAGTCGAAAAAACCGGCGAACTTCCCCGCGGACTGCATGCCCCTGCTCAAGCCGGCGCAGGAGGCCATGGCCAAGGCGTCCAAGGCCGTGGGCCGCGGCGACTGGGAGTGCCACCAGAAGACCGTCTCCGAGGGCCTCCAGTGCCTGAGCTGGCTCGTCGTCGTCCCGGCGCCGCGCGACGTCATCGAGAGCTACATCGGCGGCCAGGACTTCTGGGCGAACAAGATCCGCGTCAAGTACAAGAAGACGGCGCCGGCGCAGACGGCTTTCTGCGACACCTTCAAGAAGCTCATCCAGGAGCTCATGCCCTACGTAAAGGAGCACCACATGGCCGGCGTGACGTTCAACCCCAAGGGCGGCGACCTCGCGGCCTTCGCGGGCGCGCCCGCGCCGGCGCCGAAGACGGCCGCCGCGCCCGCGGCGGCGCCGGCGGCGGCCGGCGGCGGCGCGAAGGCGGGTTTGGGCGCGGCGCTCGCGGGGCTCCAGGGCGCGAACGACCTCCAGTCCAAGGGCCTGCGCAAGGTCACGGACGACCAGAAGACCTACAAGAAGGAGTACGCCGGCGGCGCGGCGCCGGCGCCCAAGGCCAAGCCCAAGGTCGTGGCCCGGAAGCAGACGGTGACCAAGGGCGAGCCGAAGAAGACGCTCGTGGGCAAGAAGTGGCTCGTCGAGAACCAGACCAAGGACTGCGGCGTCGTCACGGTAGACCTCGACGCCGCCGAGGGCCACAAGTTCACGATCTACGTCGTGGCGTGCTACGAGGCGACGATCGTCGTCAACGGCAAGTGCAACTCCGTCACGGTGGACGCGTGCGCGAAGTGCCAGGTCGTCTTCGACTCGTGCATCTCGTCCTTCGAGGTCGTCAACTCCAAGTCCATGAAGGTCCAGGTCCGCGGCACCTGCCCCTCCGTCGCCATCGACAAGACCGACGGCATCCTCACGTACCTGAGCAAGGACACGCTCCCGATCACGTCCTTCCTCACGTCCAAGTCCAGCGACATGCAGGTCTCCTTCCCCGACGACAACGACGACATGGTCGAGGCGCCCATCCCCGAGCAGTTCCAGCACAAGGCCTGCCTCAAGGACGGCAAGCCCAGCCTCACGACGGACGTGTCCGACCTCTACTCCCACTGAGCCGCCGCCGCGCCCCCCGCCCCGCGACGTGAGACGTTAGACGCTGAACGTCCCCTTGGCGCGGGGGTCGCAGATGGGCACGCAGCCGCAGCGGAGGAGCCGCGACGCGAGGCCCTCGCGCGAGAGCTCCGCGGGCGTCGGCTCTGCGGGCGGCGCGGGCGCCGCGTCGTCCGGGTCGTCGACGCGGAAGGTCCCGTCCGGCGCCTCCTTCCAGAGCCAGGAGCCCCGGCGGCGCGACTCGGACATGCCGTCGACGATGTCCCCGCGGAAGACTTGGGCGATCCAGGACGCGTCCCAGGCTCGCGCCGGCGGCGTCAGCGGCTCGGGCAGCTCCGCCGCGGCCTCCGCGGCCTCCGCGGCCTCGGACGTGTCGATGGTGATGAAGGACGACGAGCTCGCGTGAGCCATGATGCCGGGCCGGATCCGCGCCTCGAGCCGGGGCAGCCCTGTCCAGAGAGCGCGCCACGACACAGAGCTCATGTCAACATTGTCCTCAACAACGGTTCCGGCGCATACGATGCATATGGGCCGCCGCGGCCTCGTCGCCGCGGGCGCCGCGGCCGCCGCGGCCTACGTTGCGTACCGGCTCTGGGCCCGGCGGCGGCGCCGGCGGCGGCCGCCGCACGTCGTCCTGATCGTCACGGACCAGGAGCTGCCCTGGGACCGGCTGCCCGTGACCTTCCCCCTCGCCGAGCTCCCGAACCGCTGCCGCCTCAAGAAAGCCTGCGCGTCCTTCGCCAACTTCGTCACGGCGGCGAGCCCCTGCACGCCGAGCCGCGCGACGCTCTACACGGGGCGCCACTTCCAGCACACGGGCGTCTTCGACAATTGCGCGTCGCTCGGCGACAAGGCCGAGACGGTGGGCCACCACCTGCGCCGCGCGGGCTACGCGACGTGCTACGCGGGCAAGTTCCACCTCGACGAGACGTTGTTTTCCAAGTTCGAGCGCGACGCGACGCGCAACGACCCGCGGCTCTTGGACGGCGACCGGAGCCGGGGCTTGGTCCGCGCGCTCCTCGACGAGGCGGCGGCGCGGAAAGCGAAGAAGCCCCACCCCTGGCTCGGCGTCGACTTTTCCGGAGCGCTGGAGCGCTACGGGTTCTCGGAGCCGTGGGCGTCCGTCGGCGACCTGCCCGGCTGGGCGCTCGAGGGCCACGCGGAGGACCCGCTCACCGCGGAGGAGGCCGCGGCCGCGCTCGGCCGCGCGGGCCCGGCGTCCGAGCCCCTCTTCCTCGCCTGCAACTTCGTCAACCCGCACGACATCATGTTCTACGAGGCCGGCGACGGCCAGGAGCGCACGCGGCGCCGGCCCCTGTTCCTGGAGACGATGCCCTTCGCGCGCGCGCGCGACCTCAAGGGCTTCGCGGCGGGCGGCGAACGCGACGACTTCGGAGACGAAGACAAGCCGGCGGCGGCCGACGAGTACGACGACGGCCTGCCGGAGCCCTACGGCAGCCGCTGGCGCGCGCTGCCGCTGAGCCTCCACGCGGACCACGAGGAGTTGTTGCCCAACTCCGTGCTCATGCACCAGGCCGTGTGGAAATCAACCACTGGTCTGTGGGATCCCCACCAAACTTCAAACCTCTCTCTCTCGGTCACATCGAAGTCGATTCGGCTGATTTTTGGACCGATCGATCGCTCTCGTCGACTTCTCGAAGCACAGCGGAAGCGCTCGCGTCGAAACCTTCGCACACGCGCACATTGAAGTCGGGTCGAAGATTTGAGTTCCACGCAGGCACCAGGCGGTCGTCGACGCGCGCTTCGGCCACCTCGCGTCGAACGCGGAGTACGAGCGCTTCCTGGACTACTACCTCAACGCGCTGCGGGACAGCGACGCGCAGCTCGGGGCCGTGCTCGACGCCGTCGACGACCTCGAGCGCCGCGACGGCCGCGGCGTCGTGGTCGTCTTCGCGTCGGACCCAGGGCAGGAAAAGAGAGCGAAATTCCCAACTTCAAAGGCTCCGATCTCGGCCGTTTTCCACTCGTTTCGGCTGATTTTTGGACGAGCGATCATCTCTCGGAACGGTCTCGAAGCATGGATGCTTTTTCCGGAACGCGCGCGCGCGGAACACTCATGTTGAAGAGAACTTGAATCACCCTTTTCCTGCCCAGGTCGGACCACGGCGAGATGCTCGGCGCGCACCAGTGCCGCCAGAAGGGCAACGTGCTCTACCGCGAGAACGTGTCGACGCCCTTTTTGGTTCGGGCGCCGGGCATGGCGCTCGCCCCGGGCGCGGCCGTCGGCGACGTCGTCTCGGCCGTCGACGTGCTGCCGACGATCTTGGACTACGCGGGCGTCCGAATCCCCGCGGACCTCCCGGGCGCGTCGCTGAAACCGTTTCTGGACGGCGCCGCGCCGCGCCACGGGCGGTCCGCGGCGCTCGTGCAGTTCGGTTTGGACTACGGCAAGTTCTTCCGGCGCGTCGCGGCGAGCCGCCACGCGTCGTCGCCCCAGGCCGGCGCGCCGCAGCCCCACCTCGGCGGCTGGGTCGTCGACACGGCCGCGCTCGCGTCCGAGGCCCTGGCCCAGCCCATGCTCGTGGACACGCGGCGGTCGTCGTCGGGCGAGAGCTTGGGCGGGTCCGACGGCGAGGGGTCGACGCCGGGCGGGTCGCTGCTCGACGGCGAGATTCGCATGCGCGCGGGCATGGAGGTCATCTCGGACGCGCGGCGCGCGAACATGGTGCCCCAGCGCTGCGTGCGCCGCTCCGTGACCGTCATGGCGCGGACGCTCGAGCTGCGCGCCCTCGGCCAGTGCGTCGTCACGGGCCGCCACAAGTTCGGGCGCTTCTTCTCGCCCCGCGACCACCAGCTCCCGGAGACGTGGGACGCGCTCTTCGAGGCCAACGACGTCGTCGCCTACGACACGCTCGACGACCCCTACGAGCTCGTCAACCTCGCGCACCCGCGCTACCGCGACCGCAACCGCGCGCTGCTCCTGCGGCTCAACGACGCGCTCAACGCGGCCATCGCCGCGGAGACGGCGACGCCGGGGCCGCCGCGCGTGCCCTGGACCTCGCGGCGACGAGCGGGGGCGTAACGGGGGGTTAAGGCGGGGACCGGACCCGAGGAGGCGAGGAGGCAGTCCGCGCGCGCGTCGATGAGCACGCCGTGGGGGCGGATGGTGGGCCTGCGCGCGTCGAAGCTGCAGCCCGCTGAAGACGAAGAAGATGATGACGATGCAGACGAAGAAGGCGAAGAAGAAGAAGAAGACGAAGACGGCGGGATATGTCGTGCGCTTCTCGGCGCTCGAGCCTCCTTCGACAGAGCGCGGCCTGCGGGTGGTCGCGGCCGTACTCGCGCTCGAAGATCGCGAGCGCGCGCTCGAGGAGGCCACGCTTCTTCGTCGCATCGCCGAGCTCGCCGTGCGCGACACCGAGATTCATCAGCGTTTCGGCCGATTTCACGTGGCCTCGGCCAAACTCGCGCTCGTGGATCGCGAGCGCGCGCTCGAGGACGTCGCGCGCCTTAGCCGCGTCACCGAGGGCGATGTGCGCGCTCCCGAGATTCGTCAGCGTGATGGCTACTTCGCTGTGTTCGCTGCCGTGCTCGAGCTCGAAGATCGCGAGCGCGCGCTCGAGAGAGACCGCGCGCCTTGGCGTTATCGCCGAGTTTGTAGTGCGCGTTCCCGAGGTTCCTCAGCGTCCTGGCCACATAGACGTGGTCGCCGCCGTACTCGCGCTCCTGGATCGCGAGCGCGCGCTCGAGGAGCTCGCGCGCCTTGGCGTTGTCGCCGAGGGAGCCGTGCGCGTCCCCGAGGTCCGACAGCGTGCTGGCCACGGTCGTGTGGTCGCGGCCGAACTTGCGCTCCAAGATCGCGAGCGCGTGCTCGAGGACGTCGCGCTGCTTGACGTAGTCGCCGAGGGAGCCGTGCGCGTTCGCGAGGTTCCCCAGCGCCAAGGCCACCACCACGTTTTCGCTGCCGTACTCGCGCTCCAAGATCGCGAGCGCGCGCTCGAGGAGGTCGCGCTTCTTCGCGTAGTCGCCGAGGGAGCCGTACGCATTCCCGAGGCCCATCAGCGTCCCAGCAACCTCCTTGTGGTCGCGGCCGTACTCGCGCTCCTGGATCGCGAGCGCGCGCTCGAGGAGGTCGCGCCACTTGGCGTAGTCGCCGAGGGAGCCGTACGTGCCACCGAGATGCTTCAGCGCGAAGACCACCTCGCGGTGATCGGGCCCAAACTCGCGCTCCTTGATCTCCAGAATCTTCTCCAAGACGCGCACCGCGCTCGCGTGCTCCGCGATCGAATAGAGAAGCACCTCTAGCTCGCCGAGCAGCCTCTCGTCCGTCGCGCGGTCGGAGCCGAGCACGCGATCCACGAGGTCGTCGACGTTCTCCGCATCGGCGACGGGCAACGCGCAGAGCATGTTGAGGCGCTGCTCGACGGCGTCCGCGTTGCCGAGGAAGTACTCGCGGAAGAACTCGTAGGTCACGTGGCTCTTGTGCATGGGCTCCGACTGCTTGATCGCGGCGTGGTGGATCTGGAGCTCGCAGAGATGCAACACCTCCTCGCCCGCGGCGCCTTCGACGCGCACCGCCACGTTCATGAGAATGTCGCGATAGCCGTTAAAGCACGGCGGGTTGAACCGGTTCTTCGTCCGCACGATGTCGACGCGCGGGTCTTCGTCGAGCGCTTCGTAGAGCCGCACGATCTCGTCCTCGGTCGCGCACATGACGGAGCCGCGCACGACGTCGAAGAGCCAGGACGTGGCCGGCGCCGTATTCTTCGCGTACTCGTTCCGCGCCTTGGCCTCGGCGCGCGCGCGCCCCTTGAGCGGCGCAAGCTTCAGGACCGCGCCGTCCGGGCACGCGGCGGTCATGACCTCGCCGTACTTGAGCAACGCCTTCTCCGCGACCGCGTACAGCTCATCGAGCGTCGTCGCCGGCGCGCCGTGCAGCCCGCACTGGCGCCGGTCGTCGCCGAGGCCTTTGCCGCGCCACGCGATTTCGCAGACCGTGCCCGTGAAGTGCTCGTCGTAGACGGCCTCGATCTGGTCGCGGGCGATCTTGAACTGCTTCAGGTTCGTAAATAATATAGCCTTCTTTCGGTTGAGGAGGCCGTGCGCCTCGGCGTAGGCCTGGACCTTTGGCCACGCGACGACGTCGTCCTCCTTGGCCGCAGCGAAGGCCTGCTGCGCCTCTTCGCCGTAGAGCACGCCGATCTCGTTCTTGATGTCGACCTCCGCCAGGGGCTGCTGCGCCGTGCTCACGGCGGCGCCCATGGCGGGCTGCCTTTTAGGCTACTGAAACGGCAAGCAGGTTGATCGAGACGTTGAGGAGCTGGATGCCGCCGAGGAGCAGGCACGGCCGGCTCCGCCTCCAGAGGCGAATCGATCTCTGTGCTCGAACACTCAGACGCCGTCGGCTGGCAACGCGCATCGCGTGCGGGCATCGGGTTCCGCGCATCGCAGCGTTCCGGCGGCGCATCCCGCGCAAAATCCCCAAACCCCGGACGCGCATCGCGAACACACCGGCTCCCCTTGACGCCGACCCATGTCCTACCTCGACCAGATCGCGCGCGCCGGCGGCCAGGGCGACGGCGGCCCGCCGCTGTCGACGCTCGGCTTCGCGCCGACGGGCCGCGCGTCCTGCAAGGGCTGCGGCGGCGCCATCCCCAAGGGCGGCCTCCGCGCGACCAAGTTCGTGCGCTCCGCGCACCACGACGGCTACGACGCCGCGCACTACCACGCGGAGTGCCTCAAGAGCCCGCCGCGCGGCTTCGACCCGCGGTGCGTGCTCGCGCTGCCCTGGCGCGACCAGCTGAACTTCTCCGGCGACGACGCGCAGAAGGACGCGCTCCGCGGGAATCCCGACGCGCAGCGCGCGAGCGAGCTCCTGAGCGAGACGCGGAAGGCGCTCGCGAACGACGTCAAGCCCAAGGACGTGAAGCAGCTCTGCGAGGAGAACGGCTACGCGCTCGTCAGCGGGCCCAAGCCCATCCCGCTCGACACGCTCCTCGACGTCGCCGCCGACGGCCTCTGCTTCGGGAAACTCGCCGCGTGCGGCGCGTGCGGGTCGCGCGCGCTCCGCCACGCGGGCGCGGGCCAGGGCGGCCACGCGCTGACGTGGTGCACGGGCTGGGCGTCGGCGTCGACGGCCTGCGCCTTCGTCTCGCGCGACCCGCCGCCGCGCG
Source organism: Aureococcus anophagefferens (assembly GCF_000186865.1). Lineage (NCBI taxonomy): Eukaryota > Pelagophyceae > Pelagomonadales > Pelagomonadaceae > Aureococcus > Aureococcus anophagefferens. Next base: position 1,531,871 of record NW_008705568.1, on the reverse strand, counting down.
AGTCCAAGGCCTGGGAGGGCTCGGCGGCGCTCCGCAAGGGCAAGGCGCGCGCGGCGCTCGCGGCGCTGCTCGAGGACGCCGACGGCCGCGCGGGCCGCGGCGCGCCGGATCCGTCCGCCGCGTCGCCGCCGCCGAAGAAGAAGGCGCGGACGTCCGCCGCGGCGGCGCCGCCGCCGCCGCCGTCGCCCAAGCTCAAGGCCGTGCCGCCGGACTCGCGGCTCCTCGTCGTCGACTCGCTCGCGTTGCAGGAGGCGGGCGCGGCGGGCGCGGCGGGCGGCCGCGTCTCCGTCGTCGTCACGCACGGCGGGCGCACGGCGATGAACGTGCAGCTCGTGCTCGTGGACAGCTGTGTGCAAATCAACCACTGCTTTGGGACGTCCCGACCAAACTTTGAAATTCTCTATCTCAGCCAATTCAAAGTCGATTCGGCTGATTTTTGGATGGATCGATTTCTCTCATCGAGTTCTCGAAGCACAGCCGAAGAGCTTGTGTCGAAACATTCGAATACACGCACATTGAAGTCGGTTTGAAGATTTGATTTGCACACAGGTGGACAGCGCGCACGAGGCGAACAAGTTCTACCGGCTCCAGTGCCTCAACTTCGGCGAGCGCTACGCGGTCTTCTCGCGCTGGGGCCGCGTGGGCCAGGACGACGGCCGCGGCGTCTACAGCGCCTACGGCGGCTCGCGGGCGAACAAGTGCATGCTCCACTTCCATCCCACGCTCGCCGACGCGCAGCAAGAGTTTTCGCACTACTTCAATCGCCACACGCTCAACGACTGGCCCGTCTTCGCGGCGACGCGCGCCTTCGAGCAGAAGCCCGGTTGCTACGACGTCGTGCGCCACGCGGACGCGGAGCTCGCGGGCGACGACGACGGGCCGGCGGCGCCGGCCGTTTCGCGGCCGGCGGCGGACCTCGGCGGCCTGGGCATCAAGGAGCTGAAGCGCCTCGCGGCGGAGCGCGGCGTCGACGTGTCGACGTGCTTCGAGAAGCGCGACCTCGTCGCCGCCGTCGCGGCGGCGCTCCCGGCCGCGCCGGCCGCGGCGCCGCCGCCGGCGTCGCTCGCGCCCCTCGAAACGTCCGTCGAGGCCTTCGTGCGCTGCATCATGGACAAGAAGAACCTCGAGGACGACCTCTCGAAGCGCGACGTCGACGTGAAAAAGTTCCCGTTGGGCGAGATCTCGCTCGCGTGCGTCAAGCGCGCCTACGCGGCGCTGTCGGCCGCGTCCGCCGCCGTCGAGCGCGCCGAGGCCACGGACGCGGCCCGGCAGTCCGACGTCGACCGCGCGCGCGACGCCGCCGCGGTGACGTCCGCGACGAACGACTTCCTCCGCGCGATCCCGCACAAGGTCGGCCGCGGCGCCATGGCCGCGCTCCGCCTCGACTCCCGCGCGGTCATCCGGGAGAAGCTCGACCTCGTCGCGGCGCTCGAGCAGGTCCTCGTGCGCCTCCGCCTCGACCGCTCCGGCGCGGCGCCCGCGGCGCCCGCGGCGGACCCCCGCGACGAAGCGCGCCGCCAGTACGACGCCCTCGGCTGCGAGCTGACGCCCGTCGACCGGGGCACGCGGGCCTACGCGGAGATCGCCGCCTACCTCGCGCGGGGCTGGCCGCGCGCGCGGCTCGACGCGCTGTTCGAGGCGCGCATCCCGAAGCAGGAGGCGGCCTTCGCGCCGCACCGGACCGACGACTGCCGGCTCCTCTGGCACGGGTCGTCGCTGGCGAACTGGTGCGGCATCCTGAACGGCGGCCTGCGCATCGCGCCGCCCGAGGCGCCGGCGAACGGCTACAACTTCGACAAGGGCCTCTATTTCGCCGACTACGCGTCCAAGAGCGCCCAGTACTGCCGCGCGGACGACGGCGCGCCGGCCGTGCTCTGCCTCGCGGAGGTCGCCGTCGGCCGCCAGCACCGCGTCACGGCGCCGGACGTCAACGCGAACAACACGCGGCGCCTCAACTCCAAGGACTCCGTCTTCGCCCAGGGCAGGCTCGTGCCGGACCCGGCGGCCGGCGACCTCGACCACGGCGGCGCCAAGATCCCGCTCGGCGCGCCCGTGGCCTTCGCGCCGCCGGCCGACGCGCCCCCGCAGCAGCGGTTCATGGGCCACAACGAGCTCATCGTCTACGAGGAGGCGCGCCACAAGATCAAGTACGTCCTCCAGGTCCGCGCGGGGCCGCGGGGCCAGTGAGTGTGTCCTTACGCCGCGGTCCTAGACGTGGACGTTGACCGTGAGGCCGACGTTGAGGGGCGTGACGCCGCGGACGAAGCCCTGGGGCCCGAGGAGGGGCGCGCTGTCGTCGGGCACGCAGCCGAGGGTCAGCGTCGTGCGGTCGTTCTGGCGGCTCGCGGAGAGCGCGAGGTCCGTGTCCGGCACTCGGTACGCGGCGACGAGCTGCGCGGGCTGCGTGCCGAGCGCCTGCTTGAGCTGCGCGATCTGGGCCTGGTAGAGCTGGAAGAGCTGGACGTAGGCCTGCTGCTGGCTCGCGGCCTTGGCGCCCACGGAGCCGACCTTGGCTTGGCGGGACGCGATCTCGCCGAGGACGGCGGCGAGCGACGCGCGATCCGACGACGCGTCCCAGGAGCTCCCGGGCCGCGCGGCGGCGGCGGCCGCGGCCTCGAAGGCCGCGTCGGCCTCGGCGGGGCTCCCGCCGCCGGCGATCAGGGCGGACCGGACGACGGCGAGCTGCTTGACGAAGAGGCTCTCGAGCGCCGCGTCGATCGCGCTTTCGAGCGACGCGGCCGCGGCCGCGTCGTCGATGGGGCCCGCCGCGGCTAAAGCCTTGTCGTAGGCCGCGCCGAGCTTCGCGCCGAGGTCCTCGACGGCCTTGCCCGCGCCGAGCTCCGCCTCGAGGCCGCCGACGGCGGACTCGCAGGCCTTGAGCCCGGCGGAGAAGGCCTTGCCGACGGCGAACGTGGGGTCGGCCTCCTCCGCGCCGCCGCGCACGGCCAGGCGGAGCGGCGCCGGGCGGACCGCGCCCGAGGCCGCGAAAACGCCGAGGCACGCGAGCGCGAGCACTCGCCGTGTAGAGGTCGCCATGCTCTCTCTTCAACCAGACAGCGAGCAGGCTTGCCGCAGCCGAGGACTTTGAGCATGGGAGCCGCCTTTCGCACCTCACGGTGCGCGATTTTGTAGCGTCTTGCTGCCATCTACTTTCGCACCTCCCAGTGCGGACTTTCGCACCTCTCAGTGTGAGCGGTTTTGTAGCGTTTGAGCGCCATCGTCGATGTCGATGGCCAGCCCGAACGTCATCAATAAGCTGATGAGCCTCAAAAGGCCCGACCGGCGCCCGGCGCTCCGCTACGCGCCCTCGAGGGACCAGACCTGGGCCCACAGCTGCTGCTCCCGGGCCGCCCTCGCGGCGGCCCTCGGCGACGCCTCCATCTCGGCCATCGAGACGGACCTCGTCTGGAGCGAGTCGCAGAGCGCCGTCGTCCACGCGCATCCGCCGGCGACGGCGTCCGACCTGCCCTTCGACGCGTTCCTCGACGCGGTCTGCGGCGACGCCGCGCGGCCCGCGCACGTCAAGCTCGACTTCAAGATGCCGAACATCGTCGCGCCCTGCGTCGCGTCGATCGACAAGTATTACGCCGACGCGTTTCTCGAGAAGAAGATGGCCCTCTGGCTGAACGCGGACGTGCTGCCGGGGCCCGGGCGGTCGCGCTGCGACTTCGACGCGGACGCGTTCTGCCGGAATTGCTCGTCCATCCGCGGCGCCGTGCTGAGCCTGGGCTGGGCCGTCGACGTCGGCCTCGGCGACGCCTACGGCGACGGCGACGTCGACGCGATGCTCGACCTGCTGCGGC
>NW_008705568.1:1468535-1527090 GCF_000186865.1 Aureococcus anophagefferens | reverse complement strand
TTCCTTGATGCTTGTTGCGCTGCGATGTCAACTAAATGTCAACACCGACCGGCGCGTTGAGGCACCAAGCGAGCGCTTAAATTCACCCCCAGTTGGCCATGAGGTGGCCGAGGGGCGCCGGGAGCGGGCCGTCCGGGTTCTCGCGGACGTGGGGCAACCGCGCGGCCGCGCGGCCGCGCTCGAAGCCGTCGTACATGCCCTCGAGGAACCGCGTCCGCTCGGCGTCGACCGTCGCCGGCGGCTCGCACGCGGCCGGCGGCGGCCGCCGCTTCCGGAGGGCGAAGTAGCGCGCGTTGTGGTCCGCGCCGAAGGCCGGCCCCGAGGCGACGACGTCGAGGCCCGCGACCTCGAAGGCCGCGCGCCAGCCCGTTTCGTCGCGGTAGCCGTCGGCCGGCGCGCCCGTGTCCCGCGCGTGCTCCGCGTTGTAGCGGCGGAAGCCGTCCGCGTCGAGCTCCTCGTTGACGAGCACCCAGTCCCGCGACACGCGCGCGAGCTCCGCGAGCAGGGCCGGCTGCCGCTCGCGCGGCACGTGGTGCAGCACGAACATGCAGGACACGACGTCGAAGGTTTCGGACGCCGCGGGCAGGGGCAGCGCGTCGTAGAGCTCGACGTCCGCCCAGGCCGCGCCGGCGCGGTACATGGTCGTCGAGGCGCCCGGGTCCCGGAATTCGAGGCCCTTGACGGCGCCGAGCCTGTAGATCCGCCGCGCGATCTCGGCCATGGAGCCGTCGCCGGCGCCGACGTCGAGGAGCGTCAGCCCCTCGAGGTCCCACATGGCGGCGAAGACGCGCCAGACGCGGCTCGAGACCCAGAAGCGGCCCGGGTCCGGGTCCGCCCACGCCGCGAGCGACGCCGGCACCGCCGCGACGACGCCCGCGGCGTGGTCCACGTAGAAGCAGGCCTCGGCGCCGTCGGCGGCGCGGTCCCGCGGCGGGCACGCGCGGCCCTCGGCGAAGCCGTAGCCGAGGAAGTGGCGCCGCGCGTCGTCGCGGAACTCGGGCGAGGCGGCCACGTCCGGGTTGTCGAGGGCATATTGCGCCCAGTCGCAGTCTGCTACCAACGCGCTCCGCTGCGCGAGGCAGCCGTCGTCCTGCGCGCGGTCGAGTCGTGCGAGGAGCAGCGCGGCGGCCGCGGCGCGACGCATGGCGGGTCGCCTCGCAAAGACGGGTGCCATCGGAGGCTGCCCGAGCTTACACGTGCTCGGCGGGCCGCCTCGCAAAGAAGGGAGGCTTAGAGGCTGCCCGAGCTTATTACAAGTGCTCCGTTGAATGCAAGGTCGGCTTCATCCGACGCGCGCAGCCCCGTCACGTCGCCATGGCCATCCGACCCCCGCCCCGTGCGCGGCAGCCCCCGCGAGTCGAAGAGTTACCTTGGCAGCGCGGGCCCGCGTCTCGCGAACCCGCCGCGGCGGACCGGACGACCTACTTCTCCCCCGACGGGGAGAGCGCCATGTGGTAGGCGAGGAACGCGTTGCCGCCGTAGCCCGCCGGGCTGATGGGCTGCGGGTGCGCCACGGGCGCGGACGTGTTGAAGCTGTGGTGGATCGACTTGCCGCAGCCCTTGAAGGACACGTCGGAAGCGGACGCTCGCCTGCGGGGGGACGGCCGTCGTTCGTTTCCGCCGCCTCGGCGCGTCGATCCCGTCGCGTCGGTCGCGTGGTCGACGAGCGGCCCGCGCTCGGCGCGTCGATGCCGTCGCTCGCGCGCGCGCGCGGGGACCGCCCCCGCGTCGGGCGACGTCGGGCGGACGCGGGCGTACGCGCATGGACGTCGTGTTCGTCGCCGTCGCGGCCCCCGCGCGGCAGAGCGGGTTCACGGCCGACGTGATGCCCTTGTAGTTCCGCGGCGCCCAGGGGTTCCCGGACGTGATGCGCCCGCTGAACTGGCGCCGGCCGCAGCCGTCCTTCGGCACGTAGCGCCAATATTCGTCCTGCACCGGCGCGCGGATGCTCATGGCGGGCGGCGCGGACCGGCGACGCCGCCGCTCGGGCTGCGGTCCGCCGCCGGGGGGCTGCCGCGGCCACGCGACGACGGAGAGAGCTTCAGGGAGCGCCGAGCTATTAGACGAGTTGGTAAACATGCAGCTCCGTACCGTCGGCGAGCGGCCAGTGGAGGAATTGGGAGGAGGCATAGAGAGGGCGCCTGAGCGAAGGCGCGCGGCGCGCGGCTACTCCATCCCTCGTCGTCCAGGGCCTCGAGCGCCTCGCTCGCCTCGCGCGCGGCGGAAGACAAGGCGACCGCCGCACCGCTTCGCGCCATGGCCGCCGGCGCCGGCGCGCCCCGCGGCGGCTACAGCGTCGCGTCCCTCGTCGTCCAGGGCGCGTTCGTCGCCATCTGCATCGTGCTCATCATCGTCAACGTGAAGCACAGCCAGGGCTGCCGCGGCTACGACAGCGACGACGCGGCGCTCCGCCAGCGCGCGCTCGAGCACCGATTGGCGGTCATGGAGGGCGAGGTCCGGGAGAACTCGAAGCTGCTCCACGACTTCCTCGAGAAATTGGGCACATTCGTGAGCGTCGCCGAGCTCGCGGAGCTCCGCGGCCTCAAGCGCGCGTGCCACGCGGAGGCGGAGTCGATCGTCGCGGCGCTCGCGGAATCGCCGCCGCCGCCGATGCCGACGTTCACGGCGCCGGGCGGCGGCGACGAGTTCGGGGTCGGCGGCGACGACGTCTACGGCTACAAGGACGACGTCTTCGAGGGCGGGGCGACGCCCTACGGCGAATTGGAGCAACGCGGCTACGGCGACGACTTCGCGCGGGATTTGCCGTCGACGGAGGAGCGGAGCGCGACCTGCAAGGACTGGCGGTCCCAGTACGCCGTGAGCCCCGGCGTGTCCTGGGGCACGCTGCCCCTGGACCTCCAGGCCACGTGGCGCGACTACGACTGCGACATCTTCCTCCAGGAGTCCGTCCAGGGCATGCTCGCGGACGGCGACGCGCGCGCGGCGAAGGCCGCGGAGAACCGCGTCCGCGTCGTCGACGACTACTTCGACGACGTCGTCGGCGACGTCGAGTCCCTCGCCCAGTAAGTTTACTTCGCGGCCTCCTAGGGGAAGACGCGGAAGTGGAGGAACTTGAACGTGATGTAGGCCGCGGTCGTGAGCGCGAGGTAGCGCGAGACGAAGACGTCGACGAAGTCGACGACGCTCCGGACGACGCCGATGGCGTCGCCGAGGAGGCGCACGCCGGAGAGCGCGGCGATCGCGGGCCCGTTCGACGACTCGTCGGCCCACGCGTCGTCCGCTTCCAATTTCTCGACGGCCTTGGAGCCCAGGAAGCGCGTCGGCATGCCGAGGAAGAAGTCGACGTAGGTCACGACGACCTGGACGATCTTCGTCGAGCCCACGAGGATGAAGTTCAAAGCCAGCGCGAAGATCGTCCCCGCGAGGAACGTCTCGACGGTCTCGTGGAAGGGCAGCACCCAGGACAGGCCCTTGTCGCGCACGAAGGGCACGATGGCCTCCGTGAAGAAGGACTCGACGACGCAGAGCTCGAGGCGCAGCCGCAGCAGGCCGCCGGCGATGAGCGGCGCGTACTCCTTGTAGACGTCGGGCCCCACCAACAGGTTCACGGAGCCCTGGGCCGTGCGGTACAGCGCGTCGGACGCCACGCACACGGGCGCGAACGTCGCCGGGTCGAAGGCCGCGAGCTCCGGCACGCCGCGGAGCGCGACCGACGACCCGCGGAAGAGGGACGCCGGCGACGGCGGGGTCGTTTTTTTTTCCGGTTCCGGGGGAGGAGGGGGGGGGGGGATCGGCGCGTCGGGGTCCGCTAGTCGACCTTGATGGACGCGTAGATCTTCTTCGTGAACCAGAGGCAGGCGAAGAAGCCGCAGGCGCCCGTCAGCGCGAAGAGCCCCAACGAAATCAGGATCATGTAGCCGAAGTAGAGCACGTAGGTGAACCACTCGTCCGCCGCGAGGCGCCCAAAGTAGACGCAGCTGTAGAGCAGCACGTAGAGCGCGGTGCTCCCGGAGGTGAGGAAGGCGCGCCACCACCAGTGGTAGTTCTCGGAGCAGAGCTGGAAGTAGCAGAGCACGATGGTGATCTCGCAGCACGTGACGATCAGGATCACGAAGACGAGCGCGGTGAAGCCGAAGACGTAGTAGTACTGGTCCATCCACCTGGATAGGAAAAGAGAGATTCAACGTCGCTTCAACGTGAGTGTTCCCGCGCGCGCGCGTTCCGGAAATAGCATCCACGCTTCGAGACCGTTCCGAGGGATGATCGCTCGTCCCAAAATCAGCCGAAACGAGTGGAAAACGGCCGAGAGAGGAGCCTTTGAAGTCGGGAATGTCGCACCCTTTTCCCGCCCCGCCGTCCACATGGAGCTCAGGATGAAGAAGAGCTCGACGAAGCAGGCCCCGAAGGGCAGGATGCCCCCCACGAGCGTCGTGAAGCCCAGGCTCAGGTACCAGGGCTGGGGCGCGGGCACCTCGCGCGGGATGTTCGACGTGATCACGGGGTACGACAGCGGCTCGCGCTTGAACCCGAGGTACGCGCCCAGGAAGACGAGGGGCACGGACACGCCGAACCACAGCGCGAGCAGGCTGAGCAGGGACAGCAGGGGCACGGCGCCCGTAGACCCGTAGCTGTAGAGCATGCCGTCGAAGGAGAGGAACGTGACGAAGCACACGCCGGGGTACGCGAACGCCGTGTACAGCGTGCACTTCTGCCAGAGCCGGCCCTTGAAGGTCTTGTAGAGCGTCGCCGCCGTGTAGCCCGCCGGCGCGCCCATCATGACGAAGAGCACGAGCACGGCCGTCGCCAGCGACCCGCGGTTCGCGGGGCTCAGGAAGCCAGCCGCCGCGAAGACGATGCAGATCGTCGTGCACAGGAGCACCTGGACGCCCGTGCCGCAGGCGACGCAGAAGAGCATGGGGCAGGACGCCGGCGGGCGGAAGACGTCGGCGTGGACCAGCTTCCAGCCGCTCTCCTCGCGGTCCTCGGCCTTCTCCTCGTCGGTCAGCGTCCGGTTGTAGCGGACGATGTCGCGGTGGAGGTTCCGCACCAGGATCATGGCGACCATGACGGACAGGAAGAGCACGATCAGCAAGGAGTTGATGATGGAGAACCAGTGGACCTTGTCGCTCACCTGGTTGTCCATGGACAGATAAATGTCCCAGCGCGACGCCCACTTGACGTTCGACGCGCGCCACAACACGTCGTACGTGAAGACCACGGTCCCGACGCTCACGTCCTGCTTCGCGGCGATGGACTCGTAGACCATGGGCCCGCTCTTGTCGCAGGTCTCGAGCACGGGCGCCTCGGCGACGTCCTTGCCGTCCCATTTCGCGTCGCCCGCGAAGCGGTGCTTCACCGTGAAAGGTTCCACATAAAACCCGACGACGCGGGACCCGTCGTCGAGGGGGTGGTACTCCACGATAATGTTCACGTGGTTGAAGAGGTAGGACGCCTTGTGGTCCTGGTAGCCCACGGGGAAGCCGCCCGCGTACGCCGTGATGATGTACTGTTCCGAGTCGACGATCGACGCGGCCGGCAAATTGTCGATGATCCAGTTGTTGTGGTACTCCTCCTTGATGATCGTCTTCAGCGCGCTCACGTCGCTCTTGGCCAGGTCCACCTGGCAGAGCACCTTGCAGAACTGGTCCTGCTCCATGAAGAGCTGGAAGGGGCTGTTCTCGATCAAGTCGCCGCCGAGGAACTCGCCCAGGTTCTCCGTGGCCCGCTTGATGCCCCCGCGGGGGCGGCAGAACTTGAGGCTGTAGTAGTCGTAGGGGATCTGCGTGTGCACGCTCGTCAGCTTGTTCACCTTGAGCTCGACCTGCGCGCGCGGCGGTCGCGGCGGCGGCGGCGCGGCGGCGCGCGGCGCGGGTTCGCGCCTTGTCGCCGTAGCGGAACGTGCGGGGCGCGACGCCCGGCAGGTAGAAGGCGTCGCTGCCGGCCAGGGCCCCGAGGAGCAGGGCGACGACCCGCATGGTCCTGCGAAGGCAAAGGACGTGGGCCGCGGGCGAATTGGGCCGGCGGTCCCCGCCGTGCGCGCGCCGTCTCGTCGCGCGCGGCGGCGCGCGTCGCGCGGGGGTGCGGCGGCGACTCGCGCACCTCGCGACCCGGGCCCCTCGACGGCGAAGCCCGCGCCTAAAAGACCAAACGCAGTGCCGGCGGCCTCTTGCCACAGCTCGCGGCGAGTTGCGACGCGAGCGCGCAACACCTGGGGCTGCCCACAGCGGCCGCCGTCGTCGCCGTCACCGGCGACGAGCATCGCGTCTCGCGTCGGCAGCGCGGCGCCGCGCCTCGCGTAGAACACCTGCGCCACCGGCGTCGCACGCCGCGATGCGCGGTCGGCTCCTCCTCGTCGCCATCGGGGCTGCCTTCGGCAGCGACGAGCGCTTCGCGGGCCGCGTCGCCGAGCTGCGGAGCTTCGTCGCCGCCGAGGGCCACGGCGACGTGCCCATGGGCGAGCCGCTGGGCAAGTGGGTCGCGTCCGTGCGCCGCGCGGCGCGCGGCGGCAAATTGGACCCCGAGAAGCGGCGGACGTACGCCGAGGCGGGAGGCACGTTCGCGCCGCTCGAGGGCCGCTGGGACGCGGCGGTGGACCTGCTCCGCGGCTTCGTGAAGCGCGAGGGCCACGCGGCCGTGCCCCGCAACCACACGGAGGGCGGCGTCTTCCTCGCCGCGTGGCTCCGGGGCGCGCGGCGGTCCGCCGCGGCGGGGACGCTCGAGCCGGCGCGCGCCGCGGCGCTCGAGGCGCTCGGCGTCGCGCTGCGGCGCAAGGAGGACCTCCGGGAGCAGAACTTCGACAAGTACCTCGCGGCGCTCGCGGCCTACGCGGCGGAGGCGCGCGTCAAGGACGCGCCGCGCGACGCGACGCACGACGGTTTGGACGTCGGCCGCTGGCTCGCGGGGCAACGCGCCAAGCACGCGGCGGGGAGCCTCGACGCGGGCCGGCGGGCGAAGCTCGAGGCCGCGGGGTTCTCGCCGTCGCCCGCGCGGGCGACGAAGCCGTCGGTGTGGGACCTGGAGGCGCCGGACATCCCAGCGTCCGGCGCGGGGCAGCAAAAGAGAGCGAAATTCCCAACTTCAAAGGCTCCTCTCTCGGCCGGTTTCCACTCGTTTTGGCTGATTTTTGGACGTGCGATCATCTCTCGGAACGGTCTCGAAGCGTGGATGCTTTTTTCGGAACGCGCGCGCGCGGAACACTCACGTTGAAGCGAACTTGAATCACTCTTGTCCTGCCCAGGTCCGGCGCCGCGCGGAGCGCGTGGTTCCGGACGCAGGTCGAGGACCAGCCGACGACACTGGGCCAATGGTACGACACGTGCGTCGGCCACGGCGCCAAGTTCCCCTTCCGGCCGCGCCAGTCCCAGGTGTCGTGGCGCGACGACCAGGTCTACCACATCATGTGCATCCTGGAGCGGAAGCTCGCGCTCGGCGAGTCCAAATTCTCCGCGCTGCAGATCGGCGCGAACGACGGCAAGGACGCGTTCTACGACGCGCTGGTCTACGCGCGACGGCACTACGGCGACGTGGACGTCCGGGCGACGTTGGTCGAACCGACGCTCCACAACTTCGACAAGCTCAAGGCGCACTACGGCGCGTCCGAAACCGTCGGCCAAATCGTCGAATACGTCAACGGCGCGGTCTGCGACAGCTGCTGCGCGCCCGACGGCACGACGCAGATCTTCCACCCGCGCTGGTCCCTCCTCGAGGAGTGGGAGCAGAAGGCGCGCGAAAACCCGGACAAGCACCCCAAGGCGTTCCAGACGCCCGACGGGTCCTGGCGCCAGCGCTGGCTCTACGAGCTCAACAGCCTGGACCGGAACAACCTCAAGACCCACTTCAAGAACGACGGCGACGTCGAGTCCACGACGATCTCCTGCCTGCCCGCGTCGCGGCTCGGCGACGACCACGACTACGTCATGATCGACGTCGAGGGCTTCGACTTCGAGGTGCTCGCGTCGCTGGACCTCGCGAAGCAGCGGCCCCTCGTCATCAACTTCGAGTCGAAGATCATGGAGGCGCAGCGGCCCGACGCGCTCTGGCGCGCGGCGACGTTCTGCAACGACGCGGGCTACCACGTCCTCCGCGGCCGCGCGAACTACATCTGCGTCCGCGGCGACGCGCCCGACGTCGCGCTGCGGGACGTCGTCGCGAAGACCCTGGCATAAGGCGCGTTACGGTCGTTCGGCGTGGATGGCGCGGCCCGTAGGACCCCCGGCGCACGTCGCTCGCGGCGGCCTCAATCGCCGTTGACGACGCTGCCCGTGTCGAGGACCGCGTCGGAGCCGCGGCTCCGGTAGAGGCGCTGGAACCCCCAGATGAAGGCATCCGTCTCGGCCGACTTCCCGAACCAGAGGAGCTGGCCGATGACCCACTCGTAGAGGACGGCGTAGATGACCATGAGCACGAGGAAGTCGAGGACGGCGGACGCGACGGCCAGCTTCAAATTCCGCGTCGCGTAGCACGCGGACCAGTTGACGACGACGCAGAGGATGACCGCCGTCACGAGCTGGCAGACCTGGTAGGTGTTGGCGACGCTCGGGTGCTTCTCGTAGATGTAGTCGTCGGCGATGACGATCCGCCCCTTGGACGTCTGGCGCTGCATCGCGACCTCGCCGACCAGGACCGTAATCGCGACGCCCGCGAGCGACAGGCCCTGGACGACGGGCTGGAGCCATACCCAGGGGGAGGAGCACACGGTCTTCGCGACGCGGTCGAGCGGGCACGGCCCCAGTGCGCCCGCGGCCCGCCGCGCTTCGAGCGCCGCGGCCTCGCGGCCCGCGAAGAGGTCGCCGTAGACGGAGTGCCTGGGCAGGACACAAAATATTCAACACGACTTCAATGTGAGCGTATTCGAACGGTTCCGACGTAGATTTTTCACCGTCTAGAAAGAACTCGCCGAGAGAAAACGATCCGTCCAAAAATCAGCCGAATCGACTTCGATGTGACCGAGCTCGAGAGTTTTTGCTGGACGGGGCGTTCCACCGGTTGTTTCCGGCACGGCGGAGCGCGTCGCGCCGATGCCGAAGCCGCTGTCGAGGCCGAGGAGGAACATGAGCGCCGTCGCGTTCAGCAGGATGTTCAGCGGGCCGTCGGACGTGCCGACGATCTGGATCGTCTGCTCGACCATGACGAGGGCCAATAGCAGGCGGAGCTGCTGCACGAGGAACGCCAAGGCGACGTAGGTCCAGGCCGCGAAAGTCCGCGGCAGCGTCACGCGCCCGCCGTCGACGAAGGTGCTCGAGAGCAGGCCCGCGCTGATGATCAGGCTCTCGATGGCGCCCTCGAGTTCGAAGGTGATGCTCACCGCGGTCGCGACGAGCGTGATGAAGACGAAGACGGGGACCCCAAAGTAGAGGATCCGCCCGTTGGGGTTGAGGGCGTCGGTCCGCGACGGCTGGGGCGGCCCCTGCGGGTAGAGGTAGGCCATGTACTCGTCGTCCTCGAGGTAGTTGTACCACGAGAAGTCCGCGCTCTGCGCGAACCAGACCGCCCCCAGCGCGACGATCGACAGGAGCAGCAGGGCCATGGCCACGAGCGCCTGCGCGACGAGCCCGGGCGACAGCGACCGCGTCCCCGCCTGGGCCTCGCGCACGAGGTTGTACTGCACCGTCGAGTAGAAGCCACCCGACGCGCTCTCGCGGAGCGCGTCCCGGAGGCCCGAGACGGCGTCCGCGTCGCCGGCGCCGTCGCGCGCGTCGCCGCCGCCGTCGCCGGCCGCGTCGGCGGCCTCGTCGTCGTCGGCGGAGTCCTCGGAAACCATGATCTCCTCCGTCCGCGCCTTCTTCTTGACCGCGGTCTTCCGGGCCTTCTTCGCTGCCTTGCGGGACGGGCGCGTGAGGCGCGTGATGGTATTCTGCTCGTCTTGCGCCGGCAGCTCCATCAGATCGACGCCCTCGCCGTCCGCGGGCGCTTCCTGGCCATTAAAGCAGGACATCATCGCCCACGGGGTGTCGTCGACGGGGCTGGCGCGTGCTGCAGTATGTAGCAGCCCGGGCGGCGATCGAAAAATGAGCGTCGAAAGGGGGGCTAATGTTCGATTGGTGAGCTTCAAGTTGTCGTAGAGTTTCGGGAGCCGGATTTGTGCCGGGCTGTCTAGGGCTGGGAAGGGCTGCTCCACGCCCAAACTCCACAGACTTCGGCGCCGTTCCGTGGCGCCCGCGTCGCCCACGGGAGACATGGAGAGATTCAGCTGCATGCTGCCGAGCGGCGACGAGCCGGAGCCCACCACCGCGCAGCTCACGGTGGCGCTCGCCATGGTCGAGGAGCGGCTCGCGCTGCTCGAGTCGGGGCAGGCGCCGGACGGGCTCGTGAAGCGGAGCGCGTCGCGGCGCGCGACGGGCGACGGGACGGCGGTGGCCGTCTTCGCCGACGACGACGTTGATGCTGATGTTGATGTCGATGCTGTCGCCGCCCCGCCCGCGGAGGAGAAGCGGAAGTGGTCCGAGTGCCTGAGCCCTCGCGCGGCCGCGCGCAAGGTCGTCGCCATGATGGGCGAGGACAACCCGCACGTGCGGAGCCGGCGGTCGAGCGTCGAGGCGGGCGAGGAGGCGGAGCTGACGGAGTCCATCGTCGGGGGCCTCGCCGACAAGATCTCGCGGTCGCACTACAACTTCTCCACGCACCGCGTGCTCGAGTCGGCGAGCGTGAAAGAGGTGTCGACGCGCTTCGCGGCGTGCGTGTCCATGCTCGGCCTCCAGCTCTACGTGCTCCTCGTGGTCTCGGACACGACGTGGCTCTCCTGGTTCAACCGGCGCGTCAACGACTCGAACTACGAGGACGCGGGCTACGATGAAAACCCGATGAAGGAGCGCGACAAGCCGAACGACTGGGCCGCGCTCACGCAGCGCTGGGGCGCGGGGCGGCGTCCCGCGGCCGAAACGATGTTCGAGAGCTTTCGACCGGGAAAACGATGGAACCGTCGTCACCGTCGCGCTCGGTAGGCGAGTGGAACTCGGAGATCCTGGGCATCCCCGTGATCACGCTCCTGCCGCTCATCTTCGCCGTGCTCATGGTCAACGTGAGCATGCGGGACACGATCCAGGAGATCGTCGTCGGCCGCATGCTCGTCCACGAGGCGGCCAGCGGCCCGCGGAGCGCCGTCGCCTATTTCATCCACTTCCTGCGCGTCATGTGCGTCATGCAGTTCATCGACAGCACGTCCATGGTCCTCGGGCTGTCGAACGGGCCCTTCAACCTCGTCGCGGACTCGCTCGCGCTCATCTTCATCCTCGACTGGGACAAGCTGCTCCGCTTCGGCTCGAAGAAGAGCCTCTTCGGCGAGGCCAAGGCCGCGACGAACCGGGCGCACGCGCGGACCATCGAGGTCGTCGCGGCGCGCCTCGCGGTGCCCGTGCTGGGCCAGGGCACGCGCGAGCGCCAGCGCGGCGGCCGCGCCGAGGAGGCGCTGCTCGTCGCGCTCGCGGCCTTCTCCTTCGTGGCCACGCAGCGCATGCAGCGGCTCACGAGCCACGGGCGCATGACGCACCCGGACGACACGGCGCGCCAGGGCGTCCGCGTGGCCTTCCGCGTCGGCTCCTACGCGTCCCTCGCGTGCGTGCTGCTCTTCGTCAACTTCACGTGCCGCGCGGTGACGACGCGCGCGAAGCGCAAGTCCGTGCTGGCCGTGCTGACCCTCACGGTCGTCGAGTTCGTCGTCTTCATCTTCGTCTCCTACATCATCCTCTACAACCTCCTCAGCGAGGCCCTCACCTACGGCGACTTCGACAAGGCCTACTTTCAGCCCCACGCGGTCCTCGGCCACGTCCTCGCGATCTACGACGACGACGACATGGTCTACGACGACGACATCTTCAAGCCCGGCGACGACGACACGCCGGACTTCGAGGGGTTCTTCGAGAAGCTTCACGCGTGATAAACTGCCTGGTTGACCAGGGTATTGAAGGGGACGCGCGCTCGACTGGCGCCCGCCCGGGGAGGAGAGGGAGGCCCGCGGAACTCAACCAGAGCTGGTTGAGCTCACGGTGAAGCCCAGTTGCACTGAACTTGCAGCATCTCGATAGGCGATGGGCCGCAAGTAGTAGATCGCACCGCCGCACGATGTCCAGCGAATCCATCGTCCAGGACCCGCTGGGCCGCAGCGCGCTCATCGACCTCGAGGAGCGCGGCATCCTGAGCCGCGCCGAGGCGCGCAGCGTCCTGGCGCGCCGCGAGCGCTTCGAGGTCGAGCTCGGCGGGTCGAAGCCGACGCGGGCGAGCTTCCTGCGCTACGTCGTCTACGAGCTCAAGCTCGACCGCATCCGCGCGTCGCGCACGCGCCGGCTCGCCAGCGGCAAGCGCGGCCCCGGCGACTTCTTCGGCGTCCGCCACGTCTACGCGCTCTACGAGCGCGCGCTCGCGCGCTTCCCCGAGGACCTGGACCTCTGGCTCGAGTACGTCGCCTACGCGAAGCGGAACAAGGCGCCGAAGATGGTCGGGCGCCTCCTCGCGCGCGCGCTCCAGCGCCACGGCACGCGGCCCGAGCTCTGGGTCCACGCGGCGAAGTGGGAATTGGTCGACCAGGGCAATGCGCGCGGCGCGCGGCGCATGCTCCAGCGGGGCCTGCGGCTCCACGCGACCTGCGTCGAGCTCTGGGCGTCCTACTTCTCCTTCGAGGTCAAGTACGTCGCGACGCTCGCCGCGCGGCGCGACGCGCTCGGCGTCGCCGACGGCGCGCACGAGGGCGACGGCGACGGCTTCTTCGCGGGCGACGCGCCCGTGGCCGTCGCCGAGGCGGCGCTCGCGGCCGCGCCGGCGGCGCGCGCGACGCTCCTCGCGGCGTTCCGCCGGGCCTGCGGCGACCACGGCGCCTGCGGCGCCGCGGTCGCCGCGCGGCTCCCGGCCGACGGCGACGACGACTCGGGCGACGACTCGGGCTCGGGCGAGGACGAGGACGAGTCCGAGTCCGAGTCCTCCTCCGACGGGGACGACCGGCGGACGCGGCGCGAGCTCCGGCGGACGCTCGTGCTCGCGGCCGCGCCGGCGCACGCCGCGCGCGCGGCCGCGGGCCGCGGCGACGCGCGGTCCGCGCGCGACGCGGCGCGCGCGTTCGGCCGCTGCCACGACGGCGCGAGTCTCCGCGCCGCCGCGGCCTTCCGCTTCGCGTCCGGCGGCGCGCTCGACGCGAAGCACGCGGCCGCGCTCGACGGCGCCCGGGCCCACGCGCGGCGGCTCTAAGAGAAGCTCGCTAGGCGTCCGCGGACGGGGGCAGGGGCGGCGCGGGCGCGCTCGGCGCCGCGGCCGGCGCGGCCGTCGGCGCGGGCGCGAGGAAGCCCGCGACCGCGTCCGTGCCGAGCGTCGCGGCGAGCTGGTCGAGGAAGGGACGCTGGTCCGCCTCGGGCAGCGCGCCGTCGGCCGTGAGCGCGTCCGGGTGCCGCCGGCCCTGGTGCGAGTCCGCGAGGGCCCGGAGCGGCGCGTCGTCGGTGAGCGCGAGGGGGTGTTCGAAGCCCTCTTGTGCGACGTCCGCGCGCGCCTCGCCGTCGGCGACGACCTCGAAGACGTAGTAGCGCTGCTTCGGCGTCCAGGAGTTGGGGAGCACGAGGGGCTCGCCCAATGGCCGGAGGCGCCCGAGGTCGAAGCCCGCGGGGAGGTCGTCGTAGGTCACGACGACGCACCCCGGCGGCGCGTGCTTGGCGACGACGGCCAGCACCTCCCCCCGCGCACCGCCGCCGAAGCCCAGCGAGTCCCAGATCAGCGCCGCGCCCTGGAAGGCGCGCTCGCCCGCCCGCGCGTCGCCGTGGTAGAAGCGGACGTCGAGATCCCACGTCGCGGGCGAGTTGGCCTCGTCGCGGGCCTCCCGCGCGACGTCGACGCGCCGCTCGAGGATCTCCAGCCCCACGGTCGTGCGGATGTTCGGCAGCAGGAACGCGAGGCCCAGCGCCACCCAGCCGACGGACGACCCGAGGACGACGCAGTCGGAGCCCGTCGGCGCCGCGCCGCGCCGCGCGCAGGCCTCGAGCACGCGCGCGATCGTCCGGCACGGCGTCACGCCATAGATGCCGAAGCGGCTCTTGCTCCAGCCGTGCGCCGCGCAGAGCGCCTCGTGCTCCGCGACCTCGGCGGCGTCCGCGAAGGGGTCGTAGGCCTCCATGAAGGCCAGGCACCGCGCGAGGGCCTCGGCGCTGATCGACGTCGCCTCGCCCCAGGTCGTGAAGGGGCGCGCGTTGCTCGCCGACGCCGCGAGGTTCCGCGCGAGCTGCGCGTGCTCGTCGTCGCCGGGCGACGCCGGCGCCGGCGGCGAGGCGAGGCACTGCGCGAGGGAATCCATGATGCGCTGCGCTCTCGATCTCGGCGAATTCGAAGCGCTGCCGCTGACCTTTGCGTCACGTTGAGGTAAATCAAGGTCCTCCGCTCATCTGGAACGGGGAGCACGCGACGTTCCACGACGCCCCGATTTCCACTCAGCCGCACGCCCCTTATCCCCCTGGGGCGGCCGCTTTCCTACTCGGCCGTGGGCGCGAGCGTCGCGTTCATCTGGCGCAACGTGGGCACCTTGAGGAAGCGCGTCGACTCCGGGTTGAAGTCCGGCGTCTCGATGAACTGCTGGAAGAGGGTCTCCGTGCGCTTGCGCAGGCCCTCGAGCGACTTCTCGTTGCGGCCGCGGTTGAGGAGGTCCGCCTCGCGGTCGCACAGCTCGACGATGTCGTGCGTGAGCGGGCACGCGAACTCCTGGACGGTCCACTTGACGTTCAGCAGGATCTGGAGCCGCTCGTCGGGCGGGAGGCGGTCCGTGGCCAGGCCCCGGTACAGGTCCCGGAGCTCCTGCGCGCGCGTCGTGAACGGCGTGTGCACCTCGTGCAACTCGCCGTCGCCCGCCTCCCACTTCTTGGGGAAAGCCATCAGTTCCATGACGCGCTCGACGCGCCGCGCCTTGCCCTCCTTGGCGGCCTGGGCCTTGAGGCGGTCGATGGTCTGCAAAGCTTTCGTCTCCTTCGCGAGGACGTCGGACATGGCCGCTTTCACGTCGCCGGGCGTCGCGTCGGGGATGGCCCGCACGCGCTCCATCTCCTTGGCGCGCCAGGCCTCGAGCTCGTTGTACAACAGCTCGAAGTCCTTCGCGGACCGCGGGTTGATGCGGCGCTCGACCTCGAACTGGCGCCGCCGGCTCGCGGCCCGCCCGGCCTCGTCCGCGCCCCGCTCCTCGGCGACCTGGGCGTCGTAGAGCCGCTGGCGGATGCCCCAGGTGCGCCGCCGCGCGAGGTAGCCCCGCCAGAAGCACTGGAGCACCTGCGTCTTCTGCCGCTTGAGCTCGAGGAGCTGCGCGGCCGTGAAGTAGCGGCGCGACGCGCGCACGACGTCGCCCCGGTCGTCCATCAACAGGTCCTCGCGCTTCATCTGCGTGCCGTACTCGCGGTTCGACTGCGCGGACCGCGTCTTCGTCTCGTACGTCTGCGTGTCCCGGTTTCGCAGGCATTCGACGTTCTTGCGCTGGGGCAACAGCCCGAACTCGGCGGACTGGCAGGACGCGTGGTGGTAGACCTTGCCCGTCTTCTTGTGGCGGTAGCCGCCGAGGTAGGGCTTTCTTGTCGTGCATTTCGCGACGTCGACCGTGACGACCGCGCGCTCCTCGCCGTCGGGCCCCAGCACCAGGACCTCGATGGTCTCGGGCATGACGTACTCCGGGTCCGCGTAGGGCGGCCACTGCTCGTCGGCGTCGTTCTGGACGATCACCGGGGCGCCGCCCGCGCTCCCGGGCGCCGCGGCCGAGGCCTTGAGCGGGGGCTTCGTGGGATTCGCGCGCTCCTGGTGCCCGCGGATCGACGCCTGGAGCTTCGACGCGGCGAGGTTCGTCTCCTCGCTCGGCTCGACGTTCTCGTCGCCCATGGTGCGGCGCGGCGCGCCCGGCCAGCAGCGCGCGGCCCAAAGGAGCGGGGCAGCGTCGTTGCGGCGTCAATGATACGCCCAGTTTCGTGCAGTCGGCAGTATCTCCGGGGGCAGCGCCGCGCTCTCCTCGAGCGACGCGGTGGGGACCGCCATGTACTCCCTGGGCATCCACGACCTCCAGGAGAAGAGCCGCAAGGCCCAGGAGGCGAAGCTGCGGCGGCACCAGAGCTCCCAGGGCCAGTCGGTCCAGCGGCGCGACTTCGTGCTGTCGAGCGTCTACGGCAAGACCTTCGAGGAGATGAGCGGCGCCGCCGCGGAGCGGCGCGAGCAGTCCATGAGCGCGGCGCGGGAGCGGCCCGAGTCCTCGACCATGCTCGGCGACCCGGAGGAGCCGCCGGGCATGGTCTTCCACCACTCCTTCCGGGACCGCGACGAGGGCAGCGAGATCGGCGGGAGCACGATCTCGGGCCTCCGCTACGTGCCCCGGGCCTACTACGGCGGCGGCGGCGATTTAAATAGGGGCAAGACGGCCCAGCTCGACGCGCGGCGCGAGGTCGTCAACGGGTTGGAGCCGCGTCTAGCCACCGTGAGCTTGTGCGACGTCGGCAAGACGCGCGGCCGCTTGAAGCAGGGTCCCTACAGCAACCCGGGCTACTTCCTGCGCGTGCGCGAGCGGTCCAAGGAGCTCGGCCCGCCCCTGCGGAGCGGCCACAAGAACGAGCTCGAACGAGTGCACGCGCACCTCGCGTCGCTGACGCTGAACGACCCCGGCGCGTGGGTCGGCAACAAGGAGTTCGTCTTCCCGACGTGGCGGCACCCGAACCCGAAAAAGTACGCGGGCGCCCGCGTCGAGTACTGCACGACGCCCTGGACGCCCGCGACCCACGACGTCTCCGGGGACCTGCGCTGGGCGCCCGTGAACAAGGTCGAGAGCTACGTCGTCGCGCCCGACAGCAGCCACGCGATCAAGGATAGCATGGTGCCCTTCCGCGCGCGGCGGCCCAAGCTCGAGCTCGGCAACCGCTGGAACAACTCGCGCCTCCCGGAGAAGTCCGCGCCGGCGACGCCCGCGCCGGGCGCGTCGACGCGGAGCCTCCGAAGCTCGAAGAGCTGCCACGTGTCCCTCCGGGGGCTCACGCTCAAGTCCGCGCGCGCGTCCACGGGCAGCCTGTAACACGGGAGAGGGCGTCGGGGCTTCGGCGCGGCGCACCGTACCCCCGAGAGGACTCCGAGCACACAACTTACTTCTTGCTCTTGCGGCTCTTGGACTTCTCGCCCTTCTTGGGCCGGCGCCTGCGCCGCTTCGTCGCGCCGTCGTCGCCGAGGTTCTGGAGGTTCGCGCGGGCCGTGCGGAGCCACTTGACGGCGATGGCCCGCGAGGCGGCGTCGATGTCGAGGGGCTTGAGGGACTTGAACTGGGGCGCGTCGCCCTCGTCGTCGCTGAGCTCCGCGCGCGCGGCCGCGCGGCGCTTGCCGCCCTTGCCGAAGAGCTTCGTCGACGCCATGCGGTGCCACTTGATGAGGATGGCGCGCGACGCGGGCGAGAGGAAGACGGGCCCCCACTTGGGCCGGCCGTCGTCGTCGTCGTCGTCGTCGTCGCCGAACTCGCCGTCGGCGGCGACGGCCGCGGCCTCCTTGCGCTCCTCGAGCTTGGCCTTGGCGATGCAGTTCATGCAGATCGTGCGGTAGCGCTGGTTCTTGATCCAGAACGTCTTCCAGGCGACCTGGTCGAACTCCTGGTCCGGGTTCTCCGCGTCGAACTGGGCCGCCAAGACCTCGAGAGGGACGACGCACTCGACCTGGAGCTGGCGCCGGCTCAGGCAGTTCTCGCACTGCGTGCCCCGCGCCTTGGAAATCAAAGGCTGCACGACCTCCCGGAGGCGCATGCGCCGCCGCGCCTGCGCGAGCCACCAGCGCACGATCTGCCGCGACGACGCCTTCAAGGCCACGGGCCCGAACTTGGCGCCGTCGTCCTCCGAGTCCGAGGAGATGTCCTGGTTGAGCTGGTTCAGGATGCGCGTGAACTGGTTGATGAGGTAGGGCCGCGACCGCCGCAGCGTCCGCGGCGTCAGTATGGACGGCAGCTGGTTGATGAGCCACGCGCGGTTGTAGTTCAAGAACTTGAAGCGGAACGTCTCGGACGTGATCCTCTGGTTCATCATGAAGGCGTCGTGGGACGACCCCTTCAGGTCCTCCCAGCCGGGGATCTCGAACTCGTCCTGCTCCTGCATCTGCGTGTGCCACGCGGTGTTTTCGTGCTTCACGCGCCAGAGCTTCACGAGCAGCGCGAGCTTGATGACGCCCCACTCCACGGCCCAGCACACAAAGTAGCCCAGACCGACGATGAAGGGCGCCATCTGGTCGCCGAAGAAGTTGTAGTTCGCCTGGAGCATCATCTGGATCCCGAAGACGAACATCATGATGCCGTTGACGTGGATCGTGAGCATCATGTAGTACTGCGAGGAGAAGCACATCTGGTCCAGCGTGCGCACGGACTCGTCGATGCACTCGTCCAACGAATCCTCGAGGCCCTTCCACTTCGTCTCCCGCTGGAGGAAGCGGTACCGCGTGTAGATCAGGTAGTCGTAGATCTTCCACCCGTGGAAGAGCTCGAGCACCGACAGCGTGAAGACGTCCGCGACGAACTGGAAGGGGATCAGAATGAGAGAAAAGAGGAGGAAGTAGAGCATGTCGAGATTCTTAATGTTGTAGATGATCGTCATCTGGACCTCGTTGCGGTACGCGATGAGGATCAGCAGCACGAAGACGTTGTACAATAGAGCCATCGCGCCCGTCGAGTAGCCGCCGTAGGCGTCGAGGATCGGCTCGACGGTCTCGCCGCCCTCGGCGACGACGCCCTCGAGCTCGCGCTTCGCGAAGTTCGCCTCCTCCTCGACCTTCTCCTCGACCTTCGCGGAGCCGCCGCGGACCCACTTCGGCAACGAGCCCAAAAACGCGGACCACAGACCGCCCACGAACTCAAACAACCAATCCAGGAAGTCCGCCAGCCCCGGATCGAAATAGATCTGCTCCACGAGCCCCATGCCCAATTCGATGAAATAGCCGCCGAGGAAGTCGACGAAGTCGTCGCACGACAAGGTGACGACGCCGCACGTCACGTCGAACGCCGTCATCACCGGCGCCGATAGCAAAGCTTCCTGCAACTGGTTGTCCACGATGGCCCCTAAAAACTGGCCGATGGGCCGCAGCCCGATGATCACGAACCAGATGTAGGTGCCGAAGTACTGCCAGTAGGAGAACTCGCAGACGACGCAGCACAGCAGCCCGATCATGAAGGACGAGAAGATCAGGTTCGACCGCTTCCACATGTTGGGCTTCCAGATGTCCTCCTTCTCCGCCGCCGGGTCCCGCCGCTTCTGCATGTCGATCTCGCGCTGGGAGATGCGGTCCGGCAGGAACATGCGGCAGCCCGCGTACCAGCACATGATGGCCATCATGATGAACGAGAGCCCGAGCCGGCCCTTGCGCGCGGCGTCGAGCTTCTCCTTGATGATCACCGGGTCGCTCCACTCGATGGGCATCAGCCCCCGGTCCATGCTCTCGCCGCCCTCGCCGCTGTAGAGGAGGTAGTTGAAGGCCATGCCCGCCATCATCTCCGCGTAGATGCTGTCCGCGCGGTTCTCCAACGGGAACCCGGGCTGGAACGCGAAGAGCACGTGCGCGGGGATGACCTGGCGCACCATGACCGTCATGGTCAGCATGGCCAGCGTGATGGGAAACAAGCCCAAGATCACGCCCTGCGTCGGCGGGCCCGAGATCAGCAGCAGCATGGACCAGATCCGGAGCCGCGGCGGGTTCTCCAGGGCGGTAGTTAATCGCACAGAAACCCAGAGCACGAAGCCGACGAGCACCGTCATGCCGCCCGTGAAGGCGAAGATGCCGATAAACACCTTGGTCTCGAAGGCGAACCAGATAATCAGGTCGATGTAGTCCAGCGGGTGGTAGCTTAAAAGTAAGGTGTACTCGGGCAGCTCGACGGTGGGATCGACGCCCGCGGTGTTGAACTCCACGAAATGCAAAAAGGCAAAAATGATGTTCTTCTCCTTCCACGTGTCGGACACGCGCTGCTTGTAGCCGATCTCCAGGATCATGCGCGTCGGGTAGCAGCCGTAGCCGATGACGTCCGCGCACTCGCCGTCGCCGTTCGCCACGGACACGGGAATCAGCTCGTCGGAGTTGCGGCCGCGCTCGAAGACGATCTTCGAGCCCCCAAAGTTGTTCAGGTCCGCGATGGACCGCTCCGTCAATCGTTCCGTCTCCCGCCCCAGGTACTGGAGGTAGTCCACGGGCTGCTTGAGGAAGTAGAAGAGCGTGGACCCGTCGGGCGCGTTGAACCAGAGCGGCGCGTCCTCCGTGTCCGTGTCGCGCTCCTCGTAGGTGCACTCCACCGTGCGCTCGCACCAGTCCGCCAAGGGCACCATGTCGAACTGGACGAACAAATCCGGGGCCTTGACGGCCTGGATGGAGTCGAAGTGGGGCAGCGGCGGGTGCGAGTAGCGCTTCGTCGGCGTCGGCTTCGTCTCGGGCGTCTCGGCCATGCGCGTCGTGTCCGGCGGCAGCGCGCACTGGTCGCTCTCCACCAGGTTCGAGAAGGGGATGTAGGAGTCCCACTCGCGGCAGTTCGAGAAGTAGGGCATGTAGGGTAGCAAAACGTGCTTGTCCTCGATGAAGCCCTGCATGAAGTCCAACGAGTCCTCCGTGTCCGGGTTGATCTCCGGCCGGAAGAAGGTCTCGAAGTAGACGTCGTGGGCCGCGGACGCGGACGTGTCCACGGGGTAGCCGTCGGGCGGGTCGCACTCGCCCGCGAGCTCGTCGCAGACGTCGTACATGTCGTAGTCGCCCTGGAAGGGGTCGAACCACGTCGAGTCGACGATGAGGTCGCGGTCGTTCTGGACCACCGTGGGCACGGCGGCCTTGGCCTCGTAGGTCGTGTTGAAGCTCACGAGGACCCGGCCCCGCTCGTATTCTTTGTAGCGCGGCGGCATGTTCAGCGGCCGCGCGGCGTCCCGCTTGTCGGGGTTGTCGTTGTAGACCACCCCGATAATGTAGAACTTCTCCGTGTCGCGCTCCTCGAAGGACACGTAGGGCGACAGCTTGCGCCGCATCATGTCCGCGCCGATGGCCGCGCGCACGGGCACCTTGCCCGTGATCAAATCCGTTTTCTTCGACTCGCGGTTCCGGCTCCGCTCCTCCTCGCGGAGCAAATTTTGCGAGTACTCGTTGACGAACTTGGCCCGCCGCGGCGTGACGATCTGCACCGTGGCCGTGTTCCGAAAAAAGGCCGCGGCCGCGAGCCAGCCGCCGTGCATGATGTGGAACTCGATCTTGAAGATGACGTCGTCGAGCGCGAAGAGCGTCATGTTGAAGACGATGTTCTTGGGCGTCGTCGTCGAGTTGAACCATTCCGGTAAAAGCAGCGGCTGGCGGCAGGGGTACTTCTCCTGGGGGTCGAGGAACGCGCGCGACGAGTCGCACTCGGCCTCGTCGCAGCGGCTAGGCGCGACGTAGATCGCGAGGCGGTAGTGCTCGTAGTAGACCATCTCGCTCGGGAGATGCTGGAGGTCGAAGCTGAGCATGGCCGTCTCCAGGCCCCGGAGCGTGTACCAGCCCTCGTCGCGCGTGTGGTCGCCCTCCTCGGACGTGTCCATGTGGGAGCAGCGGCCGACGTCCATGGCGATCGTGTCCGCGTCGGGCACCCACTTGGAATTAATAATGTAGGTCATGACCGCCCAGGAGCCCGGCACCTCCTTGCGCTCCGGGTGCGTGTTCTGGAGCGTGTAGCGCGGCGAGACGTCGACGTAGGTCGCGTAGGGGTCGTCGAGCTTCGAGGAGAAGATCTTGCCGTTGTTCGTGACGTCGACGGCGACCTCGGCGCTGTAGCACGGGTTCCAGCGGTTCACGGACGCGCCGCCCGCGTAGAGCGGGTCGGGCCCGCGGATGTTCGGGTGCGCCGCGAGCTCGTCGTTCATCTCGTTCTGCGTCAGGCGCATGACGAGGTCCCTGATGGGCCGGAAGCCGTGGGGCGTCGCCGCGGTGACGGCGTCGTTGCACTCGCCGACGACGGTCTCGCAGCCGTCCTCGTCGTCGCAGTCTTCGGTTTGGGACTGTTCGCACTTGACGTAGCACCGCGCGTTGTCCTCCTCGGCGCAGGTCTGGAGGTAGTGGAGCTCGCCGTCGACCATGTGGCAGCTCTGGGGGAACTGGTTCGCGATGATCTGGGCGTCCGCGAAGTCGAACTTGGGGGCCTCGCACGCGACCCGCGTGTTACTAATAAAACGCCCGGGCGTCACGACGGACCGGTCGGCGACGTCGCGCAGCGACGGGTAGGTGCCCGTCTCCGCGTCGGGCGAGTAGTAGCCTGTGTGGAAATCAACCAGTGAGCTGGGACGTCGGGGCCAAACTTCTGAAATCTCTAGCTCGGTCAAATCGAAGTCGATTCGGCTGATTTTTGGACGAATCGATTGCTCTCGTCGAGTTCTCGAAGCACGGCGGAAGTGATCGTGTCAAAACATTCGAATACGCGCACATTGAAGTCGGGTTGAAGATTTGATTTCCACACAGGTAGTAGCGGTCCCAGCGGTCCGGCACCGCGCAGCTCCGCGGGTCGCGGCGGCCGTTGCCGTCGACGGTGAAGCGGCAGGCCGTGAAGCGGCACATGAGGAGCGACGAGTCGTAGAAGTTGCGGCCCACGACGATGATCTCCTCGCCGCCGCTCTCCTTGACGTACTCGGGGCACGTCCGGAAAAGTTCGACGGTCTCGTTGCGCCAGTTCGGGGCCGTGTAGTTGGGCGACACGGCGGACACGTTCACGGGCATGATGGACGCCACGACGGAGATCTCGCCGACGCCGTCGCCGCCGATGATCTGGTCGATCTCCCCCGAGCCGTCCATGATCGTGTAGTTCAGGAACGCGTAGTATCGTTGATCCTCGTAGGGGTCGAACTCGGACGCCACGCGCTTGTCGCAGATGTGCTGCGTCTCCACCAAACAGTCGCTCACGGCCGTCTGGCCGAAGGCGCTGGACGTCGTCGTGAAGTAGGGGCACCGGATCTCCGGGTGGCCCGGGTCCGCCGTCGCCGGCGGGCAGAAGTAGCCCACGGCGCAGCGGTCCCGGTTCCGCATCTGCTTCGTCGTGCCCGTGCGGCAGAAGTAGCCCGCGTCGCAGGCGTAGACGAACTGGTCCACGGGCAGCGTCTCCAGGCCGCAGTAGGTGCCCGCGGGGCACTTGTGCTCGAACATGGTGCTTCTGTCCGTGCCCGTGCCGCAGACGTGGCCCTCGGGGCACCGGTCGGACACGGACAGGTTGAACATGCCCTGCTCGCCGCAGACGCGGCCCTCGGGGCAGGGGAGGCACAGCGAGATGTCCGTGGAGCCGTTGGACGTCGAGTAGGTGCCCGTCGGGCAGAGGCGGCACGTCACGGAGTCCGCGAGGCTCCGGTACGTGCCCGCGACGCAGATCTTGGGCTCGTAGGTGCCGTAGCCACTGCACGAGTAGCCCGCGGGGCACACGGAGCAGGTCAGCGCCGCGGACAACGGCGCGTAGGTCCCCGGGAAGCACGTCGTCGGCGCGACGTAGCCGACGTCGTCCGCGAACGACCCCAACGGCACCTGGATCGGGTAGGACACGCCCGGCGGGCAGTAGTGGCCCGGGTAGCAGCTCCGCGACCCGACGGCGCTCGGCGACGCCTCGCGGCAGAACGTGCCCTCCGTGCAGACCTGGGGCGCGGAGATGCCGCCGGGCCGCGCGGGGATCCACGGGATCGTCAGGTTGTGCGCGACGCCGCCGACGCAGAACGTCCCCGGCGCGCAGGGCACGGGCCGGTGCGCCGTCGGGTCCGACGAGTCCAGCGTCAGCGTCCCCTTGGGGCAGAAGTAGCCCTCGGGGCACGTGAGCACGGGCATGCTGAGTCCGAGCGAGGAACAGACGAACCCGGCCGGGCAGATCTCCGGCGCGACGCGCGTCCAGCCCGGGCAGATGTGGCCCGTCGGGCATAACGTACAGTTCGACATGCCCGCCAGACCGTTGTAGGTGCCGGGCACGCACTCGCGCGGGAACGTGTTGCCCACGCCCGGGCAGTGGTGGCCTGTGTGGAAATCAACCAGTGAGCTGGGACGTCGGGGCCAAACTTCTGAACTCTCTAGCTCGGTCAAATCGAAGTCGATTCGGCTGATTTTTGGACGAATCGATTGCTCTCGTCGAGTTCTCGAAGCACAGCGAAATGGTCTGGTCCAAACCGTTCGATTACGCTCACATTGAAGTCGGGTTGAAGATTTGATTTCCACACAGGTGGTGGCCCAGGGGGCACGCGACGGCCAGCATCTGCGTCGGGCAGAAGTGGCCCGTCGGGCAGGGCCCCTCGCCCTCGGGGCTCCCGGAGCCCGCGGGGCAGAAGTAGCCGTCGAAGCAGCGCTGGGGCGTCGAGAAGTTGCCCGGGATGGACACGGGGCTCGACGCGCCGCGCGCGCAGTACGTGCCCGGCGGGCAGGGGAACGGCAGCTCCGCGAGCACCGCGCGGCTGCTCGACATGGGCCGCGCGGCGTCGAAGGGCCGCGGCGGGTGGATGCCCGGCGCGTAGGTGCCCGTCTCCGGGAGAGACCGCCGGTCGAGGCGCCAGTCGCGGCGCGGCGGCACGAGATAGACGACGCCCGTCTCCGCGTCGCGCTCGTACTCCGAGTTGTTCGCGAAGGCGAAGGGGTCCGACGACTTCGTCCCCGGGTTGCAGTAGTGGCCCGGCGGGCAGAGCGTCTTCGGCTCCCGCTCGCCGAGGTCGGAGCACACGAAGCCGCCGGGGCAGAGCACGGGCTTCGAGAGCCCGAAATCCGGGCAGTAGTAGCCCACGGGGCAGGCGAGGCACGCGACCTGGCCGCCCCGCGGCTGGAAGGTGCCCGGCGGGCAGAGCGTGAAGTTCGTCGGCTTGGCGCCCCGGCAGAGCGTGCCGTTGGGGCAAGGCTTCGCGGAGCCCAGCGTCTCGTAATACCCCTTCTCGAGCTCGTCGTAGTACTCAAAGGCCGCGGCGCCGTCCGAGTAGTCGAGCCCGTTGACGGAGACGCGCACCTCGACGTAGCGCGGCAGCAGGGACACGCGCGACGAGTACTCGTCGCGGTCCTCGGCCGCGTCGCCCGTGCGGAGGCTCCGTCGATCCATCTGCGGCGCGCCGCCGGACTCGCGGTGGCCGCGCGCGAGCGCGTCGACGTTCGGGGGCACGCAGGCGACGACGCTCGAGGACACGTAGGTGCCCCGCACCTTGACGTCGCCGAAGGCGCACTTCAGCGCCGTCGAGTTGACGAAGTTGGCGCCGACGACGAAGACGGGCGCGCGCGCCGTCGCGAGCGCCCGCGACGGCCAGACGGACGTCACGAGCACCTCCGGCACGTACAACAAATTCAGCGTGTTCGACGCCATGTCGCGGCCGTTGACCGTGACGTGCACCGACGCGAGGCCCGGCGCGCGCGCGGGCGCGACGCAGGAGATGGCACTCTCGGAGAGGAACCGCGCGGGCACGCGCGAATTATCAAAAAAGCAGGCCAGCTCCAGCGTGTTCCGGAAGCCGGACCCGAAGACGGACACGGCCGTCGCGCCGATCTGCCCCATGGACATGAGGGGCCACAGGGACTCGATCTTCGGCGTTTCCGCGAACGCGTATTTCAGGAACGTGCCGTAGAAGTCGACGCCGTTGAGCGACACCTCGAGCATCGCCTCGCCCGCCGCGTGGGGCGGCGTGACGCATAACAGGCGCTCCGACGAGAGGAAGACGGCGGCGACCGTCGCGTCCCGCCCGAAGCGGCACCTGGCTTCCCGCCGGTCTTTGAAGCCGCGGCCCCGCAGAACGACGCGCGTGCCGCCCTCGCCGGGCCCCGCCGCCGGCGACAGGCTCCGCACCTCCGGCGTCGCGTCGTAGGCGAACGTGGCCGTCGACCGCGAGAACGTCTCGTTGTCGCAGGACACGGCCACCGCGACCTTCCGCGGCCGCCGGCCGTCGGACGGCGGCGCCGCGCATCGTACCTCCACGTCGCTCACGACCGACGCCGGCGCCAGACTATCGCCGAAACGACAGAGGACATCTCCGAAGAAGTGGGACCCGAAGACGCGCACGGCCGTCGCGCCCTTCAAGGGGCCGGACGCCGGTTCCAGAGCGTAGACCGACGGCTCGGACGCGAACGTCACCTCCGCGTAGGTCGGGCTCCAGAAGCCGCCGCCGTCGTTGGACACCTGTAAGCGCACGCGGCTCGGGATGCGCGCCGGCGCCGCGCAGGTCAGGGTGCCGTCGTCCTGGAACGTCGCGGCCGCGACGAGGTCGCCGAAGCGGCACGCGAGGGCGTCCGAGTGCCGCGCGAAGTTTCGTCCCTCCACCGTGACCAGCGCGCCGCCCTCGGCCAAGATCACGGCCGGCGTCGCGGCGTAGACGACGGGGAACTCGCCGTCGGCGCCCGGGTCCGTCGCGACCACGGCCTCGTAGGTGAAGGCGAATCGTCGACTCAGCGTCGGCTGCTTCTCGGACGCGATCTCCAAAAAGGTCGCGACGTCCTCGTTGCGGCGCCAGCGCGGCGCGACGCAGGCGAGGTTCGTGGCGCTCAGGAAGACGGCGTCGACGGTCGAGCCGCCGAAGTTGCAGCTCGTCCGGCCGTCGTCGACGAAGCCCGTGCCGGATATCGCCACGACGGTGCCGCCGTCGCAGGGCGCCGCGAGCGGCGCCGCGTCCGTCGCCGTCGCCGACGAAATGTACGTGAACACGTGGCCGCTCGCCAGCGGCGGCTCCGCGGCGTCGTAGACCAGCGACACGGCGACGGCGACGCGGTCGTCGCCGCGCGGCGGCGACGCGCACGTCACGGCGCTGTCGCTTAAAAGGGTCGCGTTGGTCTCCCGGTCGCCGAAGCGGCAGGCGACGGGCCCGTGGGCCGTCGAGAAGCGGCCGACGACGGTCACGGACGTGCCCCCGTTCTCCGGGCCGTAGGGCGGGTCCACGCCGACGACGAGCGTCCGCGGCTCGTACGCGTATTCGGCGGCCGCCGCCGACGCGTCCTCGCAGGCGTCGACGCGCGCGACCGCCGCCCGCGTCGACGGCGGCGCGACGGCCCGGACCTCGCTCGACGAGACGAAGGTCGTCCGGGCCGACACGCCGTCGAAGCAGATCAGCGTCGTCGTCGTGAAGCCGCTGCCGCGCACCCTAACGACGCCGCCGCCCGTCGTCGGCCCGCCCGTCGGCGACACCGCGACGACGGCCTCGCCGAGGACGTAGGAAAAGGGGAAGCTGCCGACGACGTCGCGGAAGACGCGGACATGGACCGTGATGGCCCCCGGCGGCCGCGCCGGCGCGACGCAGCGCAGGAGCGACGCGTTGACGACCGTCGCCGGAACCCGAAGGCCGCCGAAGTCGCACGTCGTCTTGGAGTTCCCGTCGAAGCGGTCACCGGTGACGTTCACGACCGCGCCGCCGAGGTGCGTCGTCTCGAGAGGCGCCGCGGATCGGACGACGGTCGGGCTGACGTACGCGAAGGACGCGGACGAATGAGACGAGCGTAGCCCGCCGAGCGACGCGGCGACGGCGACCGTCGCCGGGAAGGGCGCCGCGGGCGTCGCGCACTCGATCTCCACGGACGAGACCCACGTCGCGGGGACCGATGATTCCCCAAACACGCATGCGAGGTCCACGGCGTTGGGGAAGTTGGCGCCCTTTAAAGACACCGTCGTGCCGCCGCGGTCCGATCCGAAACTCGGGTCCGCGCGGTAGACCTCGACGGGGTCGACGTACTCGAGCTGGGCCGGCGGGCCGACGGCGACGTCCGCGCCGTCGACGGCGCACACCGCGGCCACGACGACGGCGTCGGACGGGAGCGTGGGCGTCCAGGCCGGCGCCGCGCAGGATAAAGTGGAATTTGCGAACGTCGCGGCGACTCGCGCGTAGCCGAAGAGGCACGCGCAGTCCGTCGCGTGGTCGGGCACGCCCGAGACCGCCAATGTCGTCGTAAAGCCGCCCGTGCGCCAGCCGCGCGCCGGGCTGAGTGCTAGAAGCGTCGGCGTCGCGAGGAAGGTGAAGGCCGCGGACGTCGTCCCGAACGACCGGCCGTCGACCGCGACCCGCACGTCCGCGACCTCGCCGGCGCCGCCCGTCGCCGGCGCCGCGCAGTCCACGACGTCCTCTTCGACGTAGGTCCCCGACACCGGCGCGTGGTCGCCGAAGCGGCAGGCGAGGAGGCCCGGCCCGCGGACGTTCGACGCGCGGACGCGGACCAGCGCGCCGGGCGCCGCCGCCGCGGGCTCGAGCGACGACGCGTGCGCCTGGGGCCGGAAGCGGAACGTCGCGAAGGGCGCCGGCACGGGAATGGTCGCGCCGTCGACGGAGAAGCCAAAGGCGACGGGGCCGGCCAGGGCCGGCGTGTGGCAGAAGGCCTCGTCCGTCGCGCCCTCCGAGAAGAACGCGTCGACGGTCTCGTCGCCGAACGCGCACGCGAGCCGTTCGCTCCCCGTCGCGAGCACCGTGAGGGCGATCGTGACGCGCGTGCCCCCCAGGGCCGGCGCCGTCGTCGGCGACACGGCGAGGACCTCGGGGGCCGGCGCGACCGCGGGCGTTCGCTCGACGGCGTCGAACGACGGAGGTTCGGGCGCCGCGCCCGCGGCCGCGACGTCGCCGAAGAACTCCACGAAATCGACGCCGTTGTTCGAGACGGCGGCGCGCGTCGACTCGTCGAGCGCCGGCCGCTCCGACTTTGGCGGGAAGAAGCAGACGACGAGCGTCGACGACATCCACTTGGCCTCGAAGACCCGCCCGGCGAGGCGGCACGACAGGCCGACGCCGTCGAGGAAGTTCGCGCCCGTGGCCGCGAGCGCGCCGTCCTGGAGGCCCTCGGTCATGGCGTAGATCGCGATGGGATGCTCGTAGTCGTAGGCGAGGGCCGACGACCGGGACCCGTCGCCGCCGTCGACGACCGCGAGCGCGACGCGCCGCTTCCCCGCCGCGGCCGGCGCGACGCAGGCGAGGGCCGACGCGTTGACGAGCGCGGCGGCGACGTCCCGGTCCCCGAAGGCGCAGGAGGCGTCGGCCGGCCGCTCCGAGAACGTCGAAAAGTCGCCGAGGATCGTCACCAAGGTGCCGCCCGTCGACGGGCCCGTCGCGGGCGCCGCCACCTGAAGCGCGAGGGACGCCGCGACGGAAAAGGGCACGCCGGGGCTCAGGGGCGCCGTCGACGGCGACGCCACGGTGAGCGCGACGACGCCCGCCGCCAGGGGCGGGCTCAGGCACCGGAGCGCGTCGCGGCCGACGATCTCCGCCGGAACGTACGCGTCGCCGTCGAAGACGCAGGACGCGCCCGGCGCCAGGGCCGCGAGGTTGACGCCGGTCACCGTGATCAACGTGTCGCCGGCCGTCGATCCCAGGGACGGCTCTACCGCTCCGACGGACGGCGCCGCGTAGGCCGCGTAGCTCCAGGGCAGCGCGGCGTCGACGTCGTCCAAACCGTTCAGCCGCAGCGTCACGTCCGTAGAAAACCCGGGCGCGAGCGCCGGCGCGATGCAATACACGTCACCGTCGACGACGCGCGCCTCGGCGACCGTCGTGCCGAAGACACAGGCCGCGTCCAGTGTTGTTGTGTTTTCTGAGACGGAGACGCCGTCGACCCGGACGGCGGCGCCGCCGAGCTCCGACCCGCGCGCGGGGCCGCCGCGGGCGCTGAAGGGCGGCGCGAGGCGCGTGTAGAAGACGTCCTGGGTCGAGTACTCGACGCCGTTGACCGTGACCTCGACGCGGCTCGTCGTCGCCCGCAACGTGTCGGGCGCGGCGCAGCGAAGCTTCGTCGCCGACACGTACGTCGCGGCGCTCGCGGGCGCGTCGCGCGGGTCCGCCTCGTCGGAGACGAAGCGGCAGCCGAGTTGTGCCGTGTCGCGGAAGCGCGCGCCCTCGACGAGGAGCGCGCGCGACGCGCGGTAGCCCGAGGCCGGCGACACGGAAAAGGCCGCCGGAGCGTCGTCGAACGAAAAGTCGGCGGAAATTTCCGAATAGTCGGCGCCCCCGTTCGTCGACAGGGCCAGGGACGACGCCCCGCGGAGCTGGGGCGGCGCGACGCAGAGGACCCGGCCCGGCGCGAGCCACGCGCCGGGGACGGAGTCCGCGCCGAAGCGGCACGCCGCGTCCGTCGTCGGCGTCTCCGCGAAGCGCGCGGACACGACGACCTCCGCGCCGCCCGTCGGCGACCCGACGACGGCGTCGACGTCGAGGATGATGGGCGCGCCGCCAACTTCAAAATCGACGCCGTCCGCGTCGAGGACGCCGTCCGCGGTTTGAACGCGGACGCGGTAGACGCCGGCGGCGGGGAACGGCGGCGCCTCGCAGCGGATCTCCGACGACGAGACGAAGACCGCCGGGGCGGCGGTTCCAACGCCAAAGTCGCAGGCCAGGCCGCCGCTGGGCTCGAAGCCCCGGCCCTTCAGAGCGACGACGGTCCCGCCGGCCGCGGGGCCGCGATTCGGCTCCGCGGCGTGGACCTCGAGCGGCGCCGTGAAGTCTACCGTGAGGCCCTCGCTCACGTCGACGCCGTTGAGCGACACGGCGACTTCGACGGCGCCGGCGCCGCGCTTCGGCGACGGGCAGGTGACCTCGGGGCCCGCGACGGCCGTCGGTGCGACGACGACGTCGCCGAAGTGGCACGCGACCCCTTGAGCGGCGTCGTCCTCGAGCGTGACGACGACGGGCGTGCCGCCGCCGCCGGGGATTATTCTTGGCGTCACGGCGACGACGACGACGACGGCGTCGTAGGCGAAGGTCGCGGCCGTCGCCGCGCGCGCGCCGTCGAGCGCGAGCGTCAACGGCACGGCGCCCGGCGCCGCCGCCGGCGGCGCGAGGCATCTGACCTCGTCGTCGGCGACGCGGACGGCCGCGGTTAATGGTAGATCACCGAAGGCGCAGGCCAGGCGCGCCGACGCGGCGAAGGGCGCGAGGCGCGCGCCGAAGACCGACACGTCCGTGCCGCCGCGCGCGGGCCCGCGCGTCGGGCCCGCGGAGACGACGGACGGCAGCTCCACGACCTGGAACGGGACGGCGTCGACGCGACTCGCGAAGTGCGCGCCGTCCAACGCCGCGGAGACGGCGTAGAGGCCCGGCGGCAGCGACGGGACCGCGCAGCGGAACTCTGAGGTTGATAAAGCATCAGCCGCCACCACCGTCTCCCCGAACGCACACGCGGCCCCCGCCGCCGGGCGGCTCGCCCCCGGGGGCGCCGTCGTCGTCACCGTGACGAGCGCGCCGGCGGCGCCGAAGGCCGGGGCCACGCCGGCGACGTGCGGGAGCTCGTAGTACGCGAAGCTCGCGCCGACGGCCGCCGGCAGATCCGCGCTGTAGCCGACGTCGAAGTCGACGTCGCCCGGGACCCCCGGCGGCGCCGCGCAGGCCAGGGCCGACGCGTTGCGGCGCGCCGCGGGCGTCGACGCGTTGCCGAAGCGGCAGTAGAGCGGTGCTTCGCCGGGGAAGTCGCCCAAAACCGTCAGCGCCGCCGATCCGGCGACGGGCGCGGACCGCGGGACCACGGCGTCGACGCGCGGCGCGGCGGCGAAGGTGATCTCCGCGCCCTCGAAGCGCGCCGCGATGGCCTCGTGCTCGAGGACCGTCACGTCGACGGTCCGCGGCGCGCCCGCGGGAGCCGCGGGCGTCGCGCAGTAGACCTCTCCGTCCAACACGTCCGCGCGCGTCTCGAGCCCCCCGAAGTCGCAGGCCACGGGCAGCCCGAAGGCATCCCCGGAGGCGTTCGCGGAGATCCGCACGACGGCGCCCGACTCCTCGAAGGCGAGGGAAGATGGTGTCAACGACGACAGCAGGCTCCTGGCCACAAAAGACACGTTCGCGCCGGATGCGCCGGGCCGCCCGCAGTCGTTCTCGACGGTCAAGAGGGCCACGCCCGGCCCCCGCGCGGGCACGGCGCAGTCGACGGCGTAGCTCGAGATCCACGTCGCGGCGGCGGGGACGCCGTCCCAGGCGCAGCAGAGCTTTTTGGAGTTGACAAAGAGCCCGCCGTGCGCGCGCGCGGTCTCTGCGCCGCCGTCCTCGCCGGCGGCGACGCGCGCCGGCGTCGCGGCCGTCGTCGCGGGCGCCGCGCCCGACGCCGCCCCGAGGCGCAGGGCGCCGCAGCGGTCCCGCGACTGGACGCCGTCGACGACGACGCAGATCACGACGTCGTCGCGCAGGCGCGACGCCGGGAAGGCGCAGCTGTCGCCGGCGACGTCGGCGTCCGCGCCCGTGACGGCGTCGTAGCACGCGAGATCGCTCGCGGGGTCCGCGTCCACGGTCAGCACGAGCGACCCCTCGGCCGTCGTCTCGGACGCGACGACCAAATCCGCGAAGCCGCGGCGCTCCGCGGCGTCGAAGGCCAGCGGCACGTCGCCGAAGAAGGTGGCGCCGTCGTTCGACAGGGCCAGACGCACGTGCCCCGTCGCGGCGAGCCGCGGGGCGACGCAGCGGAAGGCGCCGTCGGCCGCGGCCGCGACCACGCGATCCCCGAATCGGCACGCGGCCTCCGCCGTCGCGTGCTCGAAGCCCACGCCCGCAACTGCAACAACGTCTCCGCCGGCGATCGCGGGCGCGAACGGCGCCAGGAGCGCGTTGGCGTGCGGGTCCGGCAGCGCGACGAAGGGGACGGATGGGCCCGCCGCGGCGTCGCCGAGTCGGACGACGCGGAGCTCGACGGTCCCGGGCTCGAGGGGCGGCGCGACGCAGAGCACCGCCGCCGCCGACACCCAGACGGCGTCGACGGCGACGTCGCCGAAGGCGCAGGCCAGGGCGGCGTCCCGGGGGAAGTTGGCGCCCGCGACGGTCACCGTCGCGCCGCCCGCGGCGGACGCCGCGGCCGGGCTCGCGGACCGCGCCTCGACGTCGTGGAAGAAGGCGAAGGCGACGCCCTCCGAACCGGCGACGGCCGCGTCGTAGGAGAAGGTCAGGAGGCACGACTCGCCGGCGCTCGGGGGGGAGACGCACGCGGCTGTTGTTGTGTTCGCGATCGTCGCCGCCACGCCGACGCCCCCAAAGTGGCAGTAGAGGCCGCGCGACAGATCAAAGACGCCGCGGAGCGCCACCGTCGCCCCGCCGACGGCGGGGCCGCGCGCCGGCGCGTAGGCCGCGACGACGGGCGCGTCGCCGACCGCGAGCGCGGCGTCCGCGAGCGACGCGTTCTCCAAACGCGGCACGCCCTCGCTGAGCACGGACACGGACGACGTCCCCGCGGGCGGCAGCGGGCACTCGACGGCGTTCTCGGAGACGTGCGTCGCGTAGCGCCAGGCGCGGCCGTCAAAAATACAAAGCATCTCGCGCGCCGCGTCGAAGTTCGTGCCGAGCGCTCGCACGGACTCGACGCCGCGCGCGGTCGTCGCGCGCTCGACGGACGACACGGTCGTGCGGTGCGCCGCGGACACGGCGGCGTCGGCGACCATCGTCGCCGCGCGGCCGCCGCCGACGAGGGCCACCGTCGCGTTCTCGGCGCCGGAGGGCAGCGGGCACTCGACGCGCGAGGACGACACCCACGCGGCCTTGTGTGTGTCGTCGCCATAGTCGCAGGCGAGGTCCTCGACGTTGGGGAAGTGGGCGCCCCGGAGGACGACGACGTCGCCGCGCACGTCGACGGACGCGACGACGGCCCGCGCGCGCGCGACGACGCGCGCCTTGTTCGAGACGGCGTCCAACGCGCCGGCCGAGAGCGCGACGACGGCCGCGGCGGCGACGACGGACGCGTCGACGTCGCACTCGACGCGATCGTCCGTCAATGCCGTGATTTCTACGAGCACCGTGTCGTCGATGACGCAGTGCGAGAGGTATGGCGCGTCGAGGAAGCCGGCGCCCTCCACGACGACGGTTGTGTTCGTGTCATCCTCCCGGAGCGCCGCCGAGTCCACGTGGACCTTGTCGACGTAGGTGAAGGCGCCGGGCAGCAGGGAGAAGTGGAAGCCGTCGTTGAGCGACAGCCAGAGGTCCACGGGGCCCGGTTCGCCCCAGCCCGGGGACACGCAGCGGATCTCGTTCTTCGAGACGACCTGCGCGTAGGCCGTCGTGCTCTCGCCAAACCGACAAAGAGGCGCGATGTTCGTCGCGTCGAAGGCGTCGAGGTTCGTGCCCGTGATCGCGACCTCCGTGCCGCCCGCGAGGACGCCGACGGCCGGCGACGCCGCGAACAACGTCGCCGGGTGGAAGTAGTCCAACACCACGGCCGCGGCGCTCAGCTCCGATTTCGCGTGGCCCACCCGTAGGACGACGTCGGCGTCGCCTCGCCGCGGCGGCGCGAGGCAGGCGATCTCCGTCGCGCTCAAGACGGACGCGGGCTCGAAACTCCCGGAAAAGTCGCAGTAGACGGGCAGCCCCGCGTCGAAGTCGCCGCCGGCGACCTTGACGAGCCCGCCGGACTCCGGCAGCACCGCGGGCGTCGCGGCGACGAGCGTCGGCCGCGGCGCGAAGGCGAAGTCGACGGCGGCCGCGTCGTCGAAGCCCGTCTCGCCGTAGACGCGCAGCGCGAGCGATCCGAAGCCCGCGGGCGCCGCGGGCGCGGCGCAGGTCACGGCGTCGCCGACGGCGGCGTCGACGACCACGTCGCCGCCGTCGAACCCGGAAAAGACGCAGGCCGCGGCCGCGTCCGCGTCCAGGTTCGCGACGTCTAACGTGACGACCGCGCCTCCGGCGACGTCCGCGACGTCCGGCGCCGCCCCCGTGAACGACACCCCCGCGTCCGCGGCGGCGAGGTCCAGCGCGAACTCCGCGCACCCGGAGGTCTCGTAGCAGACCGTGACGTTGGCCACGCGCCCGCCCGGCGGCACCGCGCACTCGACGCGGTTCGAAAAGCGGTGGAACGCGTCTTCGACGAGCGCTCCGTCGTAGACGCACATGACGGAATCCGCGAAGTCGTCGAGGAAGCCGCTCCCGAAGACGTCGAGCGTCGTCGTCGACGCCGTGACGATGGACGGCACGGCGTAGTTCAGCACGACGTTCGGCGCGACCTTGACGTCGGACGACGACGCGGAATAATCGAAACCGTTGTTCGACGCGCGCACGGCGCCGACGCCCGTGTTCGCGAGCCCCGCGGCCATGGACGCGACGTAGGCGCGGTCCTTGACCGGCGGCGGGCTGCAGGCGAGGCGGCTCGAGCTGATGAAGCGCGCGGCTTGCGCCGCGCCGTAGACGGAGCACGCGAGCGCCGGCGAGTCGACGAAGTGCGCGCCGACGACGAGAATCTCCCCGCGCGTAGACGCGGAGAACACCCGGGGAAAGACGTTGAAGACCTCGACGGGCTCGTGATAGACGTACGTCGCCGTCGACGACGTCGTCGCGGCCGTCGCGCCCAGTGCGCACGGCGCGACGGAGAGAACGACGTCGCCGGCCAAGTGCGGCGGCGCGGCGCACGCCTTTGAAGACGCGTCGACGGCGGCCGCTACGTCATCGAAGAAGCAGCAGAGCCCCGCGACGTCCGGTGCGTCGACGGCGACGGCCGTGCCCCCCGTCGTCGGGCCCAGCAGCGGCGCGAACGTCGCGGCGAGCGCGTCGAAGGCCTCGTAGGTCAGCGACGCGCGCGGCGCGTCCTCGACGACGACGGTCAACGCGTAGGCCCCGGCGTCGAGGGCCGGGGCGACGCAGGCGAGGGCGCCGTCGCCGCCGCGCGTCGCGGCGACGTCGACGACGCCGAAGCGGCACCGCGCGTCCGCGCCGTCGAACGCGGCCGGCGACGACGCGGCGATCGCGAGCTCCGCGCCGCCGGCCGCGGGGCCGGACGCGGGCGTCACGGCGTACGTGACGTCCCCGGCGAGGTACGCGAACGACGCGCTCGACGCGCCCCAGTCCCGCCCGTTGACCGTGACCTCCACGCGAACGGTCCCCGCGCCCGCCGGCGACGCGCAGACGAGCTCCGTCGCCGACACCCAGCGCGCGTCGCTCAGCGCCGAGCCCCCGAAGCGGCACGACAGCTCGCTCGCGTCGACGAAGTTCGACCCGTACACCGTGATCGGCTCCCCGCCGCTCCGCGCGCCGCTCCCGGGGTGCACCGAGATCGCCGCCGGCTCCGCGACGAAGCCGTAGGTCGCGTCGCTCGCCGCGCCGACGGCCGCGTCCCCGGCCGCGCCCACGCGCACGGCGACGGACCCCTCCGCGTGCGCCGGCGCCACGCACCGCAGCAGCGTCGCCGACACGACCTCCACGGACGCCGCGGGCGCGTCGCCGAACGCGCACGTCACGGACGACGCGTACGCGAGGAACCCGGACCCCTCGACGGCGACGACCGTCCCGCCGCCGGTGCCGCCCCGCGGCGGGCTCAGCCCGCTCACGACCATCAGCGGCTTGTACTCGAACGCGTCCGACGCGCCGTACAGGACGCGCCCGTCGTCGACGACCGCGAACGACACGCTCCCGGCCCCGTGCGCCGGGGCCACGCACCGCAGCTCCGACGAGCTCACGAAGCTCGCCGCGACATCCACGAACGCGAACCGGCACGCGAGCGTCGTCGAGAACGCGAGGTCGCTCCCCGTCACCGTCACCTCCGTGCCGCCTGTCGACGGGCCCGACGCGGGCGACACGCCGCTCACGACCGCCGTCGCCAGGTACGAGAACGTGGCGCCGTCGTCCGTGAAGTCGGCGCCGTTCACGCTCACCTCGACGGCGACGTCGCCCGCGGCTCCCGCCGGCGCCTCGCACTCGAGCTCCGTCGAGTTCACCCACCGCGCGGGCGCGGTCGCCGTCCCGAAGCGGCACGCCAGCAGGCTCGAGTCCGCGAAGTTGAGCCCCCGCACGATGACCGTCCCGCCGCCGGCGACGCCGCCCGACGCCGGCTCCAGGGACAGCACCTCCGGCACGGCCACGTAGCGGTACTGGGACGTGCCCGCGTACGCGTCGGCGCCGTTGATGCTCACGCCGACGGCCACGGCGCCGGCCGCGGCCGCCGGGGCCGCGCAGCGCACCTCCGTCGCCGACGCGACCGTCGCCGGGATCGCCTCGTCGCCGAAGAGGCACAGCGTCACGTCCTCGAAGCCCGAGCCCAGGATCGTCACCGCGGTGCCGCCGGCGACGGCCCCGACGTCCGGCGCGATCGACGCGACGACCGGCGACACCTCGTAGACGAAGCTCGACGCGAGGTCGACGTAGTCCTGCTTGTTGTTGCTCACGGACAGCGTCGCGGGCCCGGACTCGCCGGACGGCGACGCGCAGCGGATCTCCGTCTCGGAGACGAACGTCGCAGCGACCTCGGTCCAGCTGAAGCGGCAGTACAGCAGCGTCGAGAACCGGAAGCCGGAGCCCTCGATGGCGACGACGGTGCCGCCGTTCGCCGGGCCCGACAGCGGCGACGCCGCCGCCAGATCCAGGGCCGCCGCGTAGACGAACTCGAGCGCGTCCGCGCTCATCTGCTGGTCCGCGACGCCGAGCCGCACGGCGACGGCGCCCGGCGCCGCCGCGGCCGGCGCGACGCACTCGGCCTCCGTCGAGGAGACCCAGCGCGCGTCGACGTCGAGGGCGCCGAAGCGGCACCGGAGGTCCGTCGAGTCCGGGATGTTCAGGCCCGAGACGGCGACGACCGTGCCGCCCGCCGCCGGGCCCGACGCGGGCTCGAGCTGGCCGAGGAGCACGCCGGCGACGTACCTGTAGGTGAGGTCGACGCCGGCGCGCGCCTCCGCGCCGTTGAAGGACAGCGAGAGCTTCGCGGTCCCCGCGGCCGCGGCCGGGCTCTCGCAGCGGACCTCCGACGCGGAGACGACGCCCACGGCCGCCGCGGGCACGTCGCCGAAGAGGCATGCGACGTCGCCGGCGTCCACGGGGAAGTTCGCGCCCGCGAGCGCGACGACGGTGCCCCCCGAGACGCCGCCGAACGCGGGCCGCGCGCCGAGGACGACCGCCTCGGGCCAGAAGGCGAACTCGGCGACGTCGACGAAGTCGAGGCCGTTGCCGCTCAGCGCGAGGACGACGGCGCCCGCGTCGTGCGCCGGCGCGACGCACGCGAGCTCCGTCGGCGAGACGAAGCGCGCGGCGACGACGGCGTCGCCGAAGCGGCACGAGAGCGACTCGGAGTAGGCGAAGCCGTCGCCGGTCACGGTCACCTCGACGCCGCCGGCGACGGAGGCCGACGCCGGCTCGACGGCCGTCGCCGCCAGGTCGTCGAGGTAGACGAAGTCGACGGCGCTCGCGTAAAAGTCCGCGCCGTTGCCCGAGACGCGCACCGGCGCCGCGCCCGCGGCGCGCGGGGGCGTCGCGCACTCGGCCCGCGTCGCGGAGACCCAGCGCGCGGGGACGACGGCGCCGTCGAAGGAACAGGCGAGGTCCTCGGAGTCGATGAAGTGCGCGCCGACGACGGCGACGACCGTGCCCCCCGCCGCGGGGCCCGAGGCCGGCTCGAGCGCGAGCGCGAGGGGCTCGCGCGCGTAGCGGTAGAGGACGCCGTCCGACACGGCGTCGACGCCGTTGCCGCTCACGGCGACGCGGACGACGCCCTCGGCGTGCGGCGGCGCCGCGCAGCGGAGCGCGGCGCCCGCCTCGAGGACCGTCGCCTCGGCGACCGCGTCGCCGAAGAAGCACGACGGCGCCGCGGGGAAGTTCGACCCGCGGAGCTCGACGGCCGTGCCACCGGCGATGCTGCCCATGGTCGGCGCGATGCCGTCGAGCGTCGCCGGGGCCTCGAAGGCGAACGCGCCGACGTCGGTGAAGTCGACGCCGTTGGAGCTCAGGGCCAGGACGACGGTCTCACGCCCGGCCCACGTCGGCGCGACGCACCGGATCGTCGACGCGTCGACGAAGGCCGCCGCCATGACGAGGTAGGTCTCGTCGTTGCTGAAGCGGCACGCGAGCTCCGCCGTGAACTGGAAGTCCGCGCCTCCGACGGTGACCTCGGTGCCGCCGGCCGCGGGGCCGGACGCGGGCGTCACGGCGTACGCCACGTCCCCGGCGAGGTACGCGAACGACGCGCTCGACGCGCCCCAGTCCTGCCCGTTGACAGTGACCTCCACGCGAACGGTCCCCGCGCCCGCCGGCGACGCGCAGACGAGCTCCGTCGCCGACACCCAGCGCGCGTCGCTCAGCGCCGAGCCCCCGAAGCGGCACGACAGCTCGCTCGCGTCGACGAAGTTCGACCCGTACACCGTGATCGGCTCCCCGCCGCTCCGCGCGCCGCTCCCGGGGTGCACCGAGATCGCCGCCGGCTCCGCGACGAAGCCGTAGGTCGCGTCGCTCGCCGCGCCGACGGCCGCGTCCCCGGCCGCGCCCACGCGCACGGCGACGGACCCCTCCGCGTGCGCCGGCGCCACGCACCGCAGCAGCGTCGCCGACACGACCTCCACGGACGCCGCGGGCGCGTCGCCGAACGCGCACGTCACGGACGACGCGTACGCGAGGAACCCGGACCCCTCGACGGCGACGACCGTCCCGCCGCCGGTGCCGCCCCGCGGCGGGCTCAGCCCGCTCACGACCATCAGCGGCTTGTACTCGAACGCGTCCGACGCGCCGTACAGGACGCGCCCGTCGTCGACGACCGCGAACGACACGCTCCCGGCCCCGTGCGCCGGGGCCACGCACCGCAGCTCCGACGAGCTCACGAAGCTCGCCGCGACATCCACGAACGCGAACCGGCACGCGAGCGTCGTCGAGAACGCGAGGTCGCTCCCCGTCACCGTCACCTCCGTGCCGCCCGTCGACGGGCCCGACGCGGGCGACACGCCGCTCACGACCGCCGTCGCCAGGTACGAGAACGTGGCGCCGTCGTCCGTGAAGTCGGCGCCGTTCACGCTCACCTCGACGGCGACGTCGCCCGCGGCTCCCGCCGGCGCCTCGCACTCGAGCTCC
Organism: Aureococcus anophagefferens; assembly: GCF_000186865.1. Lineage (NCBI taxonomy): Eukaryota > Pelagophyceae > Pelagomonadales > Pelagomonadaceae > Aureococcus > Aureococcus anophagefferens. The sequence continues at coordinate 1,487,518 of NW_008705568.1, read as the reverse complement.
GTCGAGTTCACCCACCGCGCGGGCGCGGTCGCCGTCCCGAAGCGGCACGCCAGCAGGCTCGAGTCCGCGAAGTTGAGCCCCCGCACGATGACCGTCCCGCCGCCGGCGACGCCGCCCGACGCCGGCTCCAGGGACAGCACCTCCGGCACGGCCACGTAGCGGTACTGGGACGTGCCCGCGTACGCGTCGGCGCCGTTGATGCTCACGCCGACGGCCACGGCGCCGGCCGCGGCCGCCGGGGCCGCGCAGCGCACCTCCGTCGCCGACGCGACCGTCGCCGGGATCGCCTCGTCGCCGAAGAGGCACAGCGTCACGTCCTCGAAGCCCGAGCCCAGGATCGTCACCGCGGTGCCGCCGGCGACGGCCCCGACGTCCGGCGCGATCGACGCGACGACCGGCGACACCTCGTAGACGAAGCTCGACGCGAGGTCGACGTAGTCCTGCTTGTTGTTGCTCACGGACAGCGTCGCGGGCCCGGACTCGCCGGACGGCGACGCGCAGCGGATCTCCGTCTCGGAGACGAACGTCGCGGCGACCTCGGTCCAGCCGAAGCGGCAGTGCAGCAGCGTCGAGAACCGGAAGCCGGAGCCCTCGATGGCGACGACGGTGCCGCCGTTCGCCGGGCCCGACAGCGGCGACGCCGCCGCCAGATCCAGGGCCGCCGCGTAGACGAACTCGAGCGCGTCCGCGCTCATCTGCTGGTCCGCGACGCCGAGCCGCACGGCGACGGCGCCCGGCGCCGCCGCGGCCGGCGCGACGCACTCGGCCTCCGTCGAGGAGACCCAGCGCGCGTCGACGTCGAGGGCGCCGAAGCGGCACCGGAGGTCCGTCGAGTCCGGGATGTTCAGGCCCGAGACGGCGACGACCGTGCCGCCCGCCGCCGGGCCCGACGCGGGCTCGAGCGCGGACAGGAGCGCGTCGTCCTCGTAGACATAGGTGAGCGCGCGGCCCGACGACGCCGGGTCGCGCCCCCCGACGCTCAGCTTCAGGCCCACGGCGCCCGCGGGCGCCGCGGGCGCGACGCATTTGAGCACGACGTCGTTGACGACGACCGCGTCCGCGAGCGCGTCCCCGAAGGCGCACCGCACGGCGCCGTAGCGCGACAGCGCCATAAAGCCCGCGCCCGAGACGACCACAACCGTCCCGCCCGCCGGCGGGCCCGAGCTCGGCGCCGCGGCGGCGAGCCGCGCGTCCACAAAGCCGAAGACCGCGCCGGTTCCCGAGAACGAGTTGCCGCCGTCGCCGGACACGGTGACCGTGTCGTTCGTCTCCGCGGACCGGGGCGGCGCGTAGCAGACCAGCGTCGCGGCGTCGTAGACCGCCGCCGGCGCCGCGTCGAGACCGAAGCGGCAGAGGTAGGGCAGCCCGACGTCGAAGCCGCCGCCGGGCGACGACACCTCGACGCGCGTGCCGCCCGCCACAGGCCCGAAGGCCGGGCGTAGCACCAAGTCCGCGAGGGGCCTCGTGTACTCGAAGGACCGCGTCGTCGCCGACACGTCGACGCCGTTCGTCGACACCGCGACGCCCGCGGCGCCCTCGACGTCCGACGGCGGCGCGACGCAGCTTAGTGCCGTCGCGTTGACGTAGGTCGCGGGCGTCGGCGTCCCGCCGACGACGCACGCCAGCGCGTCCGACGGCACGCAGCCGGGCTCCTCCAACAATACGAGGATCGTCGTGCCGCCGCTCCGGGGGCCGACGGGCGGGGAGAGCGACGACACGACCAGCGGCGCCTCGTAGAGGAACTGGCGCTCGTCGGACCAGAAGCCGCCGTCCGTGACGCGGAGCGCCGCGTAGCCCGCGCGGGACGCCTCGGGCGCGTCGCACGCGTAGGTGTCGTTGTATAAAAGCTCCGCCGGCGCCGTCGCGTTGCCGAACTGGCAGCTCAGCGGCGCGGCGCCCGCGCCGGCCACGTCCAGCAGGACGCGCGTGCCGCCCGTCGCCGGCCCGCGCCGCGGCCGCGGGAAGCCCAGAATGTCCAGCGCGCCGGCGTCGTCGCCGCTCCTCAAATCCAACGAGATCGACGTCCGTCTTTCTTCCCCGTCGGCGCCCGTCACCGTCGCCGTGATCGTGTCCGACCCCTCGAAGGACGGCTCGCGGACGTAGCCCAGGTTCGCCAGCGCCGCCGTCAGATTCGCGGGCGACCCCGTCAGCGTGATCGCGTCCTCCGCGTACGACACGTTCGACACGCCCGAACGTTCGAAACCGTCGCCGAGGGAGAGCAGCGCGTCGGCGGCGTCCGTGCGCAGCGCCACCGTGACCAGCTCGCCCGCGTCGGAGCCGTCCACGACGAGGCCGCCCAGGGCCAGCTCGTAGTACGGCGGCGCGACGACCTGGGGCGCGCGCTTGCCCGCGTCGACGGTCACGGGGATCGTCGTCGCCGACGACCCGCCGGACGCGTCGTCGAGCGTCACCGTGATGTTCTCCACGTAGGCGCCCCGGAAGCCCTCGTAGGGCTCGTAGTACATGGCCGCGACGCAGTCGTTGACGTCCGCGGCCGTGCCCGCGACTTCCAGGAACGGCGCCGTGTCGTCGCCGTCGCAGGGCAGGAAGGCGCCGCCGAGCGCGAGGAACGTGAGCTTGTACTCGAGGTGCGGATCGGACGCGGAGTCGACGTCCGCGAAGGACACGCCGCCCAGGGAGACTCGTCCCCCCTCCGCGACGGACAGCGCGGACGGCGTCTGCAGCACGGCGCCGTCGTTGACCGCCGCGACGGCGACGGGGATTCTCAACAAATCCGTCGCGTTCGTCTCCGTCGTGGACGCGAGGAGCACGACGAGGACGTCGTCGCCGTGGTAGTTCGCGTCCGGCCGGTATTCGACGTCGCTCAGGAGCTCGTTGGCGACGCGGACGGAGACCGTCGCGTTGCTCTCGCCCGTCGCCGCGAAGACGGCCGCGCCGTGGTCCGCGAAGAGTTCGATCAGGACGCCGTAGGCGTCGAGGAACGTGACGCCCTCGATTGCTAAACCGGCGACGCGCGTCGCGGCATCCTCGCGCGCGGTCAACGCCGCCGGTCCGACGAGCGACGGCACCTGGTCGAAGTCGAGCAGGATCGTCACCAGCGACTCTTCGAGGCCGCCGTACCGGCCGCTCACGAGCTGCCAGGCCTCGGGCCGGTTCGCGCGCCACTGGAGCGTCGCCGTGTGACTGCCCGGGGCCAGGGGCGCCGCGAGCTGGCCCCGGAGCTCGTCGAAGGTCCGCGCGACGGACGTGCCGACCATGGAGCCGTCCTCGCGGTAGGGCACGCCGTCGAGCAACACCCGCGCCTCCACGGTCTGCAACGACGCAAAGGTCCAGGAGTCGAAGTCGGGACGGCCGTGAAGGGTGACGGGCAGCGCGTACTCGACGACGACGACGCCCTCGGCAGGCACGTCGAAGGACGCCGTCTCCACGGTGGCCCAGTCCTCCGTCGTCGCCTCCGGTAAAGCGGTCGTCGACACCATCTGCAGTATGGAAATCGCGTCCGCGCCGCGCTCCTGCACGGGCGCGGCGTAGACGGTCCGCGAGTTCGCGAAGCCGTCGGCCGCGCCGGGGTCGCAGCGCCAGAGGCGCCCGCTGGACCCGCCCTTGCGCCACTCGAGGGCGACGGTGTGGACGCCGGCGGGAAGCCGCACCAAAACCTCGCGCGCGAGCGTCGCCGCGGCCGACGCGTAGCGGTCGCGCGACGACGCGGCGGCGACGGTCTCCCGGTAGGCCTGGCCGTCGACGGTGAGCCGCGCCTGGACGAGGTCGTCGTTGTCGAAGGGGTTCGCGAAGGTCGGCTGCGTCGCCGTCGCCATCAACGTCGCGGCGTAGCCGAGGCGCACGTCCGTCGCGTAGGGCAGGTCGAAGGTCGCGGCCGTGTCTTTCACGGCGACCCAGTCGCTCCGCGAGAGCGCCGCGGCGCTCAGGGGCTCGGCGGCGTGGAGCGCCTCGTGGGCCGTCGCCGTCAATACTCTTCCGCTCGAGAAGCCCTCCTTGAGGCTCGGGTCGCTGCGCCACGCCGCGGCGCCGGCGGCCTTCCACTGGACCTTGACGACCTTGGCCCGATCGTCGTTCAGCGTCACGACGGCGCGGCCGAGCGCCGCCTCGGCCTTGACGCGCGCCTCGCTGTGGAGGTTCGCGTCGAGAAGCGTCGCGCCGGCGCGCAACGGCGCGCCGTCGACGACGAAGCGCACCTGGAGGCTGCCCTCGGCGACGTAGCTCGCGTCGGGCGAGTCGTAGGCCGCGTAGACGCTGAGCGTGTGCGACAGCAGGAGGCGCGCGCCGGCGCCGCCCCGGACGGTCACGGCCAGGCCGGCGACGTCCTCCCAGACGCCCGTCGCGTTCGGGAACGCGAGCCCCGTCGGGGCCGCGCTCCACGTCTTCGCGTCCGCGCACCGCAGCGCGCAGGCGCAGAGCAGCGCCAGCAGCGGCGCGCCGGCGTAGCCGCCGGCGGCGCCCATGGCCGGAGCGTCGAAGCTGCCCAGTCAAGCGGCCCCAGCGGTAAAATGGATTGCGGGTTTGTACTTCCCCATCTTTCACCTTCAAGCGCCGATTCCATAAAAGCAGCCCGACGAGTGCTCCGCGAGAGGCGCCGCGGGCGGGCAGCATGGTGCAGGACGATGCGGCGCCGCCGACGTCGTCCTGGCTCCTCATGCGGCGGGGCGGCGTCCTGGGCAAGACCTTCAGCTCCTGGAAGCGGCGCTTCGTCAAGATCGAGGACGACAAGTGCGTGTGCTCCGCGGCGGTGCGCCGCGGACCGCCGCCCCCCCTCCCGCGCAGGCTCCTGCTCTACACGGACGACGGCCCGGGCGCGGACTTCAAGGGGAGCGTGAGCCTGCAGGGCTCGTCGTGCCGCATCAGCCTGTCGAAGATGATCAGCAAGGGGCCCCAGTTCGCGTTCGAGACCACGGACGCGCACGGGTCGTCGACGTCCTGGGCCGCCTTCAGTCGCGCGCGGCGTCCCACGCACGGCCGAAACTAACGTATTTCCCTCTAGGCCGCGAGGGCCGGCGCGACTGGATCGCCGCGCTCGCCGCGCGGGGCGTGAGGCTCATGGGCGACTACCTCGTCGACGAGTCCGCGCCCGAGGCGCCGGTTTCCGAGGTCGAGGACGACGACGACGACCGCGCGAGCCCGAGCCGGCGGCCGAGCCGCGAGCTCCGCGAGGAGCCGACGTCGCCGCGGGCCGTGCTGCGGTCGCCGTCGCTGAACCCGCGGGGTCTGCAGCGAGCGCACAGCCGGCTCAGCTCCTTCTTCGGCGAGCACCAGCCCGCGCGCATCTGGGACGGCCTGCCGCCCGCGCACGCGCGCGCGGCCAAGGGAGAGAGATTATGGGCGCCGCCCTTCGGCCGCGACGCGCGCGTGCCCGTGCCCTACCAGTCCGCGTCGGAGCCCGCGTGGACATCAACCGGCGACGTCGGGGCCGAACTTGAGAAATCTCGAGCTCGGTGACATCCAAGTCGATTCGGCTCATTCTTGGACGACTCCATGGCTCTCGTCGAGTTCTCGAAGCAACGCCGACGAGTCTGGTTACTCTCGCATTGAAGTCGTGTGGCATATGTTTGTTTCCCGCCCAGGTCGGAATTGGAAGCGGCGACGGTCCACGGCGACGGCGCCGACGACGGGGACCTGGTCCGCGTCGGCGGCGCGGCGTTCGAGGCCGCGCGGGCGCAGCCGCGGCTCTCCGTGCGCTTCGAAGAGACGCCGACGCCGGACAGGGCCGCGGAGCTCGGCAAGACGACGTCGGGCCGCGCGACGATCTCCGTTTCCCGAGGCCAGGCCGCGGGGAACCAAGTCCTGGCGCAGTGGCTCGAGAAGGGCGACCACCTCGGCTCCGGCACCTTCGGCATGGTCTACCGGGGCTCCTATTTCAACCAGCGCGTCGCCATCAAGGAGCTCATCGTGCAGGAGCTCGAGCCTGTGTGCAAATCAACCACTGGTTTGGGACGTCCCGACCAAACTTTGAAATTCGCTAGCTCGATCAAATCGAAGTCGATTCGGCTGATTTTTGGACGGATCGATTGCTCTCATCAAGTTCTCGAAGCACAGCCGAAGAGCTTGTGTCGAAACATTCGAGTACGCGCACATTGAAGTCGGGTTGAAGATTTGATTTGCACACAGGCTCTCGCGCGAGTCGCTCGACGAGTTCGAGCACGAGGCGGACCTGCACTACCACCTCCGCCACGCGAACATCGTCGAGCTGCTCTGCTTCAACGTGAACCCGGACAGCGGGCCCACGTGCATGATCATGGAGCTCGCGGAGTGCAGCCTCTACGACGTGCTCCACAGCGGGCGCCCGTTGCCGCTCTACGCGGAGGCGGAGCTGTCGCTGGAGCGGCGGCTGCAGATCCTCGACGACGTCGCCTGCGGTTTGGTTTTTTTGCACACGCACGACATCATGCACCTCGACCTCAAGTCGCTGAATCTCCTGCTGGACCAGATGGGCCGCGTGAAGCTCTGCGACTTCGGCCTGAGCGTCGTCAAGACGGAGATCGAGGGGTCCTCGGGCGGCAAGGCCATCGGCAGCCTGCCCTACATGGCGCCGGAGCTCATGGTCGACGAGCCCGTGCCGAACCTCATCTGCGACGTCTACTCCTTCTACGGCCGGTCGCCGACGTGGATCGTGAAATTCGTCTCGAGGCGGAAGAAGGTGCTCGAGGTGCCCAAGCACGTCGGCTGCCCCGAGCGCCTCGAGTCGCTCATGCGCCAGTGCGCGCGCTTCGACCCCGCGGACCGGCCGACCATGGACGTCGTGCTCAACGCGCTCCGCGACGTCGTCTTCGACCCCGTCGCGCCGTCCTTGTTGCGCGTCGAGCTGCCGGAGAACGCGCGGTTCACCTTCGAGGTCGTCGGCGACGTCCCGCTCGACGTCGTCGACGCGCCCCGGTCGAAGATCGACGCGCTGACGAACCCCAACGGCGCGACGCGGTCGCTCGTCGCCGCCCGCGCGGAACTCGACCGGCGAGCCGGGACGTCCCGCCGAACTTCGAACTGATCGGTCACAGTCGATTCGGCTGATGTTTGGACGCATCGATGGCTCGCGGCGAGTGCTCGACGCACGGCCGTTCGAGTCGGGTCGAAGATGTTAGTTCCGCGCAGGCGCCGGGCGAGACGTTCTACGCCGAGGCGCACGTCGCCGCGGCGAACGCGCGCGCGGACGGCGAGGACCAGGTCTACCTCAAGCTGGCCAACGAGGACCAGTACGTCGCGGCCTTCGACGACCGCGGCGTCGCGCGCGTGGCCCTCGTCGACTCGACCATCGGCGCGGACCAGCTCGCGCGCGAGGCGCGGGGCCGCGGCCTCGGCGCCGTCGTCGAGGGCCTGCTCTTCTACCTCGCGTCGGACCACGGCGACGCCGTGCTGCGGTTATTGGTGTGCTGCTTCGAGCTCTTCGGCAGCGCCGCGGACGCGTCGACGACGGCCATGCGGACCAAGGCCTGCCGGAGGCTGTGCCGAATTCAACCGCTGGTTTGGGCGGTCCCGACCAAACTTGAGAATTCTCTAGCTCGGTCAAATCGAAGTCGATTCGGCTGATTTTTGGACGAATCGATTGCTCTCGTCGAGCTCTCGAAGCACAGCCGAAGAAGCTTGCGTCGAAACATTTGCATACGCGCACATTGAAGTCGGGTTGAAGATTTGAATTCCACACAGGCCGGCGCGTCGTCGCGGCGCTCCGCGCGTTCCCGGACGACGCGCGCGTGCAGCTCGCGGGCGTGTCGGCCGTCGTGAATTTGGCCGTGGACGGCGTCGGGCGCAAGGCGCTCGCGGATTTCGGCGCCTGCGAGGCCGTGCTGACGGCCGTCGCGCGCCACGGCTTCTCCGCGAACAAGCGGAGCTGGCGCGCGTCGGAGGTGCGCCACGTGGCCGTGGAGGCCATCACGAACCTGCTGCCCGACGACGCCAACGCGGCGACCTTCGCGGCGCTCGACGCGACGGCCGTGCTCTCGCGCGTCGTCGACGAGCTCGGCCTCGCGGACGCGCCGGCCTTCGACCAGAGCCGGCAGCGGCGCGTCGCGGCGCGCGCGTGGAGCTCGCTCGCGCGGCTCGCGGCTGTGCGCTTCGCGCGGCCCGACGGGTCCGAGGGCGCGGCGTCCGACGCGCTCGCGGCGTCGGACGCCGCGGCGAAGGTCGTCGCGTGCGCGAACACGGCGCTCGCCGTCGCGGCGGCGGCACCGGACGACGGCGCCGCGGGGCCGGACGACGACGCGCTGGACACGGCGGCGCTGCTCTACGGCGACGACGACCCGGGGAAGCGGCCGTCGGCGAAGCCCGACGGCGGCCGCGGCGCGCCGGGTTTGCTCGCGGCGTGCTGCCACGCGATCCAGGCCTTTGCGGCCGCGGACGGCACGCTCGCGGGCCAGCTCGTCGCCGTCGGCGCGCCCACGTGCCTCGAGCGGCTTCTGTTTCGCAGCCTGGAGGACGGGAGGCGGTCCACGGAGCTCGCGCGGCGCGCGTGCGCGGCGACGATGGCGCTCGCGGCGACGGGCGACGGCGCGCGCGCGGCGCTGGGCGCGGACCGCGTCTGCGAGGCCGTCGTCGCCGTCGTCCGCGACATGTGCGGCCCGGGCCACCAGGCGAAGGACGACCGGCTGCGCTACTACGCCGTCGGCGCGCTCCTCAATTTGGCGTTCTCGAGCGGCCGGAACCGCGACGCGCTGGCCGCGCAGGACGTGCTCGCGGCCGTCGCCGACTGCGCGGCGGCGTCCGACGACGACCTCGACATGCAGCGGCTCTGCTGCCGCGCGTTCTGGATCCTGGCGACGCCGCCGGACAAGGCGGACGCGGCCGCGGCGCCGCGCGCGCCGCTCCCGGACGACAAGCTCGCCGTCGTGCCCCGGGCCATGCTCCGCTACGGCGAGGACCAGCAGCTCCAGCACTTCGCGTGCGGCGCGGTCATCAACCTCGCGGCGACGTCGCCGGCCGTGCGGCGCGCGCTTGGCCGCGTGGACGCGTGCCGCGCCGTCGCGGCCTGCCTCAAGCGGTTCCCGCGCGACGCGCGCGTCCAGGAGTACGGCTGCCGCGCGGCGGTCTACCTCGGGGCAGGAAAAGAGTGCGACATTCCCAAGGCTCCTCTCTCGGCCGTTTTCCGCTCGTTTCGGCTGATTTTTGGACGAGCGATCATCTCTCGGAGCGCTCTCGAAGCGTGCATGCTGTTTCCGGAACGCGCGCGCGGGGAACAATCACGTTGAAGCGACGTTGCATCTCTCTTTTCCTGCCCAGGTCTACCTCGCGCGCGGCGACTCGGAGAACAAGGACCTGTTCCACCGCTTCGGCGTCCGCAACGTCGCCGCGGCGACGCAGGCGCTCTTCGCGACGACGCCGGGCGTCTCCGCGTGGGCCGACCGCCTCCAGCGGGAGCTCTAGGTCTTACTCGAGGGCGACGTAGTTGATCGCCGGCCGCGCGCCGTCGTCCGCGACGGCCGCGGCGATCGCGGCCATGGTGTCGAACGACGACGCGTCGCCGGCGTCGACCATGGCGAAGACGCAGTAGCCGCCGTAGGCGTCGTCGAGGTGGGGGTTGTCCTTGAGGTTGATGAACCAGTCGCTGCAGCCCGCGTCCGGCACGTCCCAGTGGCCGAACGCCGCGGACCCTCGGACGTTGCTCTGGACGACGGTGCCCGGCTTCCTCGTCTCGTTGACGGGAATGGGCTTCAAGGGGCAGGCGACGGCGGACCCGTCGGACCGCTGCAGGCCGCACTGGATCACGAAGTCGCTCCGGTAGAAGCAGCACCCGTCGAGGAGGGGCGCGAGCTTGGTCACGTGGGCGACGGTGAGCGGCGCGACGTCGGGCCGCAACCGGAGCTTGATGGTGCCCAGCTCCGTCTTGACGACGAGGTGCGTGGCCATGGTCTTCGCTGGCGCTGGCAGAAGTGTTGCGCGGCGCGGAGCCGTGCGAGAGGCTGCACTCTTGCGGCAATTCGTCGGCGATGCAGCTCCACAGGCCTGTGTCTCGGGCTCGACGTACTCTAGGACGCCCGTCGCAGCGTCGCCGCGCCCGCACAACACGATGGGCGACGCTTCCGAGCTGCGCGGCGACACCTCAGAAACGTTGGACAGCGGCGTGAGCTCGAGCAACGTCGCCCTGGGCGCGGGCCAGGACCACGAGGACGCGTTGACGGCCCAGCAGGCCCTATGGGAGGCGGCGGCGGCCGGCGGCATCGCGGCGCTCCAGGCGGCCCTGGAGACGGACGGCGTCGACGTCGACGCCGCGCGGCCCGCCGACGGCATGCCGGCGCTCCACCTCGCGGCGCAGAAGGGCTCGGACGCCTGCGCGCGGAGCCTGCTCAAAGCGGGCGCCGACGCGGCGCTGGGCAACGGCGCGGGCCGTTCCGCGCTCCACGTGGGCGCGTCCCTGGGCCACTGGCAGGTCTGCGTCGCGCTGCTCCAGGAGGGCGGCGTGAACGTCGACGACCTGAGCCGCGACGGACGAGCCGCGTTGTCGTTCGCCGCGGAGCGGGGCCACGACGCGACGGCGCGCGAGCTCCTGCGCTTCGGCGCGGACGCGGCGCTCGCCGACGGCGCCGGGCGCACGGCGCTCCACTTCGCCGTCATCGACGGGTCCGCGGCCTGCGTCGCGCGGCTGCGGAAGCACGGCGCGCCCCTGGACGCGCGGGACGAAAAAGGCGCGACGCCCGCGTCGCTCGCGGAGCAGCTCGGCGACGCGGAGGTGCTGCGCGCGCTCAAGGGCGAGGCGGCGCCGGCGCCGGAGGCGCCGACCGACGACGACCCCTGGCGCTGGGTCGCCGTCGGCGCGGACGGGAAGCTCGTCGAGACGGCCGCGCGGAAGGTCGCGGTCTTCCGAAGCCGCGCGGCCGCGGCCAAGTGGGCCGCGGCGGTCATGACGAACAATTTTAGCGTCCACGAGCTCCGGCGGTCGACGCGGGGCGCCTTCGAGCGCGAGGTCGGCTTCGACAAGGTCGCCGGCGACGGCGACGAGGCCAAGGAGAAGGAGATGGAGGAGGACCCGATCATGGCCGAGTTCCGGCGCCAGGCGGCGGCCAAGAAGGAGAGCGGCGCGAACGTCGACGAGAAGCGCGCCTTGGACGATTTGAAGAGCGCCGAGGGGAAGATCGACGCGCTGGACGCGAAGGCCGACGAGTTCCGCGCCGTCGCGGACATGCGCGAGCTCGCGCTCGTGTCCATCTGCGCGCAAATCAAATCTTCGACCCGACGTCAATGTGAGCCTATGCACGAGTACTTCCGCTGTGCTTCGAGAACTCGCTGAGAGCAATCAATTCGTCCAAAAAACAGCCAAAACGACTTCGATTTGACCGAGCGAGAGAATTCCAAAGTTTGGTCGGGACGTCCCAAACCAGCGGTTGATCTGCACACAGGTGTCCATCTTCTCCCGGAGCCACGACCTCGAGCAGTCCATCGCGGAGTTGACGAAGCGGCTGCGGGCGAGCCCGTCGGGGCCCAAGCTCATCGAGAGTCTGGAGAACCTGCGGCGCCAGCGGCACCCGGCGGCCAAAGAGGGCGCGGACCCGGGCCGCGCGGCGCTCGCGGCCGCGGAGCTCCTCGACGAGAACCGGGCGAAGCTCCCGGCCTGGGCGCCGCCGCCGCCCCAGCCCGTCTACGCGCGCGACGACGACGAGCCGCCGCCGCCGGCGAAGAAGACGGCGGACCGCGCGAGCGAATTGATGAAGCGCCTCGAGCGGTCCTACGACGACAAGGCCCGCGCCTACGCGAAGAAGAGCGCGCCCGTGCCCGAGGACGTCCAGCGCGCGCGCCGCGAGCCGGAGGCGAGGCCGCGCCGCGTGCTGCCCATGCAGGAGGTCCGCGCGTCGGCCTTCGCGGCGCCGGCAGCGCCGCCGCCGCCGGCGCCCGCGCCCGCGCCGCCGCCGGCCGCGCCGCCGCCGCCGCCGCCGCCGGACTTCGAGGACCTCGCGGCGCTGCTCGCGGCCGCGGGCCTCGAGAAGCGCGCGGACGTCTTCGAGGCCGAGGACGCGGACCTCGAGGTCGTCCTCGAGGCCCACGAGGCCGGGGACCTCATGGACCTGCTCAAGGAGATCGGCCTCAAGGCCACGGAGCGCATGAAGATCAAAAGGGCGCTCAACCCGCCGAGCCGCGCCGCATAATGGAGGGTGGAACACCGGACGTCGTGGGGCGCGCCGCGCGGCAGCCGCGGCGACGCGATGGGGCCTGATGGGGCCGGCCCTGGGCCGGCGGCGCTCGCGGCGCGGGTCGACCTGGTCCAGAGAGGATTCCTCCGCCTCCAGTCCGCGACCCTGAGCCGCAGCACGGCGTAGACGCCCGTCGAGCTCGCGCCGCCGAGTGCGCGGCGCCGCACGACACCACCCGTCGCCGCGAAGCACGCGAAGCGCCGCGTCGGACGCCGCCGCGCGCCCGAACCGCGGATCTATCCCGATGGACAGCGAGTACTCCATCACGTACCGCGGCGGCGCGCTGGGCCTGGCGCTCCAGCCGTCGCCGCGGCCGGAGGTGTCGCAGACGCACGTCGCCGAGGCGAACGGCGCGGGCGTCGCCGCGGGCGTCCGCGCGGGCGACCACCTCGTCTCCGTCGCCGGCGTCGACGTCCGTGGGAGGGACGTGCCGCAGGTCGTCGAGCTCCTCCGGCGCATGGTGCCCCCGTTCCAGCTCACCTTCCTGCGGCCCGCCGAGGCGCCGAGCATCCCCGTCACCTTCGCCGCGCCGCCGGCGACGCGCGTCTCGCCCGCGCGCGCGCCGCCCGACGACCTCGACGCGCGGTCCGCCGGCGCGCCCGACGCGGCCGCGCGCCGCGCGGCCGCGTCGCTCGCCGCCGCCGACGAGCCGTCGAGCGGGCGGGTCGGGGCGCCGCCGGACGCCGAGACGTGGGCCCGGCAGGCGGCGGACCGCGCCAAGAGCGCGGCGTCCGCGGCTTCGACGACGGGCCTCCGCGCGGCGCGGCCCGTCGCGGTCCGCGCGGAGCCGCCGCGCGCCGCCGTCGCCGCGTCCGCGTCGCTCATCGCCGCCGCCGCCGCGCCCGCCGTCGCCGCGCGGCCGGCGGACGCCGCCGCGGCGGGCGCGGGCCGCGCGCCGGCGGCGAAGCGGCCCGCGGAGGACCTCGTCGCCGCGTGGGCCGCCCACAAGCCGACGAAGAGCCCCCGGTCGGCGCCGGCCCCGCGCGCGGCGCCGGCCCCGCGGGCGGCGCCGCCCGCGGACCCGCTCGTCGCGCTGGGCCTCGAGTTCACGGAGGACCTCGTCCGCCACGCGCGCGCGCCGGCGCCCGCGGGCCCCGTCGACGCGCCGACGGCGACGCTCGCGGCGCGGCTCGTCGCCGTCGACGCCGAGCTCCGGGGCCTCGCGGCGCGCGCGCGCGCGCTCGTGCCCGCGCGGGAGGCCGTCTGGACGGCCGTCGTCGACGAGGAGGCCGCGGCGGACGCGGCCGCGAAGCTCTGCCACGCCGAGCGCGTGCTCCTCGAGCAGCGCGGCGACGACGCCGCGCTCCGGAGCCACGGCGCGTTCTGGGCCGACGCCTACGACGCCTACGCCGCGCGCGCGCGCGCGGTCCGCGGCGACCTCGGCGGCGTCGAGGACGCGCTCCTCGCGCTCCTCGAGCGCATCCGCCAGGGCGCCAAGCTCGGCGACACGCTCGCCTGCCTCCTCGAGGAGCCGGGCGACGGCGCCCCGTCGTAAGTGAGCAAAAGCTAGGTTGCGGTTTACTGAAAAACCTGCGACGGTCCAGGGGCAGGTTTTTCGGGTTTTACTTTGACGGTGATTTGCGGCCGGCGAGTTTACTGCCGGGCCGGTTTTCCGGCGGCCGAAAGGCCCTTCAAGCCGTGGCGTCCCGCGTACTACGCGGCGCACGTGACGCGCGGAAACGACCGAAATAAACTCTGCTTCATTGGCGCGGATATTACGGCGCTTCGCGGTTCCTCCTGCGAGGACGGCGCTGGTGTGTTAGGGGTTTGACAGCCAATTTATCGTGCTTCACTTCAAGTTGAGGTCAACTTTACTTCAATTTACCACGGAAACTCGCCGATTTCGCGCACCTAGCGGCGCCGGCCACCACCACATCGTCACCGGTGCCCGCCGCGCGCGGCCGCAGCCCCTCGGCCGCCGCCCCACGCACCTCCACCACCGCCTCTGCCTCGCACCCCATCACGACCACCACCGCACCATGATGGGCCTCCACCGCGCGCTCGCCGCGCTCCTCGTCCTCGCCGTCGGCGCCGCGGCCTCTGACTTCTCCGAGGTCGCCAAGCTCGTCGCGTCCGACGGCACGGCGAGCGACCACTTCGGCTGGTCCGTCGCCTCGAGCGGCGACTTCGTCGTCGTCGGCGCGTTGGCCGACGACGCTCCGGGCTACTATGCCGGCTCGGCCTACGTCTACCGCAACGTCGACGGCGTCGCGACGGAGGTCGCCAAGCTCGTCGCGGACGACGCCGGGGAGAAAGACCAATTCGGCATCTCTGTGGCCATTCACAACGACATCGTCGTCGTCGGGTCGGTCGGGTGGAGTGCCACTCCAAACTCTGCGGCCTACGTCTACAAAAGTTCGGACGGCGGCGCGACCTGGCCCCAGGTGGCCAAGCTCGTGGCTGACGACGCCCCCGACGACCAGTCGGGCTTCGGGTACAGCGTCGCGATCGAAGACGACACCATTGCCGTCGGAGCGACCCAGGACTACACGGGCACCCACGCTGGCACGGGCTCCGCATACGTATTCAAGACACCGGACGGCGGCGCGACCTGGACGCAAAAGGCCAAGCTCGTCGAGTCCGACCCGACGGCTGGCGCCTGGTTCGGCATGTCAATCTCGTTGAGTGGAGACGTCATCGCCGTTGGAGCGCACTACAAAGATGGTGGCCGCGGTACACAAGCGGGCTCGGCTTTCGTTTTCCGCACGACGGATGGCGGCGAGACCTGGACGCAGGCTGCAGAGGTCGTTGGGGACGACGTCGGCATCCAAGATCACTTCGGACGGTCCATCGACGTCGACGGTGACACCCTTGTCGTCGGGGCACCTCAGGACGACGAGGTCATCGCCAACGCGGGCGCGGCCTATGTGTTTCGCACGACGGACGGCGGCGCGAGCTGGTCTCAAGAGGCCAAGCTCACAGCGGACGACTCCGCCACAGACGACAGGTTGGGCGTCTCAGTTTCGATTACCGGGAGCACTATTGTCGCTGGGGCGTACGGCAACTCAAAAGGTGCTGCCTATGTGTGGCATACGACGGACGGCGCGACCTGGACCCGCGAAGCGAAACTTGTCTCGAGCGATATCGCGAACGGCGACAACTTCGGCTTCTCCATCTCGCTTGGTGCCGACTTCATCGTCGTCGGGGCGCAAGGCGACGGCGACTTGGGCGCTTATTCGGGCTCGGCATACCTCTTCGATCTCCCCGCGGCGTACCGTCGGCCCGCGCCCGTCCCACCCCCGACCGCTGCCGCGCCGACCCCGAAGCCCGTCGCGACCCCGGTCGGCATCTCCGCGTCCAGTGACGGCGTCGTGACCCACCTCGCGTCCCTCTCCTGCCTCGGCAACGACGCCTGTCCGAGCGCGTTCACCCTCGACGAGTCCGGCATCGCGTCCGAGGTCACGCCGTCGTCGACGTTCGGCTCCGACGGCACGGTCACGCTCGTCATGGACGTCGTCACGACGGGCAGCAGCTCCGAGCTCACCGGGACGCTCTCCGTCGGCGTGGACTGCATCGACTTCCAGCTCGCGGCCGGCTTCTGCCAGGAGGCCGATTCGGCGTCGTTGTGCGCGGAGCACTCGACCGTCACGCGGACGCTCGACCCGACGACGCTCGCGGAGGCGTGCCCCGACAGCGCGGTCCAGGACGAGAACGGCATCATCACGCTCACGCTCGGCGTCACGATCGGCGTCGGCCACTCGGACCCCTTCGACGCGCTCGCGTCCTTCGAGCACGAGGTGACGTACACCATCGACGTCGTGGACCAGGTCGTCATGTCCTCGTCCACGTCCGGCATCGAGACCCAGACGGTGTCGGAGAGCCTCGACCTCGGCGTCGCCGCGCACCGCGTCGCCCTCGCCTCGAGCTCCACGGCGCCCTGCGACATCGACTCCGCGTCCGACAGCGCGACCATGGACGCGAACTCGCGCGTCTGCCTCATGCTCGACACGACGGACGAGGACAAGGAGTCCTACGTCGCGTTCCTGAAGACCGCGACCGTGCGGAATCTCGACTCGGGCCTCGAGTACGCGCTCGTCCAGAACCGGAAATTCGGCCAGTCCGCCCCCGGCTACAAGTACGCCGGAGCCTGGCTCAACAACGCCCACGCGGACCTCGCGGAGCTGACGAAGGATTACCGCGACTACTTCACGTTCTTCCTCCCCCCGGGGCTCCGCCCCGACGAGGGCGCCACGGCGAACCTCGAAGTCCAGATGGTCGTCGAGTACCACCACGTCGACACCGGCGCGCGGAAGCTCCGCCGCGCGACGCGCGAGCTCCAAGCCGCCGCGAACGAAGACTCGGCGGTCCTCCAGCTCGGAGCCTCGAACCCGTCGCTCGCGGAGGAGGGCACGGCCGGCGTCGACCTGAAGCTCGAGCTCGACGGGCTTCCCATGGACGACTACCTGGCCTCCGGCGACGTCGACGAGAGCCTCGTCGCGAGCACCGTGGACGCGGCCCGGGTCATCACGGGGGACCAGGTCGAGCTCACGGGCGTCGCCGCGTCCGCCGACGGCATCTTCGTGCAGATCCACGTCTCCGGCATCGACGACGCCGGCGCGCGCTCGGTCTCGGCCGCCGTCGCGGCGGACGTGACGTCGGGCAACTTCTACTTCCGCCTCGCGTCGAACGGCCTCGTCGTGGACACCGTGGTCCTCGCCGGCGACGTCGTCGCGTACGAGGAGGCCGCGGCCATCTCCGTCGTGGACCTCCAGGTCGAGAGCGCGATCGCGTTCGAGAACCTCGACGTCTCGGCGTTCAACGACGACGCGCGCGCGCGCCTCCAGTTCAAGAAGGCCATCGTCGCGTCCGTCGCGGACGTCACGAGCACGGACCAAGTCACGAGCGTCCGCGCCGTCGAGGCGCGCCGCCGCAAGCTCGAGGCGGGCGCCCTCGTCGAGTACACGGTCGTCGTCACGCAGACCCTGCGCGACGCCGGCGCCGACTACGCGGAGACCTACCTGTCCGAGTTCGTCGCCGGCGTCGCCGAGGCCGCCGACGACGGCCTCTTCGTCCAAGTCCTGCAGCAGGGTGGCCAAGTCTTCGCGGACGTCGCGGTGGACGTCGAGGCCACGTCCGCGGTCCTCGAAGCGACAACCGTCGCCGCCGAGGAGCGCTCCGAGGCCTCTTCGGCCGATGACGACGACGACGGCACCGAGTCCGCGAGCGCAGACGTGCCCATGTTCATCGGCATCGCCGGCGTCGTCGTCCTCGCCGTCGGCCTCGCCGCGCTCTACAAGGCCCGCAAGACCAGCGCGGTGGTGCCTCCCGTCGTCGAGGCCGAGACCGCCAAGGCCCCCGAAGTCTGAGCGCGCCGCGCTCCCGCCGAGGCCAGCACGCCCTCGCGTTGCAGTGCGGCTCCGCGCAACAAGTCCCCACCAACCCGCCGAGACCAGCACGCCCCCGCGCGCAGTGCGGCTCCGCGCCTTTTTGCCCCGCCAAGTCCCGCCTCCACAAGTCCCACCATGTCGAGCCCGGCGCCGTCCCGACGACGCGCCGCCGCCGCTCTCCCCCGAAAATAAAGTTCAATGAACTAACCTTGACGTTGACGGTGCAGCCTGGGTGCCGCAGCCCGAAACACAATATTATGGAGGCAGCCTCTTGAGTTGCATGGCGCTGGTTCCTGGCGCCTGCGCGCCGACGGCCTTCCAGTTCCGCGTCCTGTTCACGGCCGACGCAAACGGTCTCGGCCTAAGCCTTCAGCCCCACGGCGCCGAGGCGTGCCCGCAGCGCCTGTCCAACACCGTCGTGAGCGCGGCCTCCGGCCAGGCGGAGCGATGCGGCGTGCGGCCGGGCGACGAGGTGCTCGCCATCGGCCGCCTGACCGTGTCGTCCTGGGTCTTCGTGCAGACCACGAACGCGCTCAAGTGCCTCTGCTTCCCCGTCGAGCTCGTCTTCGGGCGGCGCGCGCCGCGGCCGCCGCCCGCGCGGGCGGCGCCGGTCGCCGCCGGCGCCGCGCCCAGACCCCCGCCGTCGGCCGCGGCGGTCGTGGCGGTCGCTGCGACCGCGCCCGCGGCGCCGGTCCCGGCGCCGGCCGCCTTCGACGACGGGGCCGCGCAGGCGAGGCTCGACGCGATCTCGGTCAAGCTGCCCTGCGGCCGCGTCGCGCGCAACCGGTTCGTCGGCAGGGACGGCGTCATCCGGCGCCAGCTGACCGTGACCGACGGCATCATCCGGTGCTACGTCTGCGAGGTGCGCGTCGCCGACAGGGCAGGACAAGAGAGCGAAATTCCCAACTTCAAAGGCTCATATCTCGGCCGTTTTCCACTCGTTTCGGCTGATTTTTGGACGAGCGATCATCCCTCGGAACGGTCTCGAAGCGTGGATGCTTTTCCCGGAACGCGCGCACGCGGAACACTCACGTTGAAGCGACGTTGAATCACCCTTGTGCTGCCCAGGTCGCCGAGGGGCGGGGCAAACCGTTCGCGGCCAAGGACGCGCGCGGCAACTCGTTCGACTACGTCGACTGGGCCAAGCGTCACGCCGGCTATTACCAGTACGAGGGCGGCAGCCGAAATTTACACGTCGAGGAGCTCGGCCGCCTCGTCGCGCCCGAAGCGCTCGCGGCGCCGACGCTCGCGGCGCCGGCCCCGACGCGGACGCATCCGAACGTCGCGCGGGCGACGAAGCAGAATTCGCGCCCATATTTTTCCGCGCCGCGGCCCTCGCCGCCGTCGCCGGCCGCGGCGCCCGGCCGGGCGGACGCGACGCCGAACGCCGCGTCGCCCGCGTCGCCCGCGTCGCCCGCGTCGCCCGCCGCGCCGCCGGCCGCGTCGTCGCCGCACGCGCTCCGCGACATCGGCCTCGAGGTCACGGCCGCGCTCGTCGCGCGGCGCGCCGGGGAGCCCGGCGCGGCGCCCGCCTCGCCGTCGGGCCCCGCGGCGACGCTCGCGGCGCGGCTCG